>NC_057807.1:114153319-114524408 GCF_018294505.1 Triticum aestivum | reverse complement strand
GCCGCCCGGGACCTCGTCGCCGTCCTCTGCTGCCCCGCCCGCGGCTCCCTGGCCCGGCCGCCGCAGGCCCCGCCGCCATCCACCCCGAGCTCCCTCTCCGGCTTCCCCGACTCCGGTGGACCTCGTACCCAGAGCCGGCGCAGGTCCAGATCCGGTTGACTTTCCCCGACCCCAAATTTCGTCTAAGTCTTTTCTCTGTCATAAAATTGTTGCATGTTCATCGCATCATATCTCTGCACCTGTGGCTCCGTTTTGGGCGTGTAGCATACCAAATTGTTCGTCTCAATGAGTACATCATTTCATCTCATTGCACCATTTTCATTTGAACTCATCGTGATGCCCGAAATGCTGTTGGAAGAGGGCTATGTGATGTTAGTTTCTGTTTCTTAACAGAACATGCACTTTTGTCATTTTTGCCATGATTAATGTGTGCATCTTATGTACTTGAGCCCTACATATGGTTTGATCTATGCCATGCCAGCTTTACAGGGGTGTATACCATGTATTTTGGTGATCTCTGTGGTGACTAGCACAAGCATGCAAACTAGGGATGATAATGTTGCTGATTTCAGGGACTTAGTATTTTCACTAAGTCATGTCCTGCTGTTATTTTTATGCCATGTGTTCATGTTGTTACAGAGAGATCTATGCCCATTTTGAGCATGATCAGTAAGGGTGTTTTGCACATATGGATGTGCTCTATCCATCCATGACTTTGTTGGCAATTATGGAGTAGTCTAGCATGTCATTTTCGTGCTCTACTTTTGCTTCAAAATGTTTCCTGGCAGATTGTTTACATGATATTCATTTTTTACAAGGTTGTTGTAGTTGATCCTTGTATGCTATGATGTTGTTCTTGCCATGTATAGCTTCTATGCCATGTCTTCTTGATGGGTGTATGCTTAGTTTATCATGAGATGCTCTGTAGTGAGTGCATCGAGCTCACGAACATGCCTACTTATTATCTGTTTTTGCCATGTCCAGTTTTTCTGCCAAGTCTGAAATCTGTAATGAAACTTGCTATGTTTACATGGGTGCCATCATATCCTCTAGTCCTTTTTGGCTTATGGTCAGTAAGGGATTTTTGATCTATGCTTTGAGTAGATTCCTGCCATGTCTTGTTTTGCTATTATAAGTTCCTTTAGCTTGTTGTTTGCTTGATCTAAACATGCCTTCCTGATGTTAAGTTCTGGCATATTAGTGTTTTCACTAAGTCTGTGAACCTGATATTTTTTTGCACTTTCACCATGCTTGTTTGAGCCTGTTATGATGTGATTTAGCCGTAGCTCAGTGTTCCTCTTTTGTTAAGCATCTCCTGTAGATCACTATCATATGCTTTGTTTTTATGTTGGGGTGTTGTAGCATAGTTTCTTGTTGCATGCTAAGTAGCATCGTGCTATTAAACGCAGATTCGCGTCACTCTTATTTTGCTTGTCATTTGCAAACCGTGCATCCGATTCCGGTGATCTTTATATCGTTTTCAACCGAAATCATCTCATCTTTCCAGCGGCATACTTGGTTTGCCAAGTTGATGCCTTGTTCATCATTTTCCTTCCGGAGCACACATATGCATTGCATATCGCATCTCGCATAGCATGTCATGTATTGCATCATATTGCTTGTGCATTGCTCCTTGTTTGATTGTTGTTCCATTGCTTGTGTTCTTGCTTTGGGTAGAACCGGGAGACGAGTACGTGAACGAGGAACCTGTTGAGAACGCCTACGAGGATCAAGCCTTTGACAACTCTGAGAACCTTGCAGGCAAGATGACCATACCCTCGAAATCACTTCTATCTTTGCTTGCTAGATGCTCGCTCTTTTGCTATGCCTATGCTATGTTACCTACCACTTGCTATATCATGCCACCCATATTGCTATGTCAAACCTCTAACCATCCTTTCCTAGCAAACCGTTGTTTGGCTATGTCACCGCTTTTGCTCAGCCCCTCTTATAGCGTTGCTAGTTGCAGGTGAAGATGAAGTTTGTTCCTGGTCGGAACATGGATATTTTGGGATATCACAATATCTCCTGTTTAATTAATGCACCTTATATATTTGGTAAAGGGTGGATGGCTCGGCCTTATGCCTGGTGTTTTGTTCCACTCTTGCCGCCCTAGTTTCCGTCATACCGGTGTTATGTTCCTTGATTTTGCGTTCCTTACGCGGTTGGGTGATTTATGGGACCCCCCTGACAGTTCGCTTTGAATAAAACTCCTCCAGCAAGGCCCAACCTTGGTTTTACCATTTGCCACCTAAGCCTTTTTCCCTTGGGTTTTCGCGAGCCCGAGGGTCATCTTTATTTAACCCCCCGGGCCAATGCTCCTCTGAGTGTTGGTCCAAACTAGAGCCACTTGCGGTGCCGCCCTGAGGCAACTTGGGGTATCCTCGGTTGCCGTACGTAGTGTTCATCCGGATGTGCCCTGAGAACGAGATATGTGCAGCTCCTATCGGGATTTGTCGGCATAATCGGGCGGCTTTGCTGGTCTTGTTTTACCATTGTCGAAATGTCATGCGAACCGGGATTCCGAGACTGATCGGGTCTTCCCGGGAGAAGGTTTATCCTTTGTTGACCGTGAGAGCTTATGATGGGCTAAGTTGGGACACCCCTGCAGGGTATTATCTTTCGAAAGCCGTGCCCGCGGTTATGAGGCAGATGGGAATTTGTTAATGTCCGGTTGTAGAAAACCCGAAGTTGACCTTAATTAAAATACATAAACCGCATGTGTAACCGTGATGGTCCCTTCTCGGCGGAGTCCGGGAAGTGAACACGGTGTTGGAGTTATGTTTGACGTAAGTAGTTTCAGGATCACTTCTTGATCGCTACTAGCTTCACGATCGTGCCTTGCTTCTCTTCTCGCTCTCTTTTGCGATCGTAGCCACCATATATGCTAGTCGCTTGCAGCAGCTCCACCTCATTACACCACCCTTCCCTTAAGCTTAAATAGTCTTGATCTCGCGGGTGTGAGATTGCTGAGTCCTCGTGACTCACAGATTCTACCAAAACAGATGCAGGTACCGGTGACACCAGCGCAAATGGCGCAACTGAGCTGAAGTGGGAGTTTGATGAGGCCCTTGGTCGTTACTATGTTTCATTTCCAGACGATCAGTAGTGGAGCCCAGTTGGGACGATCGGGGATCTGTGTTGCATTTGGGGTAGTCTTCTTTTATTTTGGTTCCGTAGTCGGACCTTGAGTGTAAACTGAATGATGGATGTTTATTTATGTATTGTGTGAAGTGGCGACTGTAAGCCAACTATGTATCTCTTTCCCGTATGTATTACATGGGTTGTGTGAAGATTACCTCACTTCGACATTGCTTTCAATGCGGTTATGCCTCTAAGTCGTGCTTCGACACGTGGGAGATATAGCCGCATCGAGGGCGTTACAACATAATTCAGCAGCCAAAAGAATCGGCCAGACAATTCTGGACATGGTTCCTAACCAAGAAAAATCAAATTGTTGATTGTCCAGATGCAGAGGCCCTTGCAGCCTTCAAACATAACATCCGCGACGAGTGGCTTGCCCGGCACCTAGGACAGGAAAAGCCGAAATCCATGGTAGCACTCACAACACTCATGACCCGCTTTTGCATGGGAGAGGACAGCTGGCTAGCTCGCAGTAACAGCATGACCAAGAGCCCTGGTAATTCGGATACCAAGGACAGCAACGGCAGGTCGCGTCGCAACAAGCACAAGCGTCGCACGAATGGCGATAATGCTGAAGATACGGCAGTCAATGCCGGATTCAGAGGCTCAAAACCCGGTCACAAGCTTCTCAGCGTCCATCTTGCCCCAGTGCACTTTAGCATGGGCAAGGGCCCTACGGGCACCTTCGATGAAGACGGAGCGCTTGACGACTTCAATCCACGGACAGGCGTCCACCAGCCGCCTCACCAGCCCGAAGTAGCTCTCAGGCATGGCTTCCTTAGGCCACAGCCGAACTATGAGGCCCTTCATGGCCTGTTCGGCCACCTTATGGAGCTCGACCAGCTGCTTCAGCTGGTCGCTCAAGGGCACCGGGTGTCCGGCCTCAGCATAATGAGACCAGAACACCTTCTCCGTCGAGCTCCCCTCCCCGGCCCAGTAGAATGCGGCAGCGTCGGACACACTGCGGGGCAGATCTGCGAATGCTCCTGGAGAGCTCCGGATTCGGGTAAGTAACAAGTAATTCACTTTCACGTGCTTGCTTTGCATGAAGAATGCCTTACCCGCCGCTATCTTCTTCATCGCCCAATTTCCTGAAGGGCTTTTTGGGCTTCGGCCTTAGCGGCTTTGGCGCTTTCAAGAGCCGAGGCGAGCTCGGACTCTCAAGTCCTTGAGTCACGCTCCAAACTCTCGTGTTTTTCCACGAGAGCCTGGAGCTCTTGCTGCACCTCCGCCACCCGCGCCTCCTGTTTCTCTCGCTTGGTGCACTCCACGGCCGCATTGCTTTCGGCCTTGGACACCGCTTCCTTCAGGGTCACCACCTCGTTCGTGGCCCCTGCAATACTCACGTTATTCCTGTCATTTTTTGCAACCACATCTTTTATATATTTTCATAAGGTATTACTTACCTTCCTTGTCCTCGAGCTGCTTTTTGGCAAGGCCGAGCTTGTTCTCGGACCGCTCGAGGCTCTGCTTCAATGCATTGACCTCCGCAGTCAGTGCGGCAGAGGTCAGCAGCGCAACCTGCATTCCCCATATTGACATACTTATGTTAGACTCCTGCGTACATCTTTTTAGATCCTCGGTTCGGCTTTTCTTTCCGAACACCAAACTGAGCATCAGGGGCTACTGTCTATGCGGTAATATTTTTACATATCTTAAATACATACCTCAAAGCCTGTTAGAAGGCTGGCACAGGCTTCAGCCAGCCCGCTCTTGGCGGACTAAACTTTCTGGATCACCACACTCATAACAGTGCGGTGCTCCTCGTCGATGGAGGCGCCTTTAAGCGCCTCCAGCAAATTATCCGGTGCCTCCAGTTGGACGAAGGTCACCGGTGTCGCAGTCTCGCCCTTCTTACGAAGGGGCCACCTGCCGGACTCCGGAACCACTGAAGGTTCCGGTGCGAAGTCCAGCCCAGGGCCGGACTTAGAGCCCTTTGGGGTTTGATCCCCCTCGTGCCCAAAGTCCGGGAGGTTGCCTTGTGGTGCCTCCGGGACCCCCTCCTCCTGGCTGGGCCCGTTTTGGGATCCCACCTCGGTGTCATCCGCAGCGCGAGGAGAGGAGACGTCCGGAAGTGAAGTGCTATTCACGTCCGACGAAGCCAGGGAGCCGCTCGTTGAAGTGTCGAGCCCGTCCTTGGGCGGGCTGCAGGGTTATATTCGGCGTTAGGAGATACTGTGCGACAAATGAAACGCCATGAGTTATTCTGGTATCCGGACACTTACGATTTCGCCAGGGGCTTAGCCCTCGGTGGCCACTCCTCTTCGTCGTCGTCGGCATTGGTGGAGTAGTCCGGAGGAAGGGTCCTTCCCTTCTTGGACCCTCTGGCCTCCCCAGTTGGGGCAGCCTTCCTTTTCTTCTCTTCCCCCGCTGGGGGAGAGGCCTCTTTTTCCTCCTCCCCGTCTTCACGGTCGGAGTCCGCCTCGGAGTCATCGGACAATGAGTCTGATAACACCTGGCGTCGGGAACTCTTTCGGGTTCCCATGGCCTTCTTCTTGGCCTTCTTCTCCGGCACCATGTAAGGCGCCAGAGCCAGCAGCCCCGTTAATTGGGCGTCCGCTGGGTCTTCTGGCAAGGGAGCCGGACAGTTAACCTACCCGGACGTCTTTTGCCAGGCCTGTCAAAGGTAAGGGAGTTTAGATCCCGCATAGAGTCAAATTATGAAAAACAAGTGTCCTGTAAAGGCTAAAATAGCTTACCTCGCCGGCTTGACGCTGCGAGCTAAATCCGCGATCTTCGGTAGCGGATGCGGGAGCCTCGGCGCCCTTGAACGGCACCTTCCAGGCATCTTCATACGTAGTGTCGAAGAGCCTGCTCAAGGTTTGGTGTTGTGCCGGATCAAACTCCCACAAGTTAAAGGCCCGTTGTTGGCACGGGAGGATTCGGCGGATGAGCATGACCTGGACTACGTTGACGAGCTTGAGCTTCTTGTTCACCAAGGTTTTGACGCAGGATTGGAGTCCGATCAGCTCTTCCGAATTACCCCATGACAGGCCCGTCTCTTTCCAAGAGGTGAGCCGTGTAGGGAAGCCAGATCGGAATTCGGGGGCCGCTACCCATTTAGGGTCACGCGGCTCGGTGATGTAGAACCACCCCAATTGCCACCCCTTTATGGTCTCCACGAAGGAGCCCTCGAGCCATAGGACATTGGGCATGTTGCCCACTATGGAACCTCCGCACTCCGCTTGGCGGCTGCCCACAACCTTCGGCTTGACATTGAAGGTCTTCAGCCATAAGCCGAAGTGAGGCTGGATGCAGAGGAAGGCCTCGCACATGACGATGAACGCCGAGATGTTGAGGATGAAATTCGGGGCCAGATCATGGAAATCCAGGCCGTAATAGAACATGAGCCCCCGAACAAATGGGTGAAGTGGAAAACCTAGTCCGCGGAGGAAGTGGGTGAGGAACACCACCCTCTCATGGGGCCCGGGGGTGGGGATGAGTTGCCCCTAGTCAGGGAGCCGATGCGCGATGTCGCTGGACAAGTATCCGGCCTTCCGCAGCCTCTTGATGTGCCCCTCCGTGACGGAGGAGGCCATCCACTTGCCTCCCGCTCCAGACATGGCTGGGGAAGGTTGAGGCGAGATGTGCGGACCTGGGCGCTGGAGCTCGAGTGCGCGGAAATGGATAAGCAAAGGAGGAAGAAGGCGTAGGTAAAAAGGTGGATCCTTATCCCCTTATATGGACGGACGAAGCTATGCGTCCCCACCAGCCTGGTAAAACTCGCTTATCTCCCAAGCATCGTAATCAATGGCGCGGTTGGGTTACCCACGCCCGTATTGATGAGAATCCCAGAATAACGGGACACGATCTCTGCTTTGACAAGACGTGCCAGGGAAACCGCCTCGCTGAACGCACTGAGGTGGGACAGTAAAAACGATTCGAATAAAGGCTTGGCCGTTGTGTGATGTCACACCATGGAATACGTCAGCAGATTGAATTTGTGTAAATATTATTCTCTCTACGGTGGTATGTGGAACTTATTTTGCAGAGCCTGACACTATCCTTGTGTTCAAAATCTTCTGTGAAGTATTCGGAGGAGGAACCCGCCTTGCAATGCCGAAGACAATATGCGCGCCGGACTCGTCGTCATTGAAGCCTGGTTCAGGGGCTACTGAGAGATTCCTGGGTTAGGGGGTGTCCGGATGGCCGGACTATAGCCTTTGGCCGGACTCCTGGACTATGAAGATACAAGATTGAAGACTTCGTTCCGTGTCCGGATGGGACTTTCCTTGGCGTGGAAGGCAAGCTTGGCGATACGGATATGTAGATCTCCTACCATTGTAACCGACTCTGTGTAACCCTAACCCTCTTCGGTGCCTATATAAACCGGAGGGTTTTAGTTCGTAGGACGAACAACAATCATACCATAGGCTAGCTTCTAGGGTTTAGCCTCTCTGATCTCATGGTAGATCTACTCTTGTACTACCAATATCATCAATATCAATCAAGCAGGAGTAGGGTTTTACCTCCACCGAGAGGGCCCGAACCTGGGTAAAAACATCGTGTCCCTTGTCTCCTGTTACCATCCGCCTAGACGCACAGTTCGGTACCCCCTACCCGAGATCCGCCGGTTTTGACATCGATTG
This sequence comes from Triticum aestivum, assembly GCF_018294505.1. Taxonomy (NCBI): domain Eukaryota; kingdom Viridiplantae; phylum Streptophyta; class Magnoliopsida; order Poales; family Poaceae; genus Triticum; species Triticum aestivum. The sequence goes on along the minus strand of NC_057807.1, from coordinate 114,516,675 downwards.
TGCCCGTCAAGGAGGACGGCACTGGGGGGAGCTTTTACCATAAGCTCCACCCTCGACAGCAAATAGGAAAGCGAGCTCGTCACTTTCCTGTGGGCGAATATCGATGTTTTTGCATGGGAAGCCTCCGACATCCCCGGCGTTTCCAGGGAAGTGATTGAGCACCATCTTGCTGTTTGCCCTCATGCATGGCTCGTCAAGAAGAAGGTCAGGAAGCAAGCTCTAGAAAGGCATGAGTTCATCACGGAGGAGATCAGAAAACTAGAGGCGGCAGGCTTGGTAAGGGGGGTGCTCCATCCGACGTGGTTGGCCAACCTGGTAGTGGTGCGCAAGGCAAACGGGAAGTGGAGACTGTGTATTGATTACACAGACATCAATAAAGCTTGTCCAAAGGATCCCTTCCCATTACCGCACATAGACCAGAGGTCGACTCCACGGCTGGGTGTGACATGTTATCATTCCTCGACGCCTACTCAGGGTACCACTAGATCTTCATGATGAAAGAAGACGAGGAGAAGACAGCATTCATCACCCCATGTGGTACATATTGCTTTTTACGGATGCCTTTCGGGTTGAAGAGTGCTGGATCAACCTTTGCAAGAGCAGTCCAAATTGGTTTTGAGCCCCAGCTACATAGAAATATGGAAGCTTATATGGATGACATAGTGGTCAAAACCAAGGACAAAGCAACACTTGTGCAAGATCTGGAGGAAACATTTGCGAACCTGCACAAGATCAACCTCAAGTTGAACCCTGAGAAGTGTGTCTTCGGTGTCCCGTCCGGCAAGCTTCTCGGGTTCTTTGTTTCGCAGCGCAGGCAAACACAGATAAGATCAAGGCCATCGAGCGGATTGAGGCACCTAAACGGATCAAAGACGTGCGTCGGCTCACTGGCTGCGTTGCCGCCATGAGCAGATTCATCTCCAAGTCAGCGGAACGTGCCCTTCCCTTCTTTAAGATCTTGAAGAAGACGGGCCCGATGGAGTGGACACCGGAGGCCGAGGCAGCGCTGCAGGATTTGAAGAAGTACCTCTGCTCTACCCTAGTGCTGGTTGCGCCCAGACCACAAGAACCGTTGCTGCTGTACCTAGCGGCAACGAATCAGGTGGTTAGCGCCGCACTAGTGGCGCAGAGAGAGGTCGACGAAGAGGCAGCGGCAGTGGCAGAGTCAACGGATAGAGAGCTGGAACCCTTCCCGGCAGGGCTTGGTCCCGGCAAGACTGAGTCCCGGTGGAGGCTGACGCCAGTGCGACAGGGCCCACGCGACTGGGTGAAGTGTTCCAGAAGAAGAAAATGGTGCAGCACCTAGTCTACTTTGTCAGCTCCCTCTTGCGAGGGGCTAGGTCGAGGTACTCAGGTGTGAAAAAATTGCTCTCCGGCCTCCTTATGGCCTCGAGGAAGCTGCATCATTACTTCCAAGCACACGAGATCACCGTGGTCACCCGCCTCCCATTGCAACGGATACTGCATAACCCAGATGCAACGGGGAGGATCGTGGAATGGGCCCTGGAGCTGTCAAGTTTCAGTTTAAAGTTCGAAAGCACCTCGACGATTCAGAGCAGAGTCTTAGCAGAGTTCGTTGCAGAATGGACCTCGACGCCTGACGAAGAGGTATAGGAGACCACTCTCTCCGGCAAGGAAATGAGCCGCAACTGGATCATGTCCTCTGACGGGGCTTTTCCGCTGCAAGGTGCCGGTGCTGGTGTGCTGCTTGTCACACCCACCGGAGAGCACCTCAAGTATGTCGTCCAAATGCACTTTTCCCGGGAGATGTCAACTAACAACACCACTGAGTACGAGGGCTTGCTTGCCGGTCTCAGGATCGCGGCGGACCTCGGAGTCAAAAAGCTCATCGTCAGGGGCGATTCGCAGCTCGTCGTCAGGCAGATCAACAAAGATTATGAAAGCCCATTGATGGAAGCTTACGTGGATGAAGTGAGGAAACTAGAGGAGCACTTTGACGGTATATGAGCGGAGCATGTCCCTCGGACGGAAAACGACATCGCCGACTACCTATCAAAGCGTGTTGCCCTCAAGCTACATGTGGAACCAGGTACTTTTGTGCTTCGTTTGACTCAACCATCCGTCGAACCATCGACCGGGCAGAACAAGCGGAGGAAGCTAGGCCCCGGCAAGTACTTCCCCACTGAGCTCCCCGGAGCCGCTGGCGAAGATGTTGCCGTGGATGTCGATCCTGCCACAGGGCAACTGACTCCGGCAGAGCCTCATGCCATGGTCGTGGAGACGGCCGCTCCCGTGGCAGAAGAGATGCATTTGGTCCTTGTCGTCGAGCCATGGGCTCCGGCATGGACGCAGCACACCGTTTGATTCCTCCAAAAAGGAGAGCTTCCTGAGGAGCAGGAAGAGGCAGAGAGAGTAGCCCGCCGGTCTGCTCTGTACCAATTCGTTGACAACGACTTGTACAAAAAGAGACCAAATGGGGTGAAATTGAAGTACATCTCCCGAGAGGAAGGACTAGAGCTGTTGGCAGAGATACATGGAGGCATATGTGGCTCCCACATAGGGTTGAGGGCCCTTGCTGGCAAGGCTTTCTGGCAAGGTTTCTTCTAGCCCACTGCCCTCCAGGATGCAACGGCACTAGTAACCAAGTGTGATGCATGCCAGTTCCATTCAAAGAAGCTTCATCAATCAGCTCAAGCTCTTCAAACCATCCCTCTCTCCTGGCCCTTCTCGGTCTGGGGGCTCGACATATTGGGCCCTTTCCCTCGTGCCGTCGGGGGCTTTGAGTACTTGTACGTTGCAATCGACAAGTTCGCAAAGTGGCCAGAGGTGGAAGTGGTGAGGAAGGTGACAGTGCAGTCAGCCATCAAGTTCTTCAAGGGGCTAGTTTGCCGTTTTGGGGTACCCAACAGGATCATCACCGACAACGGCACACAGTTCACAAGCCACGCCTTCATGCAGTACGTTGAGGGTCTCGGCAGCAAGGTCTGTTTTGCTTCCATGGCACACGCATGGAGCAACGGCCAAGCAGAGAGAGCAAACGCAGAAATTCTGCGAGGCTTAAGAACGAAGACTTTTGATAGGCTGTGCAAGAGTGGAAGGCGCTGGATTGACGAGTTGTCGGCGGTTCTTTGGTCGATCAGAAGGACACCAAATCGAGCCACCGGCCAGACACCCTTTGCCCTGGTCAACGGGGCAGAAGTAGTTCTCCCCATGGAACTCATATACGGATCACCTCGAGTGCTCGCTTATGATGAGCTTGAGTAAGAGCGATTGCGGCAAGATGACGCAATGCTCCTTGAGGAAGATCATCTCCGGGCGGCTATGAGAGCAGCACGCTACCAGCAAGCGTTGTGCCGCTACCATAGCCACAAGGTTCATGCCCGGAGCTTTGAGGAAGGCGGCAACCTTGTACTTCGGCATGTTCAGTCAGCCAAGAATTCCAACAAGTTGACGCCAAAGTGGGAAGGCCCTTATCGGGTAACACGAGTCACCAGGCCCAACGCAGTCCGCCTGGAGACCAAAGATGCCATACCAGTGAGCAACTCCTGGAACATCAAGCATCTTCGCAAGTTTTACCCATAAGGTGCAGCTGCCGGGCCTCTCGGCAAGCCACCTTTTGTACAAGCCTTGTCGGCAAGGCATGTAACCTTTGTACAAAACCAGGCATAGACCCTGAGCATAAATAAACAAAGCGCTGGCGCCCTAAGTTATAGCATGCATGCTAGGTCGAGGTTCTTCCTCGGTTAGGGTTGATAGTGCTTAGCGGCGGCTAACCCCTAGCTTAGAGGTCGAGTGTGCGTCGCTCTGTTCTTTTCTGTCCTCTTTGGTTCACAGGGCACATGAGCACTTCTGTCGAGCTATTTGGAAGAAATGGAACGGACTGGTGTCCCGACCTTGGCAAACCAAAGTTGTCGGGGGCTACAAGTACAAGGATCCAACCGCGGCAAGCCAAGGTTGCCGGGGGTGCAGATCCAGATAAGTCTTTTATCCTCTATCATGCATTTCGGTATGGAACTGGGATATGTGAAACCTCGTTTTATTTCTAGGCTACCGTGCTCCCCTTCTTTTGTACCCAAGGATTATCTCCTGGGTCCGGATTTGGTCGTAGTCGCGGCAGCAAGGAAATGGAACGAGGAGCCTAAGCCCGCTTCATCCCTGCTTCCACCAAGGGCGCGAGAAAGGTCGAGCAAAGTGGGGGAACGGGAAGGCCTATTGCCGGGCAAAAAATGTGTATCTTAAATAATAACGAGGATTCTCTCCTTGTCGCGGTTTTCACCCACGAATGAAAAACCCGGCAAACATCCCTTTTTCATTAAAAACATCTCGCACAGGTACAGTTCATACGGAGTGAAAACATGAGCAAGGGAGTTACAAGTTCTAAATTTAACAAAGGCCCAAAGGCTTACAGACTAAAAAGAGATAAGATGCCCGTAATCCCTTTCTTGTCCCTCTCCTCAGAAGGCAGAACAAGAAAGCAAACGGGCAGAAGGAGCGCCTAGGCGAGGTATGAGGAGCAGAAGGCGCCAAGAGAGCATGCCGGCGGTCACCTAGGAGAGGGTTGGCGGTGGTGGCGCCGGAGGGAGAGCTGGAAGATGAGGCAGCGGTCCGTCAATACGCTATGAAGGCGTCGGTGCCATCGTACTCCGACTTGACGGCCCGCTACCCGCCTTCTTCGGCTTCTCCGGCCTCCCTACGCCAGCCTCCCAAGGAGGCGACCCCGAGAAGTTCAAGGAACCGGCGACATGGATGATGGGGTCGCCGGTGTCGCCCCGGAGCGGCGCACCTGACACTTAGTCAGACCCGTCGTCCTGCCGCCCGCTTCCCTCATCCTCGCTGCCGCTGTCCTCCTCGCCACTCTCACACGAGGAGGAATCTTCATCGTTAGAGGAGCTCTCCACGCAGCACCTTACGCGAGTCCTGAAGTGCCCAAAGACCTTGACAGAGAGGAGGCCGCTGTCCATTAGTTTGAAATGGAGAGTGAACCCCTCCGTTAGGCTGTGGATACGAGCGAAAGTCTTCCACCCCCGGCGAAGGTACATGATGTGAGGGGCTGGGAACTCGACTTCAGCCCATATGCCGCTGTTCCCACAACCCCTCATGTGCAGCCCCAGCCCCTGCGGCGGGTCAAGCTCCATCTCCCACGCAAATGGGGTCGGGAGACGAAGACAACGGCACGGCGGCTGGCGTAGCCTAAGGAAGAACTCGTAAGGGTTGTCCCCGACGTGGACCTCCACCGCGGGAGGGGCCACTGGCGGAGGCGAGGCCGATGCGCCGCCCCATCCCCCTCTTCCCTGAGCACCGCGATGGCCTCGACCTCGCCCCCCCCCTTCCTCTAACAGCTGGCTCTGCCGCCATGAGCTCTTGGGGAGGAGCGACGCGTTGTCTGGCCGAGACCCTCGCCACCACCGATGGAGCGTCTCCACGCCCCCTCGCCATGGCAAAAGGAAGGAGGGAGCATGAATGAGGAGGAGCAAGTGGCAAAGGATTGAGGGGCGCTGTTCCTCCCGCTACCCTCCTTATAAAGGTGCAGGGGCACGGCACGACCGCCCCTTTCGGACAATCCGGCTCGATGAAGTGACAACGAGCGGGGCCGTCGACCGCCCTCCCTGCTCAATTGAAGGCGCGTGGGAATCAACCCACGCGCGCGCGCGACTTCCGTATCCCGCGCACCTGTCATTTGCTCTGCGCCATGCATGCAGCAAACGTGGCGCAAGAGACGGGCGCAATGGGACGCGTGGAGCGATGGTTCACAAGTAGGGGCAGTAAATGGGAGGTGGCTCTGCGGTCTCAAAGGGACAAGCAAGCCGCCTCTTTACTATGGAGATTACGCCAGCGTGCTGCGGTCACACGCGCACGCGCGACCCCCCACGTCGCGCATTCAACGCGGGTCGTGGGGAAGCGCAGCGGACGAAAAGTTACTACGGTAAAAACCGCCCCGCCTGCCCGCGCATCGTTTTGGGCCTGGCCCAACAACGCGTTGCGCCTATGTGTGGCCCAGGCCCGGGGGCTCCTGTCGGTGTACTAAAGTAGGGGCACTCCTTTGTACCCCTTACTTGTGCGCGGGCAGTCAGAGCCACAAGCCGGAGCCACACTTAGCAGGAAAAAAGGGAGGAGTCGAAGCCACAAAAACAATCAGCGCAACGCCAAAGAGAGCAGACAGACAAAACAGGTTTCCCCGGCAAGACCCTTGCCGGGGCAGCTCGCCCACACCAACGGAGTGAGCCACCCTCGAACCCACGGTCTCCAACACCATCAACCACGTTGGGCCAGGGCTCGGGAGGCACCTCCATGGTGGCATGCAGATCTTTGTGAAGACAAAGAATATTCAAGGTCAGATGAGGATTGGAAGGCAGTGATCCTCGGCAAGATCCTTGCCGAGGAAACCCGCAAGACCCCCGGCAAGATCCTTACCGGGGACGACAGCGCGCCACGGCAAGACCCTTGCTGGCCACCTAGCAAGGCCCTCGCCAAGGGCATCAGCGGGGCCACTGTCAGGCCCACGCCAACCAAGTCTCCACCGCCGTTCACATGCAGCTGCCAGCCCAACTAGCTGGGCAAGCACCTGCGTGGCAACATGCAACTTCCAGGCCAACTCAGCACATGCCTACGTGGCGGCATGCAGATCTTTGTGGAGGCTCCACCACCGTGCCACCTCAGATGCTTGCCTGCCTACATGGGCATCGCTGGCCAGGGCGCGTGTCGAAGCGAGGAGGAGCGGCGACGGACGGGACGGGTCTCGCTCCCGTCCCCGATAAAGCAAGAGGACACCTAAGCTACGCATTAAATGCGCCTTTTCCTGTAATACGGGCAATAAGCTCATAGCACTGTAGGCCTTTCCACCTCCTGTGGCAACCCCTTTCGACTATAAAAGGAGACCTATGGCGTACTGAAGAGGGATTCGGCTCTTTTGAACCACGCAACCACCGTAGCTAGTTCAAGAGCTCAAGAACACTCAATACATCCACCAAAGCATGACTAGGGTTTTACGCATCCTCGCGGCCCGAACCTGGGTAAACGATCCTTGTGCTGATTGCTAATCCTGCTCTTCTCACAACCATGCGCCCTAACAACCGTAGTAGGGATTCTTGTGATCCCGTAGGTGTCGTTTCCCACCGACACAATTCTTTCTAGATCTATTAACAGTCTTTTGCAAAATTAATTTAAGCTCTCTATTACTCTATTCTACTTGACCACTAGACTGTGGGTGATATGGAGATGCAATTTTATGATTAACATCATACTTAGCAAGCATTTTACGAAAAGCACCATGAATAAAATGTGAACCACCATCAGTCATTAAGTATCTAGGGACTCCAAACCTCAGAAAAATAACTTCTTTAAACATCTTAATAGAGGTGTTATGATCAGCACTACTAGTTGTAATAGCTTCTACCCACTTAGTAACGTAATCAACAGCAACTAAAATATGTGTATACCTATTAGAGGTAGGAAACAGTCCCATTTAACCAAAGCCCCAAACATCGAATGGTTCAATAACAAGAGAATAATTCATAGGCATTTCTTGACGTCTACTAATATTACCAATTCTTTGACATTCATCACAAGACAAGACAAACTTATGGGCATCTTTGAAAAGAATAGGCCTATAAAAACCGGATTGCAATACCTTGTGTGCAGTTCTATCTCCAGCGTGGTGTCCTCCATATGCCTCGGAGTGACACTTGCGTAGGATCTGTTTCTGTTCATGCTCAGGTACACAACATCCAATAACACCATCTACTCCTTCTTTATAAAGGTGTGGGTCATCCCAGAAATAATGTCTTAAATCATAGAAAAACTTTTTCTTTTGCTGGTATGTGAAACTAGGTGGTATAAATTTAGCAACAATGTAATTAGCATAATCAGCATACCATGGGGCAGTGCGAGAAGAATTTATGACAGCTAATTGTTCATCAGGAAAGCTATCATCAATAGGTAGTGGGTTATCAAGAACATTCTCTAACCTATACAAGTTGTCTGCAACGGGGTTCTCAGCTCCCTTTCTATCAATAATATGTAAATCAAATTCTTGTAGCAGAAGAACCCATCTAATAAGTCTAGGTTTAGCATCTTTCTTTTCCATAAGATATTTAATAGCAGCATGATTAGTGTGAATAGTTACTTTAGAATCAACAATATAAGGTCTAAACTTATCACATGCAAATACAACTGCTAGGAATTCTTTTTCGGTAGTAGCATAACTTCTCTGGGCAGTGTCTAGAGTTTTACTAGCATATTGAATAACATTTAGTTTCTTATCAACTCTTTGTCCTAGAACAGCACCTACAGCATAATCGCTAACATCACACATAATTTCAAAGGGTAAATTCCAATCAGGTGGCTGAACAATAGGTGCAGAAATCAAAGCTTTCTTAAGTATTTCAAATGCCTATATACAATCATCATCGAAGACAAAAGGAATATCGTTTTGTAATAGATTAGTCAGAGACCTAGAAATTTTAGAAAAGTCCTTAATGAACCTCCTATAAAAACCGGCATCACCAAGGAAACTTCTTATACCTTTAATGTCCTTGGGACATGGCATCTTTTCAATAGCACCAACCTTAGCTTTATCAACTTCAATACCTCTTTCATAAATTTTATGCCCCAAGACAATGCCTTCATTAACCATAAAGTGGCACTTTTCCCAATTCAAGTCGAGACTAGTATCTTCACATCTCTGTAAAACTCGATCAAGGTTGCTCAAGCAATCATCAAAAGAGGATCCATAAATGGAGAAATCATCCATGAAAACCTCACAAATCTTTTCACAAAAGTCAGAGAATATAGCCATCATGCATCTTTGAAAGGTAGCAAGTGCATTACATAAACCAAGAGGCATACGTCTATAAGCAAAAGTACCGAAAGGGCAAGTAAAAGTGGTCTTTTCTTGATCCTCCGCTAACACAGGTATTTGAGAGAAACCAGAATAACCATCTAGAAAGCAAAAATGTGTATGTTTGGATAATCTTTCTAGCATTTGATCAATAAAAGGTAAAGGGTAATGATATTTTTAGTAGCTTTATTTAATTTGTGGAAATCAATGACCATCGTATAACCTGTAATAACTCTTTGCAGGGTCAATTCATCTTTATCATTAGGAACGATAGTAATACTTCCCTTCTTAGGGACACAATGGATAGGACTTACCCACTGACTATCAGCAATGGGATAAAATATACCTGCCTCAAGGAGCTTTAGTATTTCCTTTCTTACCACTTATTTCATCTTAGAGTTCAACCGTCGTTGGTGATCAATACCTGGTTTGGCAACTTCTTCCAATTTTATTTTGTGTTGGCATAGAGTGGGACTAATACCCTTAAGATCATCAAGAGTATATCCAATAGCAGCACGGTGCTTGTTCAAAGTTTTCAATAATCTTTCCTCTTCATGCTCTGAAAGGTTAGCGCTGATAATAATAGGATATATCTTCTTTTCATTAAGATAAGCATATTTAAGAGTATCAGGTAATGGTTTAAGCTCAAACACAGGATCACCCTTGGGTGGTGGAGGATACCCTAGGATTTCAACAGGCAAGTTGTGTTTCAAAATAGGACCCTGTTTAAAGAATACTTCATCTATTTCCCTTCTTTCATTCATAAACATATCATTTTCATTGTCTAGCAAATATTGTTCTAACGGATCATTAGGAGGTACGACAATAGAAGCAAGACCAATAATTTCATCCTTACTAGGCAATTCTTTATCATGGGGTTGTCTATGAAATTTAGCAAAATTAAACTCATGAGACATATCTCCTAAGCCAATCGTAACAACATCCTTTTCGCAATCTATCTTAGCATTAACAGTATTCAAGAAGGGTCTACCAAATATAATGGGAGAAAAGTCATCTTGTGGGGAACCAAGAACAAGAAAATCAGCAGGATATTTAACTTTCCCACACAAGACTTCAACATATCTAACAATCCCGATTGGTGAAATAGTATCTCTATTGGCAAGCTTAATTGTAACATCAATTTCTTCTACCTCAGCATGTGCAATATCATGCATAATTTCTTCATATAAGGAATAAGGTATTGCACTGGCACTAGCACCCATATCACATAAGCCATGATAACAATGATCTCCTATTTTAACAGAAATAACATGCATGCCTACAACGGGTCTATGTTTCTTAGCATCGGGTCTAGCAATTCTAGCAGCTTGATCACAGAAATAAATAACATGCCCATCAATATTATCAGCCAAGAGATCTTTAATCATAGCAATACTAGGTTCAACTTTAATTTTCTCAGGTGGTGTATATGTTCTAGTATTACTCTTACGAGCCACAGTTGAGGCTTTAGCATGATCCTTTATCCTAACAGGGAAAGGTGGTTTCTCAATATAAGTGGAAGGAACAATAGGATCATTATAAGTGATAGTCTTTTCTTCAACTATAGTAGGTGCAACTACTTTTACTTTAGTGGGAGGATTATATTTAAACCACTTCTCCTTAGGGAGATCAACATGAGTAGCAAATGATTCACAGAAAGAAGCTACCATCTCAGAGTCAAGTCCATATTAAGTGCTAAATCCACGAAAAGCATCGGTATCCATAAAAAATTTAACACAATCAAACTTAGGTGTTATACCTAACTCCGTACCATCGTCAGAAACCCAATCTTCATAGTTGTGTTTAATTATTTCCAATAAATCCCATTTGAATTCAATAGTCTTCATCATAAAAGACCCAGCACAAGAAGTATCGATCATGGAGCGATTGTTGAGAGAAAGCCGAGCATAAAAATTTTGAATAATCATTTCTCTTGAGAGCTCATGATTGGGGCATGAATATAACATTGACTTAAGCCTCCCCCAAGCTTGAGCGATGCTTTCTCCTTCGCGAGGCCAAAAATTATATATATAATTGCGATCACGATGAATAAGATGAATAGGATAAAACTTCTGGTGAAATTCCAATTTCAATCGTTTATAGTCCCAGGATCCCATATCATCACATAGCCTATACCATGTCAATGCATATCCCTTCAAAGATAAATGGAAGACCTTCTTCTTGATAACATCATCGGGCATACCTGCAAGCTTAAATAATCCACAAACTTCATCCACATAGATTAGGTGTAAATTGGGATGCAATGTTCCATCTCCTGCAAAGGGATTAGCTAGCAGTTTCTCTACCATACCCTAAGGAATTTCAAAGTAAAAAATTTCAGTAGGTTCAGTAGGTTGAGGAGCAACTCTTTGCTCTACTGGTCGGGGTGGAGATACCCCGAACAAGCCCCTCAAAGGATTATGATCCATAGTAACAAGTGACAGTAAATTTCAGCACACTATATAAATATTTCCTTACCAAGTTCCACTTACCAAAGGCACTGCACTCCCCGGCAATGGCGCCAGAAAAGAGTCTTGATGACCCACAAAGGTAGGGAATCTATCGTAGTCCTTTCGATAAGTAAGAGTGTCGAACCCAACGAGGAGCAGAAGGAAATGACAAGCGGTTTTCAGTAAGGTATTCTCTGCAAGCACTGAAATTGTAGGTAGCAGATAGTTTTGTGATAAGATAATTTGTAACGGGTAATAAGCAATAAAAGTAAATAAGGTGCAGCAAGGTGGCCCAATCCTTTTTGTAGCAAAGGACAAGTCTGGACAAGTTCTATTAATGAGAAAAGCGCTCCCGAGGACACATGGGAATTATCGTCAAGCTAGTTTTCATCACGCTCATATGATTCGCGTTTGTTACTTTGATCATTTGATATGTGGGTGGACCGGTGCTTGTTTAATGCCCTTTCTTGGACAAGCATCCCACTTATGATTAACCCCTATTGCAAGCATCCTCAACTACAAAAGAAATAGGTAAACCTAAACATAGCATGAAACATATGGATCCAAATCAGCCCCTTACGAAGCAACTCATAAACTAGGTTTAAGCTTCTGTCACTCTACCAACCCATCATCTACTTATTACTTCCCAATGCCTTCCTCTAGGCCAAAATAATGGTGAAGTGTCATGTAGTCGACGTTCACATAACACCACTAGAGGATAGACAACATACATCTCATCAAAATATCGAACGAATACCAAATTCACATGACTACTAATAGCAAGACTTCACCCATGTCATCAGGAACAAACGTAACTAGTCACGAAGCATATTCATGTTCAAAATTAGAGGGGTATTAATATGCATTAAGGATATGAACATATGATCTTCCACCAAATAAACCAACAAGCATCAACTACGAGGATTAATCAACATTACTAGCAACCCACAGGTACCAATCTGAGGTTTTGGTACAAAGATTGGATACAAGAGATGAACTAGGGTTTGAGAGGAGATGGTGCTGGTGAAGATGTCGATGGAGATTGACCCCCTCCCAATGAGAGGATCGTTGGTGATGACGATGGTGATGATTTCCCCCTCCCGGAGGGAAGTTTCCCAGGCAGAACAGCTCCGCCGGAGCCCTAGATTGGTTCCGCCAAGGTCCCGCCTCGTGGCGGCGGAGTTTTGTCCCGTAAGCTTGCTTATGATTTTTTTTCAGGGTAAAAGACTTCATATAGCAGAAGATGGGCACCGGAGGGCTGCTAGGTGGCCCACGAGGCAGGGGGCGCGCCCAGGGGGGTAGGGCGCGCCCCCACCCTCGTGGATGGTGGGTGTCCCCCTCAGGTACTTCTTCCGCTCAATATTTATCATTAATTCCAAAATTGACTTTCGTGGAGTTTCAGGACTTTTGGAGATGTGCAGAATAGATCTCCAATATTTGCTCCTTTTCCAGCCAGAATCCTAGCTGCCGGCATTCTCCCTCTTTATGTAAACCTTGTAAAATAAGAGAGAATAGCCATAAGTATTGTGACATAACATGTAATAACAGTCCATAATGCAATAAATATTGATATAAAAGCATGATGCAAAATGGACGTATCATCTCTCCGCAGCGATGTACCGTGGCCAAGTAAGGAGCGGCACATGTTGAAGTAGAGGCGCCGAGGTAGCATGTCACACAGTCTCGTCTATATCGTGTACACGTACATACGGCCATGCTGCAAGATAGTAAATACGGCTACGTACGTACATATGGGCGGGGTATCGAACGCGTACTCGCGCATACATACGGCCAGGGCTCATGTACATGGTAAGGCAACAGACGACAGCAACGGCGTCATGTTCATCAGGCAGGCAACCGGCTGGGTCGAAACGCAGAAATAACGTCATGTTCATCGGGAGGCAACAGACTAGGTCGGAATGTGTCATGTTCAACGGTAGCCAACCGGCTTGGACGGAACAGCCGAAACGGGGTCTGGCGTACCATAGTACGGAGGAAACGACCTTCTGTTCGACCGGCTACGGTCGAAACAGGGGTCCTGTTAATCGAGAGGTGGCGTACCGCAAAATGGAGGAAACGGACTTGTGTTGGAGCGCTACAGTCGAAACGGGGGTCCTATTGATTGGGGGGTGTGGCGTACCGCAAAACGGAGGAAACTGACCTGTGTTGGAGCGCCTACGGTCAAAACGGGGGTCCTATTCATAGGAAGGGGTGTGGTGTACCGTAAAACGAGACTACACGTGCTACTGTTCATCCACCGTCGACTTCCTCTAGCCTCCACCTGCTACTGTTCATCCACCGTCGACTTCCTCCAGCCTCCACCAACTACTGTTCATCCAGGGAGTCCTGTCCATCCAGGCTCCACCGGCTACTGTTCATCCAGCCCTCCACGGGGTCCTGTTCAACCGCCCCTCCACGGGGTCCTGTTCAACCAGCCCTCCACGGGGTCCCCCCGCCGGCTACTATTCATCCACCCCCACCTCCTCGATCGGGGTCCTATTCATCTAGCGGCAACGGCCTCTACTACCACAGGATCATGTTCATCCAACCCCCACCAGGAACTATTCATCCAACCCCCATCGCGAACTGTTCATCAAGAGGCAGCTTCGATCGGCTTCAGTTAGCAGCAGTAGCGAAGGAATCACTCGGGTTCAGTTAACAGCAAGGGATCGATCGGGGTTCAGCACGTACCTAGTGCAATCGCTCGGGTTTAGTTAGAGCCCAACGCCTCGCTTGGATTCAGTTAGAGTGCAACGCCTCGCACACACGTGCGTACGTGTACGAGAGAAACACGCAAACGTCCGTGCATCGCTCGGCCCCAACCACCCACCTAACCGGGAACTCCCCGAAATTTTTGTCGCCCTCGCTTCTACCATGATTTTTTCCCGTCATGGACAGCCCAAAGGTCATGCAGGTGCGTCTCTGGCCCGCCCAGGACAAAAAGCCATTTTCTGTCATGATTTTTTGTCATAGAAGTAGGAGCCCACCACATCTATGATGATATCGGGTTTTGTCACAATCATCATCATAGAAGTGCCATAAGCAGGATAGGAAAAAAAATCGTTCGGCCGAAAATGTCATGGATGTGTCTTTTTTTGTAGTGCATGTCCCTAGTGAGCCTCTACTAGACTAGCTCATTGATCAAAGATGATTAAGGTTTCCTAACCATAGACATGTGTTGTCACTTGATAACAGGATCACATCATTAGGAGAATGATGTGATGGACAAGACCCATCCGTTAGCTTAGCATATGATCGTTCATTTTATTGCTACTGCTTTCTTAATGTTAAATACATATTCCTTCGACCATGAGATCATTCAACTCCCGGATACCAGAGGAATACCTTATGTCAAATACGGACTTGAGAAGGAACAATCCCTGAAGACTGGGTCGAAGAAGAAGGAGTGATTCCATTCGTCTGAGCATTGCCCTACAAGGACTAGGGCACTAACCTATCTACTAGTTGGAGCGACGCAATAGGATTCCCCTCCCCCGCCATAGGCTCGCTAACGAAGATTGAAGGGAGAAAAGTTTTGCCCTAGTCACCTTTCAGAAAGGTAAGAAAGTGGTTGCACTGAGATAAAAAAGTTTAGCAGTTAATCCAGAAGATATTTGTTTCACATTTGCCCATAAATTTGTGTATATAAACAGGCCTAAAACTTCTTTTTCTCTGCTGGCTTATACTATTTGTATATTTTCCTAAAAAGCAATTTTCTCTCTTTGAAATTAGTTGACGCTCAAATAGAGTTTCTATACATATTTTCACTTTACATGGTGCCGTGCACCTTAATTTATTGCTTTATAAGATTCTCTTCTTTTTAGAAAAACTTTCAGCCTATTCATCTTCAATCACGATATAACAACGAACATTAAAAATAATAAAAATTACATCGAGATCTGTAAACCACACAGCGATGACTACAAGCACTAAAGTGATCCGAAGGCGCGCCGCCGCCATCGCCCCTCCCTGACCGGAGCCGGGCAAAACATGTTGTAGTAAACAGTCAGGAAGTCGTCATGTTAAGGCCCCATAAGACCAACGCACCAGAATAGCAACCGCCGTCGATGAAGAGTAGCGTAAATCAGAAGGATCCAACCTGAAGGCACACGAAAGATCCGAGCAAAATCCACCAGAGATAGATCCGTCGGAGACACACCTCCACACGCCCACCGACAATGCTAGACGCACCACCGAAACGGGGGCTAGGCGGGGAGACCTTTATTCCATCTTCATGGAGCTGTCGCCGCCCCGTCTTCCTCAGCAGAACACAAACCCTAACGAAACTCGAGCAAAGGTCAAAAAACGGAGTCCTCTCACCGCCCCCATGGCCCTAAGGCCATCGAAGACGAGGCAGACCGGCGGCGGTGCCGGCGGGAGGCGGAGGAACCCTAGCTTTATAAGATTCATAACAACAGATAGCACAATCCACTTTTGGGTTCTTCAAGATTGCTTACCACATGTACCATATGGTGTAGGATATCTAGACACTGTCCATCTTGATATAAACGAAAAAAAAAACAGATCTTGTAGAATTATTCCCCCCTGATTTTCGCACCCCATGCATGAGGGCCTACGTAGACGTGGAGCTCTTAAAGAGCATACATTCCCCAAGCACAAAGTGTAGGGTTTAGCTCCCCGCAAAACAAGTATAGGGTTTAGCTTAAACTAATCGGCCCAGATTTGATCAAACAAAACGGAGCGCTGCGTCTGCACCTGCACTGCACTAGGCCGTGCCGTCCTACTCCGGTATCCTATGCGTGCCCGTGTCGTCTTGCTCGTCAGGGTGATGCCTGACACTTGGTCTCGCCACACACCTCTCCATGCTTATCTACAGTACTGAGAGCTACTGGTATCAAAGAAAAGTTTCCTTTTGGTATCTTATATAATTCTCCAAGATTAACAAATGTTTCAGAGAAAATGAGTTTTAATGAAACATTTTTATATTTCTTTACAAAGAGAGTACCTAGTTCTCTCTTGAAAAAATACTCGTTCGTCGCAGTAGTGGTTATTGGTCAGTTGGTTAGTTACAACATCACAAGTACCAAATCTGGTGGAATTTTACAAATTGTAGGGGCAAACTATCGGCTACAAACGCCAATGATCATGGCGTTTCGGCCTGGGCGGCAACGCCAACATGCTTGGCGTTTTCATATGGGTCGGAAGCGCTAGCTAGCTTGGCGTTCGTATGTGGGTCCGAAACGCGAGCTACTTCGGCGTTTTTATATGGAGAAGAAACGCCACGGGCTGTGGTGTTGCTAAAAGAGTCAGATTGTGAAATACTTTTATGTCAAGTTTATTTTGTGATAAAGATTGATAAAAAGGTCAGAATAGTGATTTCGTACGCCTGCATGCGTATAGCTGCGATGCAGTGTCAGTGCACCACGCCTGCACTATGAGCCAGAAAATGACACATGCAAATCACCAATTTTACCGCCACCGACTGCATGCGCCGTCTGGGTAACGGAAACATTTCACGCGCACAAACAAACAAGTATTACTGTCTACTCACACGTTAAACTTATTTCGATTCCTCAAAGAACACGTTACACACTTACACACGAGGCAACACAATATTTTCACAAACTTGCTAAGTTAGGCTGGTCACAATGGGCAAGAACATAAGCTAGTAGCTTACACACTTTGCTAGACTATGTTACTACCTCCATAATGGGTAGGAACATCTATGTAGTGTAATGCAACGATATATTTATTAGGTTATAGACTCATTGTTTCTTGGAATGTGTGATGGTCTGGTAACTTAGAGCATGTACAATAGTCCTATTCAGGAGGCTGCAACGGAGTCCACGTCAGCAAAAATCTGAGCTGGAGAGAAAAAAAGAAAGGAGAGAGAAGGAGCCGGCTCTTCGTGAAGCGTCGGGCTAAGACACACAACACGAGAGCCTTCCGCCCGCTTGCACCCCGATGCGAGCGCTAGCGCCGCCGCTTCCGATCCCGTGCGTCTCCCTTGCCTCGTGCGCTTCTCCTTCCGCCTCCGCGCGCGAAATCCATCTTTTCCTCGCTCCAAATCGCTTGGTGCGCGCCAAATGGAAGCTCTAAAGTCTCCAGCTTCCCCCAAATCGCCACCACCCCAAACCCTAGAACAGCCGCCGGCGCCGCATCAAGGAGATGGGCCAGCAGTCCAAAAGGACGCGTGCGCCGGAGCCTCAGGTCGTCCCGCCATCGCTGCTCAATTCGTTCCGCCGTTGATGCCGCATCTCGTCCCGCCGTCGGCGCCACACCTCGTCCCGCCGCCGTCGGCGCCACACCTCGTCCCGCCACCACGCCAGCTCGGACCAGGTGCCTCGATCCCCCCACGGCCACCAAAGGCAGCGGCGGCCTCTGCACCATGCTGGCTGCCCCAGACGCAAGGCCCTTTGTGGTACACGAATGTTGATGATCTGAATCCAGAAGCATGGTATGTGTTCTCCCCCTGTTTACTAGTACAGTCTTGCTATGATAGCCTTCTATTTGATACATTTGTTCAGCTGTTTACACATATCTAGTTTAGTTAGTACTGTCATGCAATGCTAGCCTGCTATGTGATACATTTGTTTTTCTGTTTATCTGAACTCTGAACATGCAGATGGTCTTTGTTGGTGTCAAACTGTCAAATATTTGCATGATATGCAGCTATGCGTTTCTGTATGATATGAATCCACATGTATTTGATATGATGCTCGGCTGTTGTAATTTAAAAATGGTTATGACAGAAACAGAAAGCAAATAAGTGCATCCATCTTATCTGAAACTCTGAACATTTAGAATTTTCCCTAATGAATTAATTAATGTTCTTATAACTAACCAGCATGTAATAGTCTAGTCTCTCCTTAACTAGTAATAAGAAAGCCTTCCTTATATTTCGGTAGATTAGAATACTGCCTAGTCAATCTTAAAAATTACAAATGAAATGTTCTTTGCTTAAATGTGATGTCTTTTTTTATTAAACCCTGTTGTGATATGAAGTCGATTGTTTGATCATCTAGTATTGTCTCGGCAGGGGAGTGGATTCTCACCCACCTGGTGGGTTCCTTGGTTTTTTTAAGAACATGCCAAGCCTTTCCCAAGCTGTGAGCAATGGGACTTCATCGCAACAAATCAAGAAAGGAGATGCCACCAATGGTGGCGAGTGTGCAGGACTATGCCTTACATACATTTTATGGAGGATCAACATTATATCTTACATACATTTTATTCCAGGACTATGCCGTGTCGTGGTGACTGCTGCATGTGCAACCTACTGGTATGCATTCTCTACTTACAGTTTAGTCTTTTATAGCTTGTTCCTGTTCCTATTGGCAATGTAATTGACTTTACTGAACATGTATAGTTGTTGGATTACAGAAGTTGTAGCCTTGTAGTCGTTGGATCTGAGTGTGTTGTTTGCTTTAAAATTGCTCCTATAATAGGCTTCAAAGTAAAAGAAAGTAATACCTGAAACTTACTTCCAGCTACCATTTCTAGTGAACCATATGAGGTACCATCTGTGTATGACATGAAGTGAGATTTGTGAAGTAGATAAGAATTAAAGTTGAGCATGGATAGCTATGGCTGACCCAATAGTAGATCATAATGCAACTCTTACTGTCATGAGCATGCCATCTTCATCTCATCACCATTTGCATTCATGCGGAAATATTTACCATCTGCTTTGTTTCCATTTTTTCATACAGTGACTGGAGATTGTTGATGCAGATGGATTCGTCGCTCCTTTCTATTGAAGTTCCAACTTATCATCGTCAAGATCAAAACTAATGGCTTATTTGCATTGTCTCTTGTTTGGTTAATGTTTTCTTAAAAAGACTGGTGTAATGTTTAAGTGTCGATGTCATGGTGTTATGCGCCATCAGTTTGTTGATCGTCGGCGCAAGATTAAAACTAACAGCTTGTTTGCCGGGCATCTTATTTAGTTCTATGTGTTGGAAATATGCCCTAGAGGCAATAATAAAAGCATTATTATTATATTTCCTTGTTCATGATAATTTTCTTTATTCATGCTATAATTGTGTTATCCGGAAATCGTAATACATGTGTGAATAACAGACACCGACATGTCCCTAGTGAGCCTCTAGTTGACTAGCTCGTTGATCAACAGATAGTCATGGTTTCCTGACTATGGACACTGGATGTCATTGATAACGAGATCACATCATTGGGAGAATGATGTGATGGACAAGACCCAATCCTAAACATAGCACAAGATCGTATAGTTCGTTTGGTAGAGTTTTCCAATGTCAAGTATCTTTTCCTTAGACCATGAGATCGTGTAACTCCCGGATACCGTAGGAGTGCTTTGGGTATGCCAAACGTCACAACGTAACTGGGTGACTATAAAGGTAGACTACGGGTATCTCCGAAAGTGTCTGTTGGGTGACATGGATCAAGACTAGGATTTGTCACTCCGTATGACGGAGAGGTATCACTGGGCCCACTCGGTAATGCATCATCATAATGAGCTCAGAGTGACCAAGTGTCTGGTCACGGGATCATGCATTACGGTACGAGTAAAGTGACTTGCCGGTAACGAGATTGAACGAGGTATTGGGATACCGGCGATTGAATCTCGGGCAAGTAACATATCGATAGACAAAGGGAATAGCGTACGGGGTTGATAGAATCCTCGACATCGTGGTTCATCCGATGAGATCATCGTGGAGCATGTGGGAGTCAACATGGGTATCCAGATCCCGCTGTTGGTTATTGACCGGAGAGTCGTCTCGGTCATGTCTGCTTGTCTCCCGAACCCGTAGGATCTACACACTTAAGGTTCAGTTACGCTAGGGTTGTAGGGATATGTATATGCAGTAACCCGAATGTTGTTCGGAGTCCCGGATGAGATCCCGGACGTCACGAGGAGTTCCGGAATGGTCCGGAGGTAAAGATTTATATATGGGAAGTCCTGTTTCGGGCATCGGGACAAGTTTCGGGGTTATCGGTATTGTACCGGGACCACCGGAAGGGTCCCGGGGGTCCACCGGGTGGGTCCACCTGTCCCGGGGGGCCACATGGGCTGTAAGGGGGTGCGCCTTGGCCTAATGGGCCAAGGGCACCAGCCCCACATAGGCCCATGCGCCTAGGGTTTGAGGGGGAAAGAGTCCTAGGAGGGGAAGGCACCTCCTAGGTGCCTTGGGGGGAGGGAAACCTCCCCTTGGCCGCCGGCCATAGGAGATTGGATCTCCTAGGCTGCGCACCACCCCCCCTTGGCCCTCCTATATATAGTGGGGGAGAGGAGGGACTTCATACCTGAACACCTTGGCCTTTGGTTGCCTCCTTCTCCCTCCCCAACACCTCCTCCACCTCCATAGTGCTTAGCGAAGCTCTGCCGGAGTACTGCAGCTCCATCAACACCACGCCGTCGTGCTGCTGCTGGTGCCATCTCCCTCAACCTCTCCTCCCTCCCTTGCTGGATCAAGAAGGAGGAGACGTGGCTGTTCCGTACGTGTGTTGAACACTGAGGTGCCGTCCGTTCGGCGCTGGTCATCGGTGATTTGGATCACGTCGAGTACGACTGCATCATCACCGTTCTTTTGAACGCTTCCGCTCGCGATCTACAAAGGTACGTAGATGCATCCAATGACTCGTTGCTAGATGAACTCCTAGATGATCTTGGTGAAACGAGTAGGAAAATTTTTGTTTTCTGCAACGTTCCCCAACAGTGGCATCATGAGCTAGGTCTATGCGTAGTTCTTCTTGCGCGAGTAGAACACAATTTGTTGTGGGCGTAGATTTGTCAACTTTCTTGCCGTTACTAGTCCTTTCTTGCTTCAGTGGTATTGTGGGATGAAGCGGCCCGGACCAACCTTACACGTACGCTTACGTGAGACCGGTTCCACCGACTAACATGCACTAGTTGCATAAGGTGGCTGGCGGGTGTCTGTCTCTCCTACTTTAGTTGGAGCGGAATCGATGAACAGGGTCCTTATGAAGGGTAAATAGAAGTTGACAAATCACGTTGTGGCTTTAACGTAGGTAAGAAAACGTTCTTGCTAGAACCCTAATTCAGCCACATAAAACTTGCAACAACAATTAGAGGACGTCTAACTTGTTTTTGCAGCAAGTGGTTTGTGATATGATATGGCCAAAGTTGTGATGAATGATGAATGATCTATATGTGATGTATGAGATGTTCATGCTATTGTAATAGGAATCAGGACTTGCATGTCGATGAGTATGACAACCGGCAGGAGCCATAGGAGTTGTCTTTATTCTTTTATATGACCTGCGTGTCATCAAGAAACGCCATGTAAATTACTTTACTTTATTGCTAAACGCGTTAGCCATAGTAGTAGAAGTAATAGTTGGCGAGCAACTTCATGGAGACACGATGATGGAGATCATGATGATGGAGATCATGGTGTCAAGCCGGTGACAAGATGATCATGGAGCCCCAAGATGGAGATCAAAGGAGCTATGTGATATTGGCCATATCATGTCACGTTTATTATTTGATTGCATGTGATGTTTATCATGTTTTGCATCTTGTTTACTTAGAACGACGGTAGTAAATAAGATGATCCCTCACAATAAATTCAAGAAGTGTTCCCCCTAACTGTGCACCGTTGCGACAGTTCGCTGTTTCAAAACACCACGTGATGATCGGGTGTTTTATTCAGACGTTCACATACAACGGGTGTAAGACAGATTTACACATGCAAACACTTAGGTTGACTTGACGAGCCTAGCATGTACAGACATGGCCTCGGAACACAGAAGACCGAAAGGTCGAGCATGAGTCGTATAGAAGATACGATCAACATGAAGATGTTCACCGATGTTGACTAGTTCGTCTCACGTGATGATCGGACACGGTCTAGTTTAACTCGGATCATGTAATACTTAGATGACTAGAGGGATGTCTAATCTAAGTGGGAGTTCACTAATAATTTGATTAGTTGAACTTAATTATCATGAACTTAGTCTAAAATCTTTGCAATATGTCTTGTAGATCAAATGGCCAACGTAGTCCTCAACTTCAACGCGTTCCTAGAGAAAACTAAGCTGAAAGACGATGGCAACAACTATACGGACTGGGTCCGGAACCTGAGGATCATCCTCATAGCTGCCAAGAAAGATTATGTCCTACAAGCACCGCTTGGTGACGCACCCGTTCTCCCTGCAGAACAAGATGTTATGAACGCTTGGCAGGCACGTTTCGATGACTACTCCCTCGTTCAGTGCGGCATGCTTTACAGCCTAGAGCCGGGGCTCCAAAAACGTTTTGAGAGACATGGAGCATATGAGATGTTCGAAGAGCTGAAAATGGTTTTCCAAGCTCATGCCCGGGTCGAGAGATATGAAGTCTCTGACAAATTCTTTAGCTGTAAGATGGAGGAAAACAGTTCTGTCAGTGAGCACATACTCACTATGTCTGGGTTGCATAACCGCTTGACTCAGCTGGGAGTTAATCTCCCGGATGATGCGGTCATTGACAGAATCCTCCAGTCGCTTCCACCAAGCTACAAGAGCTTTGTGATGAACTTCAATATGCAGGGGATGGAAAAGACCATTCCTGAAGTATTTGCTATGCTGAAATCAGCAGAGGTAGAAGTCAGGAAGGAACATCAAGTGTTGATGGTCAATAAAACCACTAAGTTCAAGAAAGGCAAGGGTAAAAAGAACTTCAAGAAGGACGGCAAGGAGGTTGCCGCGCCCGGCAAGCAAGCTGCCGGGAAGAAGCCAAAGAATGGACCCAAGCCCGAGACTGAGTGCTTTTATTGCAAGGGAAGCGGTCACTGGAAGCGGAACTGCCCTAAGTACTTAGCGGATAAGAAGGCCGGCAAAACAAAAGGTATATGTGATATACATGTAATTGATGTGTACCTTACTAGTGCCCGTAGTGGCTCCTGGGTATTTGATACCGGTGCAGTTGCTCACATTTGTAACTCAAAGCAGGGGCTGCGGAATAAGCGGAAACTGGCAAAGGACGAGGTGACGATGCGCGTCGGGAATGGTTCCAAGGTCAATGTGATCGCCGTCGGCACGCTACCTCTGCATCTCCCTTCGG
This sequence comes from Triticum aestivum, assembly GCF_018294505.1. Classification (NCBI taxonomy): domain Eukaryota; kingdom Viridiplantae; phylum Streptophyta; class Magnoliopsida; order Poales; family Poaceae; genus Triticum; species Triticum aestivum. The sequence continues at coordinate 114,493,424 of NC_057807.1, read as the reverse complement.
GATTAGTTTTAAACCTTAATAATTGTTATTTAGTGCCAGCTTTGAGCATGAACATTGTATCGGGATCTCGTTTAATTCGAGATGGCTACTCTTTTAAATCTGAGAATAATGGTTGTTCCATTTTTATGAGAGATATGTTTTATGGTCATGCTCCTATGGTGAATGGTTTATTCTTTATGAATCTCGAACGTGATGCTACACATATTCATAATGTGAGTACCAAAAGAAGTAAGGTTAATAATGATAGTCCCACATACTTGTGGCACTGCCGCCTTGGTCACATAGGTGTCAAACGCATGAAGAAGCTCCATGCTGATGGACTTTTAGAGTCTCTTGATTATGAATCATTTGACACGTGCGAACCATGCCTTATGGGTAAAATGACCAAGACTCCGTTCTCAGGAACAATGGAGCGAGCAACCGACTTATTGGAAATCATACATACCGATGTGTGTGGTCCAATGAGTGTTGAGGCTCATGGTGGCTATCGTTATGTTCTCACCCTCACTGATGATTTAAGTAGGTATGGGTATATCTACTTAATGAAACACAAGTCTGAAACCTTTGAAAAGTTCAAGGAATTTCAGAGTGAGGTTGAAAATCAACGTGACAGGAAAATCAAGTTTCTACGATCAGATCGTGGAGGAGAATACTTGAGTCATGAGTTTGGGGAACACTTAAGAAAATGTGGAATAGTTTCACAACTCACGCCGCCTGGAACACCTCAGCGTAATGGTGTGTCCGAACGTCGTAATCGCACTCTGTTAGATATGGTGCGATCTATGATGTCTCTTACCGATTTACCGCTTTCTTTTTGGGGCTATGCTTTAGAGACTGCCGCATTCACTTTAAATAGGGCTCCATCGAAATCCGTTGAGACGACACCGTATGAATTATGGTTTGGGAAGAAACCTAAGCTGTCGTTTCTAAAAGTTTGGGGATGCGATGCTTATGTCAAGAAACTTCAACCTGAAAAGCTCGAACCCAAATCGGAAAAATGCGTCTTCATAGGATACCCAAAAGAAACTATTGGGTACACCTTCTACCTCAGATCCGAAGGCAAGATCTTTGTTGCCAAGAATGGGTCCTTTCTGGAGAAAGAGTTTCTCTCGAAAGAAGTAAGTGGGAGGAAAGTAGAGCTTGATGAAGTATTGCCTCTTGAACCGGAAAATGGCGCAACTCAAGAAAATGTTCCTGAGGTGCCTGCACCGACTAGAGAGGAAGTTAATGAAAATGATCAAGATACTTCTGATCAAGCCCCTACTGAAATTCGAAGGTCCACAAGGACACGTTCCGCACCAGAGTGGTACGGCAACCCTGTCTTGGAAATCATGATGTTAGACAACGGTGAACCTTCGAACTATGAAGAAGCGATGGCGGGCCCGGATTCCGACAAATGGCTGGAAGCCATGAAATCCGAGATAGGATCCATGTATGAAAACAAAGTATGGACTTTGACTGACTTGCCCGTTGAGCGGCGAGCCATAGAAAATAAATGGATCTTTAAGAAGAAGACAGACGCGGATGGTAATGTGACCATTTATAAAGCTCGGCTTGTCGCTAAGGGTTATCGACAAGTTCAAGGGGTTGACTACGATGAGACTTTCTCACCGGTAGCGAAGCTGAAGTCCGTCCGAATCATGTTAGCAATTGCCGCATTCTATGATTACGAAATATGGCAAATGGACGTCAAAACGGCATTCCTTAATGGTTTCCTTAAGGAAGAATTGTATATGATACAACCAGAAGGTTTTGTCGATCCTAAGAATGCTGACAAAGTGTGCAAGCTCCAGCGCTCGATTTATGGGCTGGTGCAAGCATCTCGGAGTTGGAACATTCGCTTTGATGAGATGATCAAAGCGTTTGGGTTTACACAGACTTATGGAGAAGCCTGCGTTTACAAGAAAGTGAGTGGGAGCTCTGTAGCATTTCTCATATTATATGTAGATGACATACTTTTGATGGGAAATGATATAGAACTCTTGGACAGCATCATGGCGTACTTGAATAAAAGTTTTTCAATGAAGGACCTTGGAGAAGCTGCTTATATATTAGGCATCAAAATCTATAGAGATAGATCGAGACGCCTCATAGGTCTTTCACAAAGCACATACCTTGATAAGATATTGAAGAAGTTCAATATGGATCAATCCAAGAAGGGGTTCTTGCCCGTGTTACAAGGTATGAAATTGAGCTCAGCTCAATGCCCGACCACGGCAGAAGATATAGAAGAGATGAGCGTCATCCCCTATGCCTCAGCCATAGGTTCTATTATGTATGCCATGCTGTGTACCAGACCTGATGTTAACCTTGCCGTAAGTTTGGTAGGAAGGTACCAAAGTAATCCCGGCAAGGAACACTGGACAGCGGTCAAGAATATCCTGAAGTACCTGAAAAGGACTAAGGAAATGTTTCTCGTTTATGGAGGTGACGAAGAGCTCGTCGTAAAGGGTTACGTCGACGCTAGCTTCGACACAGATCTAGATGACTCTAAGTCACAAACCGGATAAGTGTATATTTTGAATGGTGGGGCAGTAAGCTGGTGCAGTTGCAAGCAAAGCGTCGTGGCGGGATCTACATGTGAAGCGGAGTACATGGCAGCCTCGGAGGCAGCACATGAAGCAATATGGGTGAAGGAGTTCATCACCGACCTAGGAGTCATACCCAATGCGTCGGGGCCGATCAAGCTCTTCTGTGACAACACTGGCGCTATTGCACTTGCCAAGGAGCCCAGGTTTCACAAGAAGACAAGGCACATCAAGCGTCGCTTCAACTCCATTCGTGAAAATGTTCAAGATGGAGACATAGAGATTAGTAAAGTGCATATGGACCTGAATGTAGCAGATCCGTTGACTAAACCTCTCCCTAGAGCAAAACATGATCAACACCAGAATTCCATGGGTGTTCGATTCATCACAATGTAACTAGATTATTGACTCTAGTGCAAGTGGGAGACTGTTGGAAATATGCCCTAGAGGCAATAATAAAAGCATTATTATTATATTTCCTTGTTCATGATAATTGTCTTTATTCATGCTATAATTGTGTTATCCGGAAATCGTAATACATGTGTGAATAACAGACACCGACATGTCCCTAGTGAGCCTCTAGTTGACTAGCTCGTTGATCAACAGATAGTCATGGTTTCCTGACTATGGACACTGGATGTCATTGATAACGAGATCACATCATTGGGAGAATGATGTGATGGACAAGACCCAATCCTAAACATAGCACAAGATCGTATAGTTCGTTTGCTAGAGTTTTCCAATGTCAAGTATCTTTTCCTTAGACCATGAGATCGTGTAACTCCCGGATACCGTAGGAGTGCTTTGGGTATGCCAAACGTCACAACGTAACTGGGTGACTATAAAGGTAGACTACGGGTATCTCCGAAAGTGTCTGTTGGGTGACATGGATCAAGACTGGGATTTGTCACTCCGTATGACGGAGAGGTATCACTGGGCCCACTCGGTAATGCATCATCATAATGAGCTCAGAGTGACCAAGTGTCTGGTCACGGGATCATGCATTACGGTACGAGTAAAGTGACTTGCCGGTAACGAGATTGAACGAGGTATTGGGATACCGACGATCGAATCTCGGGCAAGTAACATATCGATAGACAAAGGGAATAGCGTACGGGGTTGATAGAATCCTCGACATCGTGGTTCATCCGATGAGATCATCGTGGAGCATGTGGGAGCCAACATGGGTATCCAGATCCCGCTGTTGGTTATTGACCGGAGAGTCGTCTCGGTCATGTCTGCTTGTCTCCCGAACCCGTAGGGTCTACACACTTAAGGTTCAGTTACGCTAGGGTTGTAGGGATATGTATATGCAGTAACCCGAATGTTGTTCGGAGTCCCGGATGAGATCCCGGACGTCACGAGGAGTTCCGGAATGGTCCGGAGGTAAAGATTTATATATGGGAAGTCCTGTTTCGGGCATCGGGACAAGTTTCGGGGTTATCGGTATTGTACCGGGACCACCGGAAGGGTCCCGGGGGTCCACCGGGTGGGTCCACCTGTCCCGGGGGGCCACATGGGCTGTAAGGGGGTGCGCCTTGGCCTAATGGGCCAAGGGCACCAGCCCCACATAGGCCCATGCGCCTAGGGTTTGAGGGGGAAAGAGTCCTAGGAGGGGAAGGCACCTCCTAGGTGCCTTGGGGGGGAGGGAAACCTCCCCTTGGCCGCCGGCCATAGGAGATTGGATCTCCTAGGCTGCGCACCACCCCCCCTTGGCCCTCCTATATATAGTGGGGGAGAGGAGGGACTTCATACCTGAACGCCTTGGCCTTTGGTTGCCTCCTTCTCCCTCCCCAACACCTCCTCCACCTCCATAGTGCTTAGCGAAGCTCTGCCGGAGTACTGCAGCTCCATCAACACCACGCCGTCGTGCTGCTGCTGGTACCATCTCCCTCAACCTCTCCTCCCTCCCTTGCTGGATCAAGGAGGAGACGTGGCTGTTCCGTACGTGTGTTGAACACGGAGGTGCCGTCCGTTCGGCGCTGGTCATCGGTGATTTGGATCACGTCGAGTACGACTACATCATCACCGTTCTTTTGAACGCTTCCGCTCGCGATCTACAAAGGTATGTAGATGCATCCAATGACTCGTTGCTAGATGAACTCCTAGATGATCTTGGTGAAACGAGTAGGAAAATTTTTGTTTTCTGCAACGTTCCCCAACACTATGTTTGGTTAATGCTTCCTTGGAAAGATTCAAGCAATGTTCAACTGTTTTGTCATGGTGCTATGCGCACCTGTTTCTTCCTTGTTTATTAATTAGTTTTCCTTGGTCTGTTCTATTGGCATGAATGGAATATATGTATACATAATTATTAAAATTGCTTGAATATTGATCAGTTTCTTTTGGTATATCCGGTATATCCTATTGGCATGAATGGCAGATATATGCTGATTGAAATGGCCACAAAGATGTTGTATGTATTGGATCACAACAGGTGCAAATATTAAATGTTCATGCATTTATTAGGTTCAGTCTTAGAGCCAACCTAAAAGCCAGCTTATTGTGTGGGAAGGCTTTATAGATGATGTGGCAGGGGCTTATAGCCAGCAGCAGGTTGTGCTATTAACCATGCTCTTAGGCTGGTCGTCATGCTAGTATCATAGGTAGTATCATGCATGCCAACTAGGCAATTTTGATGAGGTGTCATAGCATTAAATGAATAAAAAGAGGGTGTAGTATCATATCATATTCATGCTAGGAAACTTAACCATCTTTGATTAACGAGCTAGTCAAGTAGAGGCATACTATGGACACTCTGTTTGTCTATGTATTCACACATGTATTAAGTTTTCGGTTAATACAATTCTAGCATGAATAATAAACATTTATCATGAAATAAGGAAATATAAATAACAACTTTATTATTGTCTCTAGGGCATATTTCCTTCAATCTCCCACTTGCACTAGAGTCAATAATCTAGATTACATAGTAATGATTCTAACACCGATGGAGTCTTGGTGCTGATCATGTTTTGCTCGTGAGAGAGGCTTAGTCAACGGGTCTGCAATATTCAGATCTGTATGTATCTTGCAAATCTATATGTCCCCTTCCGACACTTGATGACAGATGGAATTGAAGCGTCTCTTGATGTGCTTGGTTCTCTTGTGAAATCTGGATTCCTTCGCCAAGGCTATTGCTCAAGTATGTCACAAAAGATTTTCATTGCACCCAATGCACTAGGTATGACACCTAGATCGGATATGAACTCCTTCATCCAGACTCCTTCATTTGCTTCTTCCGAAGCAGCTATGTACTCCGCTTCACACGTAGATCCTGCCACAACGCTTTTCTTAGAACTGCACCAACTGACAGCTCCACCGTTCAATATAAACACGTATCCGGTTTGTGACTTAGAGTCATCCGGATCAGTGTCAAAGCTTGCATCGACATAACCATTTACGATGAGCTCTTTGTCACCTCCATAAACGAGAAACATATCCTTAGTCCTTTTCAAGTATTTCAGGATGTTTTTGACTGTTGTCCAGTGATCCACTCCTGGATTACTTTGGTACCTCCCTACTATACTTATAGCAAGGCACACATCAGGTCTGGTACACAGTAGTGCATACATGATAGAACCTATGGCTGAAGCATAGGGAATGACTTTCATTTTCTCTCTATCTTCTGTAGTGGTCGGGCATTGAGTCTCACTCAACTTCACACCTTGTAACACAGGCAAGAACCCTTTCTTTGACTGCTCCATTTTGAACTTCTTCAAAATCTTATCAAGGTATGTGCTTTCTGAAAGTCCAATTAAGCGTCTCGATCTATCTCTATAGATCTTGATGCCCAATATGTAAGCAGCTTCACCGAGGTCTTTCATAGAAAAACTTTTATTCAAGTATCGCTTTATGCTATCCAGAAATTCTATATTATTTCCAATCAACAATATGTCATCCACATATAATATTAGAAATGCTACAGAGCTCCCACTCACTTTCTTGTAAATACAAGCTTATCCAAAAGTCCGTATAAAACCATATGCTTTGATCACACTATCAAAACATTTATTCCAACTCCGAGAGGCTTGCACCAGTCCATAAATGGATCGCTGGAGCTTGTACACTTTGTTAGCATCCCTTGGATCGATAAAACCTTCTGGTTACATCATATACAACTCTTCTTCCAGATATCCATTCAGAGAATGCAGTTTTGACATCCATTTGCGAAATTTCATAATCATAAAATGCAACAATTGCTAACATGATTTGGGCAGACTTAACCATCGCTACGGGTGAGAAAGTCTCATCGTAGTCAACTCCTCGAACTTGTCGAAAACCTTTCACAACAAGTCGAGCTTTGTAGACAGTAACATTACCATCAGCGTCAGTCTTCTTCTTGAAGATCCATTTATTATCTATGGCTTGCCGATCATCAGGCAATTCAACCAAAGTCCATATTTTGTTCTCATACATGGATCCCATCTCAGATTTCATGGCTTCAAGCCATTTCATGGAATCTGGGCTCATCATCGCTTCCTCGTAGTTCGTAGGTTCGTCATGGTCAAGTAACATGACCTCCAGAACAGGATTACTGTACCACTCTGGTGCGGATCTTACTCTGGTTGACCTACGAGGTTCGGTAGTAACTTGATCTGAAGTTTCATGATCATTATCATTAGCTTCCTCACTAATTGGTGTAGGAATCACAGGAACTGATTTCTGTGATGAACTACTTTCCAATTCGGGAGTAGGTACAATTACCTCATCAAGTTCTACTTTCCTCCCACTCACTTCTTTCGAGAGAAACTCCTTCTCCAGAAAGGATCCACTCTTAGCAACGAATATCTTGCCTTCGGATCTATGATAAAAGGTGTACTCAGCAGTCTCCTTTGGGTATCCTATGAAGACACATTTCTCCGATTTGGGTTTGAGCTTATCAGGTTGAAACTTTTTCACATAAGCATCACATGCCCAAACTTTAAGAAACGACAACTTGGGTTTCTTGCCAAACCACATTCATAAGGTGTCGTCTCAACGGATTTAGATGGTGCCCTATTTAACGTGAATGCATCCATCTCTAAAGCATAACCCCAAAACGTAGCGGTAAATCAGTAAGAGACATCATAGATCGCACCAAATCTAATAAAGTGCAGTTACGACGTTCGGACACACCATTACGCTGTGGTGTTCCAGGTGGCGTGAGTTGCGAAACTATTCCACATTGTTTCAAATGAAGACCAAACTCGTAACTCAAATATTCACCTCCACGATCAGATCGTAGAAACTTTATTTTCTTGTTACGATGATTTTCCACTTCACTATGAAATTCTTTGAACTTTTCAAATGTTTCAGACTTATGTTTCATCAAATAGATATACCCATATCTGCTCAAATCATCTGTGAAGGTCAGAAAATAATGATACCCGTCGCGAGCCTCAACACTCATCGGACCGCATACATCAGTATGTATTATTTCCAACAAGTCTGTTGCTCGCTCCATAGTTCCGGAGAATGAAGTCTTAGTCATCTTGCCCATGAGGCATGGTTCGCAAGCATCAAGTGATTCCAAAGGCCCATCAGCATGGAGTTTCTTCATGCGCTTTACACCAATATGACCCAAACGGCAGTGTAACAAATAAGTTGCACTATCATTATTAAACTTATATCTTTTGGCTTCAATACTATGAATATGTGTGTCACTACTATTGAGATTCAACAAAAATAGACCACTCATCAAGGGTGCATGACCACAAAAGATATTACTCATATAAATAGAACAACCATTATTCTCTGATTTAAATGAATAACTGTCCCGCATCAAACAAGATCCAGATATAATGTCCATGCTTAACGCTGGCACCAAATAACAAATATCCAGGTCTGAAACTACTCCCAAAGGCAGATGTAGCGGTAGCATGCCGATGGCGATCACGTTGACTTTGGAACCATTTCCCACGCGCATCTTCACCTTGTCCTTAGCCAATCTTCGTTTAATACGTAGCCCTTGTTTCGAGTTGCAAATATGAGCAACAGAACCAGTATAAAATACCCAGGCGCTACTACAAGCATCAGTAAGGTACACATCAATAACATGTATATCAAATATACCTTCACTTTGCCATCCTTCTTATTCGCAAATACTTGGGGTAGTTCCGCTTCCAGTGACCAGTCCCTTTGCAGTAGAAGCACTTAGTCTCAGGCTTAGGTCCAGACTTGGGCTTCTTCACTTGAGCAGCAACTTGCTTGCCGTTCTGCTTGAAGTTCCCCTTCTTCCCTTTACCCTTTTTCGTGAAACTAGTGGTCTTGTTAACCATCAACACTTGATGCTCCTTCTTGATTTCTACCTCCGCAGCCTTTAGCATTGCGAAGAGCTTAGGAATTGTCTTGTTCATCCCTTGCATATTATAGTTCATCATGAAGCTTTTGTAGCTTGGTGGCAGTGATTGAAGAACTCTGTCAATGACACTATCATCAGGAAGATTAACTCCCAGTTGAGTCAAGTGGTTGTGGTACCCAGACATTCTGAGTATATGTTCACTGACAGAACTATTCTCCTCCATCTTACAACTATAGAACTTATTGGAGCTTCATATCTCTCAATCCGGGCATTTGCTTGAAATATTAACTTCAACTCATGGAACATCTCATATTCTCTATGACATTCAAAACATCGTTGAAGTCCCGGTTCTAAGCCGTAAAGCATGGCACACTGAACTATCAAGTAGTCATCAGCTTTGCTCCGCCAGACGTTCATAACATCCGGAGTTGCTCCTGCAGCGGGTCTTGCACCTGGCGGTGCTTCCAGGACGTAATTATTCTATGCAGCAATGAGGATAATCCTCAAGTTACGGACCCAATCCGTGTAGTTGCTACCATCATCTTTCAACTTAGCTTTCTCTAGGAATGCATTAAAATTGAAAGGAATAGTAGCACGGGCCATTGATCTACAACAACATAGACATGCAAAATACTATCAGGTACTAAGTTCATGATAAATTAAAGTTCAATTAATCATATTACTTAAGAACTCCCACTTAGATAGACATCTCTCTAGTCATCTAAATGATCACGTGATCCATATCAACTAAACCATGGCCGATCATCACGTGAGATGGAGTAGCTTTCAATGGTGAACATCACTATGTTGATCATATCTACTATGATTCACGCTCGACCTTTCGATCTCAGTGTTCCGAGGCCATATCTTCATATGCTAGCTACGCTCGTCAAGTTTAACCCGAGTATTCTACGTGTGCAAAACTGGCTTGCACCCGTTGTATGCGAACATAGAGCTTATCACACCGATCATCACGTGGTGTCTCGGCACGATGAACGGTAGCAACGGTGCATACTCAGGGAGAACACTTGTAACTTGAAATTTAGTGAGAGATCATCTTATAATGCTACCGCCGTACTAAGCAAAATAAGATGCATAAAGGATAAACATCACATGCAATCAATATAAGTGATATGATATGGCCATCATCATCTTGTGCCTTTGATCTCCATCTCCAAAGCACCGTCATGATCACCATCGTCACCGGGTTGACACCTTGATCTCCATCGTAGCATCGTAGTCGTCTCGCCAACTATTGCTTCTACAACTATCGCTACCGCTTAGTGATAAAGTAAAGCAATTACATGGCGATTTCATTTCATACAATAAAGCGACAACCATAAGGCTCCTGCCAGTTGCCGATAACTTTTACAAAACATGATCATCTTATACAACAATTTATATATCATCACGTCTTGACCATGTCACAACACAGCAAACCCTGCAAAAACAAGTTAGATGTCCTCTACTTTGTTGTTGCAAGTTTTATGTGGCTGCTACGAGCTTAGCAAGAACCATTCTTACCTACGCATCAAAACCACAACGATTTTTCATCAAGTGTGTTGTTTTGACCTTCAACAAGGACTGAGCGTAGGCAAACTCGATTCAACTAAAGTTGGAGAAACAGACACCCACTATCCACCTGTGTGTGAAGCATGTCGGTAGAACCAGTCTCATGAACGCGGTCATGTAATGTCGGTCTGGGCCGCTTCATCCAACAATACCGCCGAATCAAAGTATGACATGCTGGTAAGCAGTATGACTATTATCGCCCACAATTCTTTGTGTTCTACTCGTGCATATAACACCTACGCATAGACCTGGCTCGGATGCCACTGTTGGGAAACGCAGTAATTTCAAAAAAATTCCTACGATCACGCAAGATCTATCTAGGAGAAGCATAGCAACGAGCGGGGAGAGTGTGCCCATGTACCCTCGAAGACCAAAAGCGGAAGCGTTTTATCAATGCGGTTGATGTAGTCGTACGTCTTCACGATTCGACCAATCCTAGCACCAAATGTACGGCACCTCCGTGTTCAGCACACGTTCAGCTCGATGACATCCCTCGTACTCTTGATCCAGTTGAGGCCGAAGGAGAGTTTCGTCAGCACGACTGTGATGATGAAGTTACTAGCGCGGGGCTTCACCTAAGCACTACGACGATATGACTGAGATGTGTAACTGTGGAGGGGGGCACCGCACACGGCTAAAAGATCAAATTGTGTGTTCTAGGGTGCCCCCCCTCCCCACATATATAAAGGAGGGAGGGAGGAGAAGGCCGACCAGGGGTGGCGCGCCCAGGGGGGAGTCCTACTCCACGTAGGATTCGCCCCCCCTTCCTCCTCCCACAAGGAGAAGGGGGAAGGAGGAGGAGAGAAGGAAAGGGGGCCGCCCCCCAACCCTAGTCCAATTCGGTTTGGGCTAGGGGGCCCCACTCCTTGGCATGCCTCCTCTCTTCCACCACTAGGCCCATGAGGCCCAATAACTTCGTGGAGGGGGTTCCGGTAACCCCCGGTACTCCGAAACTTATCCAAAACGACTCGAACCATTCCGGTGTCCGAATGTAGCCTTCCAATATATGAATATTTATGTCTAGACCATTTTGAGACTCCTCGTCATGTCCGTGATCTCATCCGGGACTCCGAACAAACTTCGGTACATCAAAACACATAACTCATAATACAAATCATCATCGAATGTTAAGCGTGCGGACCCTACGGGTTCGAGAACTATGTAGAGATGACCGAGACACATCTCCGGTCAATACCCAATAGCGGAACCTGGATGCTCATATTGTCTCCTGCATATTCTACGAAGATCTTTATCGGTCAAACCGCATAACAACATACGTTGTTCCCTTTGTCATAAGTATGTTACTTGCCCGAGATTTGATCATTGGTATCATCATACCTAGTTCAATCTTGTTATCGGCAAGTCTCTTTACTTGTTCCGTAATGCATCATCCCTCAACTAACTCATTAGTCACATTGCTTGCAAGGCTTATAGTGATGTGCATTACCGAGAGGGCCCAGAGATACATCTTCAAAACATGGAGTGACAAATCCTAATCTCGATCTATGCCAACTCAACAAACACCATCAGAGACACCTGTAGATCATCTTTATAATCACCCAGTTACGTTGTGACGTTTGATAGCACACTAAGTGTTCCTCCGGTAATCAGGAGTTGCATAATCTCATAGTCATAGGAACATGTATAAGTCATGAAGAAAGCAATAGCAATAAAATAAACGATCATAGTTCTAAGCTACCGGATGGGTCTTGTCCATCACATCATTCTCTAATGATGTGATCCCATTCATCAAATGACAACACATGTCTATGGCTAGGAAACTTAACCATCCTTGATTAATGAGCTAGTCAAGTAGAGGCATACTAGGGACACTCTGTTTGTCTATGTATTCACACATGTACTAAGTTTCTGGTTAACACAGTTCTAGCATGAATAATAAACATTTATCATGATATAAGGAAATATAAATAATAACTTTATTATTGCCTCTAGGGCATATTTCCTTCATGAACAACCTCTCAAAGATAAATTCCCAGAGTTACATTCATACGCCCTAGATGATACAATTGCTACTTCAGGCTGGATTCAACAAGAAGATCATACATATATGTTTCACAGTCCATTGTCCACATACGCATATGATCAGCTCTAGTTATTAGAGGGATTCTTACAAAGACAGAATGAGGTTCAGAACAATGACAAGTGGACAAGCACAGCACAGGAAGACAAATTCTCAACCATCACAATGTACCAAAATTTATGTTAAAAGCGAGAGAAACACATAATATATAAATGGCTCTGGAAAAATGCTCGCAGGCTCAAACATAAAATTTTCTTTTGGCTGTTAATCCATGATAGATTCAATAACAGAAACCTACTTAAAAGGAAGAACTTTCACTTGGAGTGCTATGAATATGTTCTCTGCAATGATAAGACTGAAGAGACTTTGAGACAACTTTTCTGGGATTGTGGTTTTGTGCAAGATTGCTGGAACAGTATACTACTAGGAAAAAATGGGAATCTCTTCCATTCATGACATTCATCTAGAACATCAACTTCTACCACATAACATTGCCATGGAAGTCATAATCCAAGGGTGTTGGTCCACCTGGTGCAAAGGAAATGAAAAGATTTTTAGGAAAGAAGTGCCTAGTGTCAATTGCTGGAAATTTAGGCTAAAACACTCTGTTGCCTCATAGAATAAAAGCAAAGCACCTAGATTCCCTTCATAGGTGGATTAAGGATCATCTAGAATGATGCGTTACTTAATCATAGATTTATTATAATAGTTTCATGTTGGAAAAAACTGGAGTTGGATACAAGATAGTAGACATTTTTTTCTCTTGCACTTATGCACATATTTTTACTTTTTATTAATAGAAAATTACCGTAATGATTGTTCTATGGTTGGTGCTTACAAAAAACGGATGACACATGTTACCTTCCAAATAATTTGCATGGCGTTGCTGCAACTAAAATGATTAAACCTTCCTAGTTGAATTGCATCGTTAATTATCCCGTCTGAGAGAAAATTCCAATAAAAAAACTTGTTGCCGATTTTGGAACAGGTATTTTTTTTGCGAGGGATAAATTAGGACCAAGTATGGACGTAAGGTAAGTAATATATGATTAAATCAGAAGCACCTTTATCAGTAGGTATGTGAGGATTTGTCATAATTACTCAAGATTTGTCAGTAGGTATGTGAGGATTTGTCATAATTAAGGTATAGATTTTGTCTAACTTGTGATTTTGGAGACGAGCGTCAGGGCGGCAGGCGAGCTTCAAATGGTACGGCGGCCGGCGGTGGCGAATCAGCGAAACGACGACGATTTGGGGTCATTTAGTGGCGTTGGGCGGCAGCAAATCCAGCACCGGCGGGGCTGGGAAGGCCGGTTCTGCCAGCGGCGGGCCGACGACACGGTGGCGGATTGTGGTAGGCAGCCTATCGGGGGAGGGGTTGGGAAATTTCAGGGTGGGTGGAGTTCGCGTGCTGCTGGCCATTTTACATCTGGGTTTACATCTGAGGCGGTTGAAGATGTAAATTTGCATCTTCAAATGTTATATTTTACATCATTTGAAAGAGGTGATGAAAGAGGTGATGTAAAAATTCATACATCTACATCATGTATTGGAGCAACGTTCTTGGGCCTCGGCGTAGATGTGAACATCAGTTATTTATACATCTGCATCATCTATTAAAGATGCTCTTATAGTAGACAACTGAGACTCGTCGTGTTAGTCCCAAAAGACCAGTACACTAAAACAACAACATCCACCAATGAAGAGAAGGGTAGATAGAAATAGACACATGAACGTAATTGAATGAAGACCGGATCCACACAGACCCATCAAAGACAAATACTATAGGGGCGTGTTTGGTTACCAGCATGAGGCCCAATAGGCCCGCGCGGGAAGGAAATGAGCTGTTTGGTTGGCTGCATACATTGTTGGGTCTGCAAGCACCTCTTGGCCTGGCTCGCTGAAAATGCTTAGATCGGCAGTTTCTTGCGAGCCAGGCCGAGGCGAGCGCAAGCGAGCGGGCCCTTGCACGAGTGTAGACGGGAGGGATGCGAGGTGATTATGTGAGGTCTTCTTCAACCTCCAGTAAGCTTCTCTCTAATCTCCTTTCTTCCTTGTTCCTCTGATCTACACAATGGTGCTTCGATTCGAGGTAAGCTCTACACAAAAAAGATGCACCTCGATGCTACGGTTCCATTCGGGCGATCGGTTTGCAGTTTCGTCGGCCGGAAGTTCTTTATTTCGTGTTCCCGTTTGGAGCTATTCTGGACGAATTTTGTCAGATTCGTCGCGCACGATCGATCGTTTGAAATTTCCTTTGACTAGTAGCCTAATCTCGCAGTTCTGCACAATATTCGTGTTGTAAGTTTTTGATTTCGACGATCATAGCTTCATCTCTCCTTGAACAGCAATCTAGTGCACTCACGCCTCCATGTCGAGCTCCTCTGACCTCTACTCACAGCCCTCCTATTCGTCCCTCTCGTCGTCGATGCCCTTCCCCTTGATCTCCTTGCCCGCGTCCTACTACACTAGAGTCGTTTCCGACGCCGCTCATCTCGGCCTACTCTGTGTCGTCCTCCTACTGCATTGACGCTACAATGGCGCGCACACTGCTTTCTTGTGTTCTCCGCCTCCGTGCACACTGTAGTTCGCCGCGTCGCCTACGGGGTCGATCATCTCGGCCTCCTCTCTCTCGTTCCACTACACTGGAGTCATTTCCGGCGTCGATCATCTCGGCCTCCTCTCTCGTCCTACTGCACGGACGATACCATGACGCGAGCACTGCATTCTCCTCCTCTGTCCACTGTCTTTGCGCGAGCACCGCAACTAGTTTGCCGACAGTGTCGCTCGCCGTGCCGCTGACGGGGTCGCTCGCCCACGACTCCATGCTCGTCATGTCGGACACGGCGCCACGGCCACTATCCACCACAATTGCCATGGTCCGAAGCACACTACATTTCTTCTCCCCCTTCCTCTTCTAGGTCTTAATCATACCCATGCGGGCAACCAAACAACATGTAGTTGTATGCGCCGTGACAATGCATGCAACTAAACAATGCGTCAAAGTTGATCCCCTAATGCAGGAAGTCCATATGTAGGCAACCAAACAACTTGAGATGTCGCATATGGGGCTGTTTTTCCAGAGCCAGGCTAAGTGGAGAAAGGTATGCAACGCAGGTACGGTAGCCGACGGCAAACAGTCCTAGAATCCGCGAGATCCATCGAAGATATATCCACCCGCTCTCCGACACAAACAATTTAATAACTTTTTTAGGGAAGGGAACTTTTGGTCAATGGTTGTATATACACTCTATAAAAAAAATAGTAATTAAAAAATTAACAAATTCTGAAAATATTTTAAAAATAAATTGACCTTTCATTGTATCGGTAAATAATCCCATAGAAAGAAAAATTTCGTTGATTTCTTTTTAAAAAAAGACAAAAATCGATCAAAATAGTGTGATTAGTGACTTATAATAGCAAATAGTTTTTGTATTCTTTTGGTCCTGAAGTCGACGCTGGTTTTTTATTCGTGAAAATTTATATACTAGTGCAAAAGAAAGTCAAATTATTGTAAAAAAACTTTCAAACTGTTTTAACTTTTTTTAATTATATAAAAATTCCTCACAAGAGACTATATACACCCAAAAATCAAGGGAAATTTCTTTTTTAGTGTTTATTTATATGTAGAATAACTATATATTCCCTACATCCCTAATATAAAATCCTTTTAAAAATATGTTAGCTTGATATCATATCTTGAGACGGAGGGAGTAGCGCTAGCAGACGCCGCAACAATCTCGAACCTTCGTGCCAAGCCTTCCCTGAGTTCTTTTTTCTCTTTGATTGAGTGGGAGCCTTCCCTGAGCCTATAAATACCCTTCACAGTGAGCCTTAAACCTGGACTCAAACCACCGGCATCAGTCACTCCTCTTCACTCCTAACCAGCGAGTAACAGCCAATGGCGTTCTCCAAGCCCGTGGCGGCTCTCCTCCTCGCCGTGGCGCTGGCAGCGACTGCCATGTCCGCCGCCGGTCAGGATCCCCAAAACTGCAAGCCGAGCCGCAAGGTTACGGTGCAGAACCTGTGCGGCAAGGACCTTTACCTCGGCATCGAGCCGCTGGCCAACAGCAAGCTGCTCTACAGCCCTGGCCACCTGCTCCGCCACGGCACCCACGTGTCGTACGACGTGTGCTCGTGGACGGGGCGCGTGAAGGTGCAGGACGCCGTGGTGACGGAGTTCCACATCGGGTACGACGGCGGGGCGTGGTACCAGGTGAGCACCGACCAGTCGCACATGCCCATCCGTGTCTCCATCACCCCCCACGGCCACCCCCTGAAAGACCACTGCCCCACCGCCGGCTGCAACAGCGGTGGCCACTGCTTCGAGCACTCCGTCCCCGGCGGCAAGTGCCACGGCGTCGACGAGATCAAGATCGTCTACTACAACCCCTAGATCCAGCTGCTGGGTGTGTTTAATAAGTTTGCTGCTCGGTGATCTTAGTCGTACTGCAGCTGCTAGTTAGTTATCATCTGCTCCAAGGAGCTATTGTACTGTCGTGTCGCGTTGTGTCGGATTTGCTGTTCAATTAGTAGTTGCGGTGGTGAATGCGTGGCTAGAGATGTTTCATGGCCGTGCAATGAACTGCATGTCGTCAGCTCTGTATCCGTCGTTGGTGTGTTGTGTTTTCTAGTTTATAAATCTGATTTACAATTTGGCTGGGTCACCGAACTGATGTTATTTTTTACTCGCCATCTAGTATCATTCAACGTGCATGCACGCTAAGAGGAGAAACATTCGCGCATGGCCGCACATGCCCAGATGCCCTCCCTCTCCTCGCGATGGATGAATCTAATGTCTGCGAGACAACTGGTAGCAAAAATGGTGTAAAATGTGATCTAGGAAGAAAAATGATGTAAAATGTGATCTAAGAAGAGAATCTAACAGAGGTTGTCAACGTGAAACCCGAGAGAGAACCAACGACAATGTGGAACGATGATTAATTTCTCCCGCAGTGAGAACTATGCACAAGACAGAATCACAGCCGCTGTATTTTTATTCTTCTAAAGCATCTTCAACCCAACTGGGTAAATTTGGCCTCTTCTTTGTTCGTACATCAATATTTGAAGATTCGAAGGCCTCGACTGGAGATGTTCCTAGCTCATATTGTACTACTGCAAGCGCGAGCCGGGCCGGGCCCGTCGCACCGTGAAACCAGCGGCGGCCGCCACCGCCGTTTGTTGTTCTCTCTTGCCGGAAGGAAGAAGCAGGGTGGGTAGATTCCATGGCATATCCTGGCCCCGGCCGGGCCCCTACTCAGTCTCCATCCTTATCCCACGACATCGAGAACCGGGCAAAGCAACGGCAGGGAAACCGGGAAAGCGGAAAACGTGGCAGAGACGGGAGGCGCATCGATCGATTACTGGCAGGTGCACGCGTGTACCTACACTGCACCTGTACCTGCGCTTTCGTGCCCGGTTAACGCTTCCTTCCATGAAAACTTTGAGATAAATAGCTGTATTTCAGAGCGCTTTAGCGTAATCATCTGCAGATTACGGTGTAGACCTCCTTCGAGCTCGACCACGCATGGACCAGTGAAGCATGCACGTGAAGCACTGCCACCACTGCACTATCTTTTAGCATGGGCAATACTAGTAAATTGCTGAAAACCAATGTCTAGGGTTGCAACACCATCGTTTATGTCAAAAATCAGAAAGACCATTACTTATACGGCAAGTGAATAACAAAATGCATTAAACGGGTTGTGAGCCACGACTAAGTGAAAATCTTACATTTCAGGCCCACTCGTCGGAACCACGTGGCCAGGGCGAACGGCCGAGGCCAGACGGCCGTTACCACCGCTTGTTTAGCTCACTGCCTCGCTCACTTCATTTCCCCTCACTCTCGTTCCCCTCCCTCTCCTATCTTGCGCGTGAAACCATGGCGACCGCTCCCTTCGGCGATGTTGAGGGTGGTGGCGACGGCGGTTCCAGATTCGGCCGGGGTCACGGGCGCAACCTTCTTGGCGTCGACTTCGGGTCGTCTCGTCTTCGTTAGATGAGAACGACCCGCTCTCGCCGTGCTGCGTGCAGAGGGCGTGTGCGGAGGCGGCAGTGGCACCCGCTGCAACGGGTGGCTCCAGATTCGTTGAAGATGAAGGCGTGGAAGGCCAATCCGATAGGGATGAGCCGTTATCTCCGTGCCGTGTGCATAAGGCGTGTGCGACGGTGGCGGTGCGGGCACCGGCAGCTGCACCAGTCCTCCCTACTAACGCCGCCGACGAGACCCCAACTTACAACCTCTCCGTGGTTATTCTCTTTGATTTAATTCATGTGTTTTATGGTTTGATTTACGCTCTGAATGTAGTTATCATTTAGGATGATTTAGGGTTTCAAGCCTCTGGATGTAGTTCTGATTAGGGTTTGTGTACAGACGACAACCTGCAGATTAGGGCTTATATAGCATCTGAATGTAGTTCTCATTTAGGATTACCGTTAAATTACAGATGACAAACTACAATGTAGTTATTTTCTGAGTGTGGTTCTAATATGTGTTCTACAAATTTAGGTTATATTTACATGTACTTTTAATTGGTATTGTAGGTTGAACTATGAGGAGTAGGGCATTCATATTGAGTTTGAAGGGATAAAATTCATCAGGACTAAGATGTTTAGGAAATACATAAGATATTACAATCTTATGTCTATGTTGCTTGAGAATGGCTACAGTTTTTCAGACTGCATGCTTTACATGAATAGTGATGGGATAGGATTGGATGGTTTTAAACTTCTGGACAATCAGATTAAGGTGGATGAAAAGCTGAGGCAATACCAGGTGAGTAAGAGGGTCACATTGTCAGTTACTAAGGGCAAGAGGCAGCAAGAAATTGTTGTCTCTCCAGCAAAGAATGGCGAGAGAAAGGCAACCCCAGTAGAGATATCTGATGAATACAACATTGATCCTCTTGTAGTGTTTGCAGTAAATGAAGAAGGTGTGGCCCATAAGGAATATGGTGATTATGTTGGCTCAACTTTGTCAGGCACATATGAGTGCTTACTCCTGGGCACACAGCAAAGTGTAAATTACGAGCCCATCCAAATAATGCCTCCTCCCCAGCCAGAAGCTTTTGATGAGTACCAAAACATTCAAAAAGAATATAGCGGCAATTATTCAGACATGGAACTAGATTCAGAAAGTGCAGATAGTGGAGAGTATGTATCTGGTACAGAAATTACATATGATAGCTGTTGTGAATATAGTGTTGATCTGCAGTCTACTATTGCAGATATGAAGAAGAAGGCAACAGTGCATTGTGAGGGTGACACTGAACCAGAGGATGTTTATGATGGTCCTCAGGAGTAGGAAGAGGAATACCACACTGAACAAGCTGCAAATGAAGATGAAGAACAACATTTTAGTGAAGATGGAGTATTGCAGTAGCCTGTGCTGAAGATTGCAAAGAG
This sequence comes from Triticum aestivum, assembly GCF_018294505.1. Lineage (NCBI taxonomy): Eukaryota > Viridiplantae > Streptophyta > Magnoliopsida > Poales > Poaceae > Triticum > Triticum aestivum. The sequence continues at coordinate 114,473,596 of NC_057807.1, read as the reverse complement.
AGTAGGGCCAACAACAAGATCACACTCATCAGCAAATGATCCAATTGAGCCTAACTGATTTCCTTCAGATGATGAAGATGCACATCTTGGTTTTTTAGACTTGGAGCATGATGATGGCAATGAGACTATGTCTGTCATTATTCCCTTAGGAAGGAAAACAAGAGCAAAGAAGAAAAAGGAAAGAAATTGGTATGATGAAAGCAAACTCAATCCAGAGCATCAATTCAGTTTGAGGCTCTGTTTCAAAGATGTTACCACTTTAGGAGTGCTCTTGTTAACTTTCATATCAAGCAGCTGAGGTCTTTCAGATATCACAGTAACTGCAAAGACATGGTTATTGCCTGGTGTGAGCACAAGGAAAATGGATGTTCTTTTTTACATTGTTGCTTCTCAGATCAAGTATGAGAAAACATTCTGTATCAAGAAGTTTAGAGTAGAACACACTTGTCCAGCCAGTGACAAGCATAGTAATGTGAGAACAAAGTGGCTAGGGAACAATTTCCTATAGACAATTAGATCAGACCCAAACACAACTGTGCCAGCATTGGTAAACATGGCAAAGAGGAAATTTGGAATTGAAGCTCCCAAGATGATGGCATGGAGAGCTAAGAAGGGAGCAAAGGAAATTGTCCTAGGAGATCATAAGAAGCAGTATCATAGGATGTCTGATTACATTGAAACTGTTAAATTATGCAATCCAGGCTCTAGATGCATTGTGACAACTGTCACTCCAAAACGCACAAGTGAAAACCCACATCCACATCCAGGTCCAAGATTACATGGTCTTCTCTTTTGTCTCAATGCACCTAGGGACAGTTTTCTAAATGGATGAGGCCTTTCATTGGTTTGTATGGTTGCTTCATTAAGCTTACAACTGGAGCACAAATTCTAACAGCTACTGGTAGGGATGCCAACAACAACATGTATCATATTGCTTTGGAATTGTAGGAGTGGAGGACAACCAAGTTGGAGCTGGTTTCTCACCCAACTAAACTATGCTTTGGGAGGCACAAAAGAGGGCAAGTTTGGCAAACACACCATCATGTCAGATAGGCAGAAGGTCAGTGATCTATGTTCTCTTTGTTGTAGTTTAATATTGTGTACATAACAATGTCAAATGACTACTTACTGTATTGCTTTGCTTTGGTAGAAAGATAGTTACTTGATGTGTGTTGTAGTTTAATATTGTGTACATAACTAAATGTTATAGTTTAATACCAGGTAGTACCAATGTCATATGACTACGTATTTCTATGTATGGTACAAACCTAGTTTCTTTGTTGTGTGTTGATTTGCTATAGGATATCAAAAGTAGTAACATTTAGGTTTACTGTGCAAGCAGGGCCTGCTTAATGCTATCAATGCTGTATTTCCAAACTGCCCACAAAGATTTGTTTAAGGCACATTTATGCAAATTTCCAAAAAGCTGGATTTAGAGGTGAAGATCTCAAAAAATGCATGGACAATGCTAGTTATTCCTACACAAAACATGGTTTTGATGTTGCCATGGCCAATTTGAAGAATGAGTGTGAGGATGCCTGGAGGTGGTTATCTGGCATTCCAGTACACACATGGGCTAGGTATGAAATGGACACAAACTATAAAACATACCTAATGGTTAACAACATAAGTGAGGTCTTCAATAAATATATCATGAATGTTAGAAACAAACCAGTTTTGACAATGATAAATGGAATCAAAGACAAGTTGCTGGTCAGGTTTGATGGAAAGAGAGAAGGTGGAGAAACTGCTATATCGGAAATAGCTCCAACTTATGCAGAGAAGTTGGAGCTCATCAAGAAATTTACTAGAGATTGTAAAGCAATTAGGGCAGGACCTAACTTGTGGCAACTAAGCAGTGGCCCAAAGACATATGCTGTCAACCTTCTGGAGCACACTTGTGGATGCAGGAAGTGGGGCATGTCATGGTTGCCATGCAATCATGGTTGCAGTGCTATTTACAAAGCCAAGCTGCAACCTGAGGATTTTGTCAGTCCATTCTTCAAGAAAGCAATGTACTTGGAGACATACAAACCTATAGTGTATCCAGTTCCAGGAGAAGATGCTTGGGTCAAGACATAAAAACCTGATACCGAGCCTCCTATTTTCCATAAAGAGGACGAGAGTGGACGAAAATAAGAAGAAAAGGAAGAAGGGCAGGTTTGAAGTGCCTAAACCAAAAGATTCTTCTAGGATGGCTACAATCAGATGTGGCAATTGTAAGTTAATGGGCCATGGGTTTACTAACTGTGGACAACCTTTGAGGTTTGATGTCCGGTTGAGGAAGAATAGAAACATGGTAACATATTGAGCTTTGTTATTATTTTATCGGAATTTGACTATGTAGTTTTTAATGTGTCTTTGTTTCTTAAACTGCAGGAAAAGAGAAGGCAAAAGGCAGAGACCTACATTCCACCTGATGCTACTGTAGCAGATGCTGCTCCAAGGGCACCAACTGCTGCTCCTAGGTTAGCTAGGGCTGCTTTCTCAGCACCAGGGCCTCCAGGTGGAGAAGGGAGTTCTTCTACTGCTGGTACTTCTACATCTACATCTACTTCTGCTGTTGCTACAAAAATGAGATCACTGAGAGGTGGAAGAGTTTGTAACGCCCGGATAATTAAGCTACAGTAATCCCCAGCTAATGGTGCCATGTCATCATATTACTGTTGCTAATCCTTTGACCCAAATGATAATTCAAATTCAAATTCAAATTAAAGTCCAAAATTCAAATTTCTCAAACATGCAAACTAAAATGTTCAAAGTGTGGCACATAATCTCTGGTTATTTGTCATGTTGGAACCAACCTCTTTTGGATTCCCAAATTACCCCTGAGAATTTATTATCAGGTCCAGCAGTATTTAAGATGTCCTTTTCATTTTCTAAAAATGCTTGGACAACTCCTGAAGGCCCCAAACTTTTTGTGGCAGTGCAAAAGATTTATTTGAAATTGTTTTGGCCAGTGGAATGTTTTTGCAAAGTCATTTGTGGCTAAAAGAAAATGCAAAACTAGTTAAAAAGGAAAAATATGCCCCTGCCCCTCTGGAACTAACCCTCCTGGGCTTCGGCCCACCCGAGCCAGCCCATCCAGCCCACTCCCACCCCCACCGGTCGCCTCTATCTGCTGTACAGCCGACCGGGCACCCGCCCGAGCTGTTCCGGTCCGACCAGCTCACCGGCGCCGCCCCGAGGGGATAAGGGCGATGCCTCGAGTCCTCCCCCTCACCTACCGCCACTCCCGCTTCTCCTTCCCCGGCTCTCCCTCTCCCTCTTCCTCTCCTTCGTTTTGGAGAGGAGGCCGAAGCGCTCGCTGCCGTTCCCCGCTCGATCCCGCGGCCACCGTCACCTCTCCTCCGCCTCACCGTGCCACAACGACGCGCCGTCCATGGCTACTCCGTCTGCACAAACCAGAGCGAGAAGGGTGCCACCGCAGCGAGCCCGTCAACCTCTTCTTCCCCTACGGTCGTCTTCGCCTTCGTTGCTGATCGCCGCCGCCGTACGCCTCCGACAAGCCTCCCCGAGCATGCTACCACTTCCCTACTGCTCCCGGTGAGCCACCGGGTCTCTCCCCTCGCTCCCCCGCACTGATCCATCACCGTAGCCGCCGCTGCCATCACCGCCCAAACGCAGCTCCGCCGCAGAGCTCGCTGCCGTCATTGTGGGCATCGTCATGCTCACCCGAGCACACGAGCGTGCTCAGGACCGCTCGCTGAAGCCGCCCGTGCCACTTGCTTCCCTCCCCATGCTCCTTAGCACCTACCTCGACGAGCACCCGAACGTGTCACCGCCCCCGCTCGTCGCCGTCGTGCTTTCGGTGACCAAATTGTCAGGTGCTCGCGACCGTTGGCCTCGCCGCAACACGTACGCCTTGCCCAGCCTCTCAGCTCGCTCACGAATGCACCGCACCACCTTCGTCGTATCTCACCCGAGCGCGTCGCCGCCGGTGACGTCGTAGATCCCAACTCCGGCCACACCAGCCGCTCCGGCCGCCACCATTCGACGTGCGGTCGAGTGGCCGTTCGAACGCGCCTAGCCGCGCTCTTCCCCGTGCCCTGTAGCCTTTTTCCGACGAACCCCGTGGTCGCGCCCATGCGTTTCGCCTCGCCGGCGTTGCTCCGGCGACAGTGCTGACATGGCATGGCCAGGCCCACCCCCTGGGTCACTGCTAGTGGGGCCCCTGGCCCCCTGTTGACCAATTGACCTGGTCAACTATGCTGACTAGGCAGGCCCAAGCCACAGACGTGCAGGCCCCAGCGCTTATTCCGCTAATTGAAATGTTTTAATAATTAAAACTAATTAGTTTAGCTAATTAGTCTATGACCGATGGGGCCTACCTGCTAAATAACTCTGTTTAGTTAGTTTTAAACTTCTATTAGTCCACTGTCTATGACAGGTGGGACCCACTGGTCAGTTTGACCTGGTCAGCCGTCCTATCGACTGCTGACGTCACAGTGATGTCATGCTGACGTAGTATTTCTTTTCTGATAATTTACTTAATTCCAGAAAATGTTTAAACCTTTAGAAATTCGTAGTAAATAATCCGTAACTCGGATGAAAATGTTTTCTACATGAAAGTTGCTCAGAAAAACAAGACGAATCCGAATACGCGGTCCATTTACCTGCAGATGCCTCTAACTATGTGAACATGGAACTTTCCCCCTCCAGTTATCTGTCTGACACAGGTCCGGAACCGGGAATACATTCCCGGTTGATTTTCCCCTTCACCTTTATCATGTAGCCATATGTTAGGTCACACCCGGCACATCATATTGCCATGTTATGCTTTATGATCTTTGTTTGCTTTTATATTTATTGTTTATTCCCCCTCTTCTCACCGGTAGACCCCGAGACTGATGCTGCCCCTGTGATCAACTACGTCGACGACGACACTCCTTCCCTTTCAGCAGAGCTTCCAAGCAAGCCCTTTGATCATCCCGATATCGCCCATTCTATACTCTCATGCTTGCATTAGATTTTGCTACTGTTATTGATTGCTCCTATTCTGATGCATAGCCTGCTTTTGTAACCTGTTGTTGTACCTTACCTGCTTATCCTAAACTGCTTAGTATAGGTTGGTTAGTGATCCATCAGTGACCCCCAGTACTTGTCCTTGTTGCCCCTGCTTCATCATCGACGACTCGATCAGCGTGATCGACGACCAGAGCTTGACACCTCACATCACATCACACCCCTTTTGTTTCTCGACTCTGTAGAGCAACTATCGAGTGCCGAGGGTGATCCCTCATCACGCACTCCTGATGATAATTCTGTAGTGTAGCTATTCGGTCGTGGTCATTGAGGGTGATTTCCTCTTTCACCATTCCTGATACGGCACTGTCGTTCAACACCTCAAGTGTGGACCTCGAGGATGGTCCCTCTTACGTTCACCTTGATGATTACATCGAGTGGAATCCTCCGTGGGTGATTCCTCAGGTTTTCCCCTTGATGTTTGGACACACGGTTACCTTGACTTACTTGAGACCATTGTTGAAGTCGGGTCGGCCCTGAGGGGTACCCGCGAGTTGATGTGAAAGTCGGGCGGGCCCGTAGAGCACCCGCGAGTTTTCCACGTGGCACGGCCGGGCAGTCTGGGCCCTTGCCGTAAGTCCATGAAACGGGGCGATGGGGTCACATTATCGTGAGTCTCTGCTCGTTTCCGTGAGCCCCCAATGCACTAATAGGTTTGGGTATTTGTTCTGAGTTGGCCTCTGGCCTTTACGCACTAACCACCACACGAGAATAGATATGGGCCTTGACATTGTGGTATCAGCCGAAGCTTTGTCAGACGTCCAGTTCAGCAGTGCGGCACGGTTGGGCCGGTACCATCCATGTAGAGGTGGAGCCTGGACCTGCCCTGCGCGCAACGATCCTGAGTGCAATGGGCGATGGGCCCAGACCCTGGAGTGCTTAGGATGTAGACCGGCGGGGACCTCTCTACTGAGCCTAGGTAGGGCTGCAACGTGTTGATCTTCCGAGGCCAGGCATTGACCCCAGCAAGGTGTGTCCGGCCAGAGTGGTCGAGCATGTTGGGTAACGTGGTGCACCCCTGCAGGGAAGATATATTCGAATACCGTGTCCACGGTAATGGATGGACGTTCAGACTTGTATCTTGATCTTATACAACTAGAAATGGATACTTGATATGTGATGGATATGTGGCTCCGGGATTGCTTTCTCGCAGGGAGTCGAGGAAGGATCTCTAGGCATTAATGTTACAACATGCTTGTTAAATATAAATTGCTATTCTTTACTCTTCTACTTGCTCCAAGATGCTTTGAGCTGCTTGAAGATGCTAGTCTTCGATAGGCTAGGCCTTCCCTCTATTCTGGCTTTCTGCAGTTCAGTCCACGGATACAAACCTTCCATTTGATACCAGTGCATACGTAGTATAGATCTGATGCTTGCGGGTACTTTGGATGAGTACTCACGGTTGCTTTGCTACCCCTTTTCCCCCTTCTTTCTTCTTTCCGGTTGATGCAACCATATGATGGATCCCTAGAGCCAGATGCCACCATCGATGGATGGTGCTACGTGAAGACCGCCGACGACCAGGAGTAGTTAGGAGGCCTTGCCTCTTCGATCGTGTTGCTTTTGTGCTAGCCTTCTTAAGGCAGTCTTGTTCAACTTATGTCTGTACTCAGATATTGTTGCTTTCTCTGCCTCTTGTGTATCGAGCTATGTATTCGAGCCCTCGAGGCCCCTTGCTTGTATTATTTTGATTTGTATCTAGAGTTGTGTTGTGATATCTTCCCATGAGTCCCTGATCTTGATCGTACACATTTGCGTGTATGATTAGTGTACGATTGAATCGGGGGCGTCACAAGTTGGTATTAGAGCCGACTGCCTGTAGGAACCCCCTTTCCAACTCCTTGGCTGAAGTTGAGTCTAGTCTTTGAAAAACTGATTTACTGACATGGCTGTGTGGCTTACGGGCCCACGTCGCCATTGGGTGGTATTAGGATCTTTTATTTCTCGTCTATGCTCTGGGAATCTGATCTCTCTGCTATTCGGGTTAAATGGTTTTGCTAATAATAACTCTAGGTTCTCGTAAATACTTTCTCCCGGAGAGCCCCTCAATCTAGATGATTACTTGGTGCATTGGAAGATTCTGAAGATACTCTCCGATGTTTTCCCGAGACCCTTGTACCCTTCGCCGTTGCGATCCCTACCACCGATAAATCCTTAGGTGTAACTACCTACGTTGTCGTTCATACAGTCATTCCTCGTTGATCTTGTTATTACAAGATACATTGAATTTCTCCTTATTTCTTCCGAGAATACCTTGTGCCTACTTCCTTGCAGCTCTTTGCCACATGAATACCCCTACGGATAATTACTCGCGCTTGTCGAGTATCCGTTTGTCCACAGTTGTTCATGTGTTTTCAAAAAATTCTTTGGAATGCTATTTGATCTTCTGAAACTCCTCAGTAGCTTATTACTCTTGTTCCTCCTTACCTGCTTACACTATGGTTACTTCCATATGTCCAGCAATGCTCTTTAGCAACCTTTGTCATCATAATTTTGAGCAATTGATTTGATGTGTTTGTGAATGCTCACAATCTTCAATCAAAATTAGAATTGTTCCCATCGGCTCAGACATCACTCCCGGACATGAGCTGGTGTTTGACAAATCAAGCCATGATTGATTGGTTATCTATGTCTATTCAAATTACTTGTCTTTGATGAGAGCCTCTGCTCCCGTCCACCGCTTTGGAAATCATAATTCCTTTGCATTTGAGCTTTGAATTAGTTAATTGTTTATATAGTCTGATATCCTTGCATTCTTTCTTCTTCTGGGTGAGTATTGATACTCACATCAAATCCCTCGTGGACCACCAGATCCTTTATTGGATTTTATATGACAACATCCTTCATATTCAATAACCTTGTGAGCCTTTCCCGGATACATAATGCCTTTGGTAAATTGTATCCCCCGCTCTTGTCAACAATGCTCTGCTTCCGAGCTTGAGTTATTTATTCTTGAAGTTTGTGGTATATGATCCTAAGATGCCCCTTTGGGTTGAATCTATGTCTTCCCTAAATCTGCGTGAACTCGAAAGTTATGCGGGTTATACGCTACCGACTTTTCGCCACGTTAAATTTCAACGCTACAACTTCTTCGATTGCGAGGAGTCAATGCAAGTTGTGCATTAGAGAAGTGGGAGTCGACCTTGAACCTTTGTGTTCATGCCCATGGACCCGATGTGGAACCTATCATGGAAGCTTCTTGTTATAATAATAATCCCCTGTGATAAGTTCATTCGGTATTTATGTTTGGTCCGTTACAACCGTGGTTCTGACCATATTGCTCTTCTTTGATCCCCTTTCTTGGACAAGTTGAAGTACTTGTCCCCTACAGATCTTTTTCACCTGTCCAACCTCTATCATGTTCTACCTTCGAGTATTAGCCTCTGGTATCTCGAGAATATCATGGAACTACATAACTTATTATGAGTTCTTCATTAAATATTATTTCTCTCCGATTCAAATTTCCCATGGGTTCTGAGTTGTTAGACACTCGAGAACATCGATAACTGATTCGAGTCTACACTTTCCTTTCCATTGTTTTGTCTAACCTTTCTTGGTAACCTAACATATCTGAGCAGTGATAATTCCCTGCTTATGTAGATACCTCGGTGTAAAAATCTGTCAGTAAGACCTTGTTACTATTGTTGATGGCATTCCGGTAGCCACCGATGGACGAGAAATTTGCCTATTGGTCCGCCTCGTCTTAATGAGCAGGAAAATGGTTCTCTTTGTCCCTCGCCCTTGGTACCAATGTTATTGCCAACATAACTGACAGGTTATTGTCTGACATACCTTGCTATCAAGATCATGCAAGATGGCATCACCCTTCCTAATTTTTGTTCCACATGGTGAGCCCAAAACCCACAGTTCCACAGGATCAAAACCTGACTCTCCTGTACATCCCTGTTTCCCAAAATTGTTCCTCGCGCTTGGCTTCATATGTAATTCATGAGCCACCTTCTTGTGATCTGTTCTGGTATCAGATGCAATGCTTATACTCGATGCTCTGAATCCCTTTCACACTCTGTTTCAGACATCGAACGATTGTCCATCTGCTTGAAGCTTCTTATTGCACCTTCTAGCCTTGCTCTCGATGACTTTCTTGATTTTCAACTCGAGAGATGCCTCTATACCATGCTCACTGAAATAGCCCCCACGTACCTATCTTGTGTTGAGCTTCGTCCTTCTTGAGTCTTTCCCCCTTACTTCACCCCATAAATCTCGGGATGAGATTTCTTGTAGTGGAGGAGATTTGTAACGCCTAGATAATTAAGCTACAGTAATCCCCAGCTAATGGTGCCATGTCATCATATTACTGTTGCTAATCCTCACTTGACCCAAATCGTAATTCAAATTCAAATTCAAATTAAAGTCCAAAATTCAAATTTCTCAAACATGCAAACTAAAATGTTCAAAGTGTGGCACATAATCTCTCGTTATTTGTCATGTTGGAACCAACCTCTTTTGGATTCCCAAACCTGAGAATTTATTATCTGGTCCAGCAGTATTTAAGATGTCCTTTTCATTTTCTAAAAATGCTTGGACGACTCTTGAAGGCCCCAAACTTTTTGTGGAAGTGCAAAAGATTTCTTTGAAATTGTTTTGGCTAGTGGAATATTTTTGCAAAGTCATTTGTGGCTAAAAGAAAATGCAAAACGAGTTAAAAAGGAAAAAATATGCCCCTGCCTAGCGCTGGAATTCGAGCCGAGTCGAGCTAGCTTGGCCCGACTCGCTAGAGCTCGTTTCGTTAACGAGCTAGCTCTACTCGACTCGTTACTATAACGAGCTCAAACCCAAGATTGGCTCGACTCGTATAACTCGCGAGCTGGCTCGTTTAGCTTGTTAAGCTCGTTAAAGATATAAACATAAAACCCAAAAATAAGATAAAAATGATTATGTATATATTAAACATATATATCACTAACAATTGTAATTTCCTTGTAACGCATGAGTCTCCTGGGCGGCTGGGTCTTGTGTTGTGTGCCTGGGACGCAGGGTGCTGAGTGGCAGATCTTTCTTTTATGGATTTGGAGTGGCCGATCTTTTATATTTGGCCTAACGAGTTACACGAGTACTTGTGAGATTGGCTCATTTAACTTGGTCTATAAACAATCTTAAACTAAAGCTCGACTCAACTCGTTATTTTTCGACTTCGAGTCGATTCGAGCCGAGTCACGAGCTACTTGTTTAGCTCGCGAGCTTCGAGGTTTTTTTTCCAGCCCTACCCCTTCCCCTCTGGAACTAACCCCCCTGGGCTTCGGCCCACCCGAGCCAGCCCATCCAGCCCACTCCCCCCCACCGGTCGCCTCCCTCTCCCGTACAGCCGTCCGGGCACCTGCCCGAGCCATTCCGGTCCGACCAACTCGCCGGCGCCGCCCCGAGGGGATAAGGGCGACGCCTTGAGTCCTCCCCCTCACCTACCGCCACTCCTGCTTCTCCTTCCCCCCGGCTCTCCCTCTCCATCTCCCTCTCCTTTGTTTTGGAGAGGAGGCCGAAGCACTCGCCGCCGTCCCCCGCTCGATCCCGCGGCCACCGTCACCACTCCGCCACCTCACCGTGCCACAATGACGCGCCGTCCTCGGCTACTCCCTCTGCACCAAGCGAAGTGAGAAGGGAGCCACCGCAGCGAGCCCGACAACCTATTCTTCCCTTACGGTCATCTTCGCCTGCGTCGCCGATCACCACCATCGTACGCCTCTAACAAGCCTCCCCGAGCACGCTGCCACTTCCCTACGGCTCCCGGTGAGCCACCGCGTCTCTCCCCTCGCTCCCCCGCACGGATCCATCACCGTAGCCGCCGCTGCCATCACCGCCCGAACGCAGCTCCGCCGCAGAGCTCGCCGCCGTCGCGGTGGGCATCGTCATGCTCACCCGAGCACACGAGAGTGCTCAGGACCGCTCACTGAAGCCGCCCGTGCCACTTACTTCCCTCCCCGTGCCCCTTAGCACCTACCTCGACGAGCGCCCGAACGCGTCGCCATCCCCGCTCGTCGCCGTCGTGCTTTCGGTGAACAAATGGTCACGGGCTCGCGACCGTTGGCCTCGCCGCAACGCATATGCCTTGCCCAGCCTCTCAACTCGCTCACGAATGCACCGCATCGCCTTCGTTGTATATCGCCCGTGCGCGTCGCCGCCGGCGACACCATAGCACCCAGCTCCGGCCACACCAGCCGCTCCGGTCACCACCATTCGACGCGCGATCGTGTGGCCGTTCGAACGCGCCTAGCCGCGCTCTTCCCCGTGCCGTGTAGCCTTTTTCCGATGAACCCCGTGGTCGCGCCGCCGCGTTTCACCTCGCCGGTGTTGCTCCAGCGACAGCGCTGATGTGGCACGGCCAGGCCCACCCCCTGGGTCATTGCCAGTGGGGCCCCTGGCCCCTTGTTGACCAGTTGACCTGGTCAACTGTGCTGACTGGGCAGGCCCCAGCCACTGACGTGCGGGCCCCACCGCTTATTCCGCTAATTAAAATGTTTTAATAACTAAAACTAATTAGTTAAGCTAATTAGTATATGACCGGTGGGGCCTACCTGCTAAATAACTCTGTTTAGTTAGTTTTAAACTTCTATTAGTCCATTGTCTATGATAGGTGGGACCCACTGGTCAGCTTGACCTAGTCAGCCGTCATGTTGACTGCTGACGTCACAGTGATGTCATGCTGACGTAGTATTTCTTTTCTGATAATTTATTTAATTCCAGAAAATGTTTAAACCTTTAGAAATTCGTAGTAAATAATCCGTAACTCGGATGAAAATGTTTTCTACATGAAAGTTGCTAAGAAAAACGAGATGAATCCGAATACGCGGTCCCTTTACCTGCCAGATGCCTCTAACTATCTGAACATGGAGCATTCCCCCTCTGGTCATCTGTCTGACACAGGTCCCGAACCGGGAATACATTCCCGGTTGATTTTCCCCTTCACCTTTATCATGTAGCCATACGTTAGGTCACACCCGGCACGTCATATTGCCATGTTATGCTTTATGATGCTTCATTTGCTTTATATTTATTGTTTCTTCCCCCTCTTCTCTCTGGTAGACCCCGAGACTCATGCTGCCCCTGTGATCAACTACGTCGACGACGACACTCCTTCCCTTTCAGCAGAGCTTCCAGGCAAGCCCCCCCTTTGATCATCCCGATATCGCCCATTCTATACTCTCATGCTTGCAATAGATTTTGCTACTGTTATTGATTGCTCCTATTCTGATGCATAGCCTGCTTTTGTAACCTGTTGTTGTACCTTACCTGCTTATCCTAACTATTTAGTATAGGTTGGTAAGTGATCCATCAGTGAGCCGCAGTACTTGTCCTTGTTTCCCCTGCTTAATCATCGACGACTTGATCAGCGTGATCGATGACCGGAGCCTGACACCTCACATCACATCACGCCCCTTTTGTTGCTCGACTCTGCAAAGCTACTATCGAGTGCCGAGGGTGATCCCTCATCACGCACTCCTGATGATAATTATATAGTGTATCTATTCGGTCATGGTCATCGAGGGTGATTTCCTCTTTCACCATTCCCGATACGGCTCTGTCGTTCAACACCTCAAGTGTTGACCTCGAGGGTGGTCCCTCTTACATTCACCTTGATGATTACATCGAGTGGAATCCTCCGTGGATGATTCCTTGGGTTTTCCCCTTGATGTTTGGACACATGGTTACCTTGACTTACTTGAGACCATTGTTGAAGTCGGGTCGGCCCTGAGGGGTACCCGCGAGTTGATGTGAAAGTTGGGCGGGCCCGTAGAGCAGCCGCGAGTTTTCCACGTGGCATGGCCGGGCAGTCTGGGCCCTTGCCGCAAGTACACGAGACGGGGCGACGGGGTCACATTATCATGAGTCTCTGCTCGTTTCCGCGAGCCCCCAATGTACTAACAGGTTTGGGTATTTGTTCTGAGTTGGCCTCTAGCCTTTACGCACTAACCACCATGCGAGAATAGATATGGGCTTCGACATCGTGGTATCAGCCGAAGCTTTGTCAGACGTCCAGTTCAGCAGTGCAGCACGGCTGGGCCGGCACCATCCATGTAGAGGTGGAACTTGGACCCGCCCTACGCGCAACGATCCGGAGTGCAATGGGCGATGGTCCCAGACCCCGGAGTGCTTAGGATGTAGGCCGAGGGGACCTCTCTGCTGGGCCTAGGTAGGGCCACGACGTGTTAATCTTCCGAGGCCTGGCATTGACCCCAACAAGGTGTGTCCGGCCAGAGTGATCAAGCGTGTTGGGTAACGTGGTGCACCCCTGTAGGGAAGATATATATTCGAATATCATGTCCATGGTAATGGATGTTCAGACTTGTATCCTGATCTTATACAATTAGAAATGGATACTTGATATGTGATGGATATGTGGCTCCGGGATTGCTTTCTCGCAGGGAGTCGAGGAAGGATCTCTGGGCATTAATGTTACAACATGCTTGTTAAATATAAACTACTATTTTGTACTCTTCTACTTGCTGCAAGATGCTTGGAGCTGCTTGAAGATGCTAGTCTTTGATAGGCTAGGCCTTCCCTCTATTCTGGTTTTCTGCAGTTCAGTCCACAGTTACAAACCTTCCATTTGATACGAGTGCATACATAGTATAGATCTGATGCTTGCGAGTACTTTGGATGAGTACTCACGGTTGCTTTGCTACCCCTTTTCGCCCTTCTTTCTTCTTTCCGGTTGATGCAACCAGATGATGGATCCCTGGAGACAGATGCCACTACCGATGGATGCTGCTACGTGAAGACCGCCGACGACCAGGAGTAGTTAGGAGGTCCCAGGCAAGAGGCCTTGCCTCATCGATCGTGTTGCTTTTGTGCTAGCCTTCTTAAGGCAGTCTTGTTTAACTTATGTCTGTACTTAGATATTGTTGCTTCTGCTACCTCTTGTGTCGAGCTATGTATTTGAGCCCTCGAGGCCCCTGGCTTGTAATATAAAGCTTGTACTATTTTGATTTGTGTCTAGAGTTGTGTTGTGATATCTTCCTGTGAGTCCCTGATCTTCATCATACACATTTTCGTGTATGATTAGTGTATGATTGAATCGGGGGCGTCACAGAGTTGGTGGAGGAGCAATTGCTGGAACAGGTACAAGGAAGAAAGCTCAGAATATGCAAGACTGAATAGTTACTTCAGAGCAAGTGAAATGTGTGAAATTTGATGTCTAGAAATGGTTGAAACTTTTGGGATTGCCACCAATGTATCTGTCCTGAGAACCTGTTTGATTTTAGTAGTGTGAACCTGTGTTTGATTTCAGTCCTTTGAAAGTATGTAGAATTTGAGTCCTGTCAACCTATGTAGAATTTAAGTCATGTGAACCTATGTTGGCTCAGTGTTGTCATTTATGATGAAGCCTAAATGCTGCTCACCCTAGCCGATTATTGTGTATATGTTGCCATATGTTGGATCAGTGTTGTCATTTATGATAAAGCCTAGAAGCTGAAAAATAGGGGCCATCAACCTACCCTACCCTAAATTAGGGGTCATCGACCCTTCGACAACAACCCAACCTATCCTACCCCAACATAGGGGTCATCGACCCCTCGACAACAACCCAACCTACCAAACCAAAAATAGGGATCATCGACCCTTCGACAACAACCCAACCTACCCTACCCCAACATAGGGTTCATCAACCCCTCGACAACAACCCAACCTACCAAACCAAAAATAGGGATCGTCGACCCTTGAACAACAAGCCAACCTACCCTACCCCAACATTGGGGGCATCAACCCCTCGACAACAACCCAACTTACCAAACCAAAAATAGGGATCGTCGACCCTTCGACAACAACCCAAGGTACCCTACCCCAACATAAGGGTCATCGACCCCTCGACAAAACCCAACCTACCAAGCCCAAAATAGGGATCACCGAACCCTTGACAACAACCCAACCTACCCTACCCCAACATAGGGGTCATCGACCCCTCGACAACAACCCAACCTACCAAGCCCAAAATAGGGATCGTCAACCCTTCGACAACAATCCAACCATATAAACCCTATGAGGCTTGACTAAAGAAACATTTTGGGTGGCATAATTCAACTATTCACAGCATGTCTCATATGGTAGAATATAGCACTTTAATCAAACACAAATAAGACACAAATACATCAAACACAAATAAGACACAAATACATCAAACACAAATAAGGCACATTAATAGAATAATCCAGTAACACAATTAAATTCAGCACAAGAACAATTTCAGTACAAATGTCTTCCAATTTTAATGCTACAAATAGCAGATAGTACTACAACAACATTAAATCATTCATCAACTATCTCCTTGATCTTCCTGATCTTCCCCTTGGTGGCCTCCTTCTCTTTGAACAGATCACCTATGATGTACTCCGGGTGCCATTTCTATTGCTTCAAATTCTCCCGCTCCTCCAACAACTTGTCCCTCTCCTACTTGATCTGCTCCATCTCCTGCACCAGCTTCACCTTATCTTGCTTCTCTTGGTCTATATCTTTCTCTCATTGGCCCTTAGCACCCAATGGATGTTAGTGTCTGCTTTGTCAGCCAAGTTCTTTTTCTCAAGCTCTTACTTCAGGTCACTAAGAGCTAGTTGTGCATTGCCTAACTGGGCAATTGCATGCTCCTTGTTGATATGTCTCCAAAGTATCTATAATTTATGAAGCATTCATGCCATGTTTACAACAATTTTATATGGTTTTGGTATGATTTGAATGGAACTACCCCGGACTGACGCTGTTTTCAGCAGAACTACCTTGGTGTTGTTTTTTGTGTAGAAATAGAAGTTCTCAGAATTGGACGAAACTTTTTGACAATTTTTTGGAAGAAAAAAATACTGGAGGAAAGAACCACTAGAGGGGGCCGCCCGCTGCGCACAAGGCACCAGGGCGCTCCTTGGTGGGTAGTGCCCCCCAAGGCCCATCATCGCATGAAACCGATGCCAAAAAATCCTATATATTCAGAAACCCCTGAAAGTTACCCTAGATCAGAAGTTCTGCCCCGCAAGCCTCTATAGCCACGAAAAACCAATCTAGACCCTGTTCCGGCACCCTGCCGGAGGGGGAAATCATCACCGGTGGTCATCTTCATCATCCCGGCAGCCACCATGATGAGGAGGGAGTAGTCCACCCTCGGGGCTGAGGGTTTGTCTAGTACCTATGTGTTTAATCTCTCTCTCTCTCTCTCTCTCTCTCTCTCTCTCTCGTGTTCTTGATTTGGCGTGATCTTGATGTATCGCGATCTTTGTTAATATAGTTGGATCATATGGTGTTTCTCCCTCTCTATCTTGTTGTGATGAATTGAGTTTTCCCTTTGAGATTTCGTTATTATCAGATTGAATACTTTTATGGATTTGAGAGCACTTGATGTATGTCTTGCTATGAAGTCTTGTGGTGACAATGGGGTATCATATTGATTCACTTGATATGTGTTTTCACACTCAACTCGTGGATTCCTGAGGTGGCATTGGGGTAATCTATGCATAGGGGTTGATGCATGTTCTCGTCTTTGTTTCTCCGGTAGAAATCTTGGGGCACTCTTTAAGGTTCTTTGTGTTGGATTGAGTATTATGAGTCTGAAATTGTTTGATGCATATCGTATAATCAACTCATAGATACTCGTGGTGACATTGGAGTATCTAAGTGACACTAGAGTTGGTTGATGTGTATCATATGGTGTTATTTTAGTACGAACTCTTAAATAGATCGATCGAAATGGATAACTTGGTGTTATTTTAGTATGAACTCTTGGATAGATCGATTGGAAAGGATAACTTTGAGGTGGTTTCGTACCCTAAAAACAATTTCGTCTTATGTTCTCTGCTAGATAGGAACTTTTGAGTGATTGTTCATCGCACGTTGAGGGATGGTTATATGATCCAATTATATTAGCATTGTTGAGAGATTGCACTAGCGAAATTACGGACCCTAGGCCTCATTTTCAAACATTGCAATACCGTTTGCGCTCACTTTTGTTAGTTGCTACCTTGCTGTTTTTTATTGTTCTTATTACAAAAATCAATATCTACTGTCATTACTACACTTGTATCACCATCTCTTCACCGAACTAGTGCACCTATACAATTTACCATTTTATTTGGTGTGTTGGGGACACAAGAGACTTTTTATTATTTGGTTGTAGGGTTGTTTGAGGGAGAAAATCTTCTTCCATGCCTCCCACGGATCGATAAACCTTAGGTCATCCACTTGAGGGAAAATTGCTATTATCCTACAAAACTCTGCGCTTGGAGGCCCAACACGAGTCTACAAGAATAAAGTTGCATAGTAGAGATCAAGCTCTTTTTTGGCGCCATTGCCGGGGAGGTGAGTGCTTGAAGGTACATCTTTAGATCTTGCAATTGAATCTTTTAGTTTCTTGCTTTATCACTAGTTTAGTTTGTGAAAGAAAACCACAAAAAAAAATGGAATTGATGTTGCCTCATATTATTCGTCTTTATCATGTCTTTCTTGAAAATGATGGAAAGGAAAATTGTGTTCAATTGATAGAAGAAGAATTCAATAAAATGTTTGGCATAAATGACGAGCATGATTGCAATGTTGTTAGTATTAACTCTCCGTATATCCAAAATACTAATGATGATTTCACTAGTCATGATAAAAATGTTTCTTATAAGCATGTCAATTTTTGTGTAGTGCATAAAGTTTGTGTAGACGTGCCTTAAAGGGATGATAGATTTTGTATGAAGCATAAACATGATAGAACCAAATTTTTTGCTCAAAGTGATAGATTAATTTGCTACAAAATTATGTTCTCTCTGAATTATTACTTGTGAACTTTGCAATAAGGTTGGTCATCTTAATTTCCAATGCAATCTTTTTCATGATCGAATTATGGCTAAATATTGTAATGACTTGATCACCCTTGAACTTTATAATGAGCTTTCTCTATTTTTGGGGAGTGAAGAATTAACACATAAAAATAGTTGGTTCGAAATATTCATTCTCACAAATGACATTGAAACTAATCTAAAACATATCTATATGTTTTCCTTGGTAAATTGCAATGAGAATGCTTATATTGCCAACTATAGAAAGATGGGAAAACCAATAGAGTATAAAAGGAATACTAATGAAAGGGTAAAAAATTCTACTTTCCCTCCTATTATGTCCCATGATGAAATAGGTGACGAGAAGGAGCTTCCTATTCAACCAATCTCATCAATAAGAAGCTCTGAAAGATTAATTAAACTCACACATGATGTTGTGAAGAAGAAGAAAAGAATAAAGAGTAGAGGTAAAACGTATCTCTCCCAAATAATGTTGCTCCTATTATTTTTGAGCCTCATGAAAATGAATCAATATAATTATGGAAGATGATGCACTTGATTATGATATTGCTTCTTTGTCTTATGGCACAATGTCTGAAAGAACTATTGATGATGATTTTGTTATGCCTATTGCTTGTTGTGATGATTATGATTGGGGAGATAATCATAATTCTTATAATCTTGAAAATATTTTTGGCACCAACTTGGAAAATTATGATGATAATAATTGTTATACATTTGTGCTATTCATAATATTAATGATGAGCGTGATTATGCTTATGATATGCCAAGCCACAAGCTTGGGGATGCTATATTTGATGAAATGACATGTTTGAGAATTTATTTTCTGCAATTAATGTTTGTACCAAGATTGGGGATGCTATGCTTAATGAAGATGATCTTTTTAGTCCCCCTACTTTTAATGATCAATTTTTTATGATGATTGCATGCCTCCTATTTCTGATGATTGCAATATTTATGAAAGTGGGGTTGGAAGAGTGTCAACTTTATATAATATTCATCCCACTATTTTGAAGGGTGTTGAATATTATTATAATGATAAAAGTGGATTTGGAGATGTCATGACTTTATTTAGTAATGATTCCACTATACCAGAAGAGGTTTCAATTGACCATAATGAGAACAAAATTGCTACTTATGATGATTATTGTGATGATACTTATGTTATAAAAAGTAGTGATGATTATATTTTTAAAACTTGTCATAATTATGAATAGCCTTTTTATGAACATTACTCTTTTAATGTGGAAACAATTTATAGTATTCGAGTTTCATATGATACTCCTACTATTATGAATGAGAACAAATTTGCTTATGTGGAGAGTAATACATTTTGTATGCATGTGGATCAAGAAAAGAATGCTTTATGTGATAGATATATTGTTGAATTCTTTCATGATGCTACTGAAAATTACTATGAGAGAGGAACATATGCTTTTAGGTATTGCAATAATATCAAGTTTCCTCTCTATGTGTTGAAAATCTTGAAGTTATGCTTATTTTGCCTTCCTTTGCTAGTTGATTCTTGCTCCCATAAATTGTTTGCTCACAAAATGCCTATGATAAGAAGTGGGTTAGACTTGAATGTGCTAGTCATATTCTTCATGATGCTCCTGTTATGTTTCAAATCTTTACTTTTATGTGAGCATCATTGGAATCATCATGCCTAGCTAAAAAGGCATTAAAGAAAAGCGCTTGTTGGGAGACAACCTAATATTTACCCCTACTCTTTTTGTGTGTTCACATGATTAAGATACTATAGTAATCATGATTTATAGATTTTGTTTCAAAAAAGTGCCAAGTAAAGCCTTTGGAATAGGATGGATGATAGTTGACTTGATTCTGTGCAAAAACAGAAACTTTTGCGCCCAGTAACAGAATTGTTAAAATTCACTAGAGAATGATAAAATTCTGATTTTTTTTACATATGATTGATATAAAAATTGCTTACGTTTTCCTAATGTTTCAAATTTTTTGGATTCACAGAGGTATGGTCATTGTTCAAATCATTATAGACTATTCTGTTTTTGACAGATTTTGTTTTCAATGCATAGTTTGCTTGTTTTCTAGTTTTGATGGCTTATATTGCTCAATATAAATTGTGGAAATGATAAGCTACAGTAGGAATTGTGTGAGAACAATTATGAACCTTGTCTTTGATAGTACCAAAGTGAATGATTTGTCTGTATCACACTAACCTATCTCACGAAGTTCCGATAAGTTTTGTGTGATTGAAGTTTTCAAGTTTTGGGTGAGATATCGATATGAGGAGAATAAGGAGTTCCAAGACCCTAAGCTTGGGGATGCCCAAGGCACCCCAAGGTAATATTCAAGGAAGACCCAAGCAACTAAGCTTGGGGATGCCCCGGAAGGCATCCCCTCTTTCGTCTTCAACATTATTGGTAACCTATATTTTCATTCATCACATGATATGTGTTTTGCTTGGCGTCATTTTATTTTGCTAGGATTTGCTTGATGTTATTTAGATAAATTTTTTCACCTTTTATTTCCATAAAAATGTCAAGTATAGCCTTTACCATGCTTATTTTGCAAGTCTATATGTGACTGTTTGAAAACAGGAAGTTTCACGCTAGTGCGTGAATTCTTGGGAAAAGTTGGAATGTGATAAAATGATGAAGTTTTTTTGCAAAATAAGATATGATAAATGTTCTACAGTATGGAAATTTTTCATAATCTTTAGAGTTAGAGAAGTATGAATCTTCTTGCATTCTTTACAGACTGTCATGTTTAGACGGATTGATGTTATGTTTGCATTGTTTGTATATGTTTGCTTGTTTAATGATTCTATTTGAGGATAGGAGTATTAAATATGTATAGGAATTTACTACGCAATGTGAAATAATAATTTTAGTGATTTGCTAAAGTATAGGATGGTAAGGTTATTACATTGATTTATACTAACTTATCTCACGAGTTCTTGTTGAGTTTTGTGTGGAAGAAGTTTTTAAGATTTAGGTAAACCATGATATAAAAGGAAGTAAGGAGACACAAAAGCTCAAGCTTGGGGATGCCCAAGGCATCCCAAGATAATATTTCAACAAGTCTCAAGCATCTAAGCTTGGGGATGCCCCGGTAGGCATCCCACCTTTCTTTATCAACATTATCGGTTAGTATCGGTTGAGCCTAAGTTTTTGCTTCTTCACATGATGTGTGCTATTCTTGGAATGTCATTTTTTTGGCTTGCTGTTTTAATAAAATACTTAGATCTGAAAGTTTTTAAATAAGAGATAATCCTCAAATAGCTACCCATTTACTTAACTACTCACTTGATCTTCACTTATATATTTTTGGAGTAGTTTGTTATTTACTCTTGTGCTTCACTTATATCCTATGAGTAAATTGTTGAGTGAATTGAATATCATGAAGTTGAAAATATATGTTCATATCATGCCTAGTAGTGGATTCACATTGGGTTTAGAAAGTGAAATCTTTTGAAGCTCGACAATCACAATATTGGTCATACAAACAATTCATGAATGATTTGTATAAGGAAGAGAACTTTCACATACAAATTTATTATCTTGAAAATCTTCTATGATTGTGAATACACATTAGTTATTTTCAAACTTGAGCAAATTAGTTGAAAGGAAGACAGCATAATGAGTTATGGTTGTGTATATTTGCATATAAGTTATATTGTTATGGATCCTCCAACATGTGGTGTTTGCTTAGAATCTTTTGCTAGCCAAAAATTCGTACTAAGTAGAGATACTACTTGTGCATCAAAAAATCCTCAGTTTCTTGCCATGAGTGTCCACCATACCTACCTATGGATACAAAAAGATCCTTCAAGTAAGTTCTCATCGGTGCATAAAGCAATAAAAATAGCTCCTAAATATGTTTGATATTTTATTGTAAGGGAAAATAAGCGTTATACAAACTTGTGATGGCAAAGTAATAAAAGCGATGGACTAGATAATAAAGGTTGCTATCATAAGGGGCAATATAACATGATATTCTTTTGCATTAAGAGACTGTGCATCAAAAAATAAAAGCGCATGACAACCTCTGCTTCCCTCTGCGAAGGGGCCTATCTTTTACTTTTCAGTATTTACTTTTATGCAAGATTCAATAGTATGCATTCTCATTTCAACCTCAACTATTCTCTAGTTGGCAAGCATCATGTGGTGGGGAAAGATCTAGGCACATACAACCAGTCAAATATATTTGATCATGAATTATTATTGTTGACAATTATCTCTATGGTAAATGAGTTGGGAGGCAAAGCATTAAGCCCCTATATTTCTCTATGTTCGATGGATGCCATTTGTTCTAAAAATATGCTTTGAGTATAGCAATCAGAGAAGACTATATTATGATTGAGTATATGGAGCTCTTACTTAGACTTTGTTGAATAAGTTGAATTGCAATTGCTTGGTGACTTAGAACATAGGTTGTTAAGTTTCAAGAGAATTCATTGTTTGAACCATAACATGTGAATTGGTTTCTACTTTATCATGATGAGTTTTATGAGAAAGAGTTGCTGTTATGATGCTAGGAGAAGTGATTGAAATTATCATTGATCAAACTTATGCACTATGCTAGCTTCACACTTCATAAATTATTTCATTATCATTTACCTACCCGAGGACGAGTAGGAATTAAGCTTGGGGATGCGATACGTCTCCAACGTATCTATAATTTATGAAGTATTCATGCCATGTTTACAACAATTTTATATGGTTTTGGTATGATTTGAATGGAACTAACCCGGAGTGACGCTGTTTTCAGCAGAACTACCGTGGTGTTGTTTTTTGTGCAGAAATAAAAGTTCTTGGAATTGGACAAAACTTTTTGACGATTTTTTGGAAGAAAAGAAAAATACTGGAGCAAAGAATCACCGGAGGGGGCCCCCTCCTGCCCACAAGGCACCAGGGCGCGCCACCCCCCTGGCGCACATGGTGGGTAGTGGGCCCCCTAAGGCCCATCTTTGTGTGAAACCGATGCCAAAAAATCCTATATATTCAGAAACCCCCGAAAGTTACCCTAGATCAGAAGTTGCGCTGCCGCAAGCCTCTGTAGCCACAAAAACCAATCTAGACCCTGTTCCGGCACCCTGCCGAAGGGGGAAATCACCACCGGTGGCCATATTCATCATCCCGGCGGCAACATTACTGACAAAAATATTCAACAACAGTAATGAAAAATAAAGCAAAAAGAAGACTGCATTTCTTACTACTGCATTGGCTACTAATGATAAATAATATAGAGCTAAAATACTAATAAAGAAGAGTTATGGCCATAGACAAATACTTTCATATCTAGACTAATGGCCAGAACATAAAAAACTAACAACTCATAAACTGCACCGGCTACTTATGCATTTGGTACTATTGTTATATCAAGAATTATGGCTAGAGCATTATACTTTTAACATCCTAATTGCAGAGCATCACAAAATCACTAAAACAACTAATTGCACTGCCCACTTACCTTTTTCGCATAGCCTAGAAACCTTCTGCCACTATCAGTGGATTCAAATGCCACCAACTTTTCACAGGGGGCTCGATGCTAACATGCACAACATGATTCAAAGCCAGGTGATACATCTCCGTCGTATCTACTTTTCCTCATGCTTTTGCTCTTGTTTTGGACTCTAATTTGCTTGATTTGAATGAAACTAACCCGAACTAAAGTTGTTTTCAGCAAAACTACCATGGTGTTGTTTTTGTGCAGAAATAAAAGTTTTCGGATTTGGATGAAACTTTTTGGAGAATTATTTCATAAATAAAAAATACTGGAACCAAGAACAACCGAAGGTGGTGGTGGGGGGCGGGGGGCTGGCTGACCACAAGAAACCAGGGCGCGCGACCCCCTCCAAGTGTGCCCTGGTGGGTTGTGGGGCCCTCGTGCCCCTGGCCCTAACTCCAACTCCATAAATACCTATTTTATGATACAGAGCCACCACCACCTCCTGTACTTCATCAGAAGGCCAGACCTAGAGCCCGTTTAGGGCTCCGGAGAGGGGAATCTTCGGTCTTCGTCATCACCAACCCTCCTTCATCACCAATTCCATGATGCTCCCCACCGGGAGTGAGTAATTTCTTCGTAGGCTCGCTGGTCGATGAGGAGTTGGATGAGATTCGTCATGTAATCGAGTTAGTTTTGTTAGGGCTTGATCCCTAGTATCCACTGTGTTCTGAGATTGATGTTGCCATGACTTTCCTATGCTTATTGCTTGTCGCTAGGGCCTGAGTGCCATGATTTCAGATCTGAACCGTTTATGTTTTCACCATTATATCTATGTTCTAGATCCGATCTTGCAAGTCATATTCACCTATTACGTGTTATGATCCGTAAACCCCAGTGTGACAGTAATTGGGATACTTTCCGGTGATAACCGTAGTTTTAGGAGTTCATATATTCACTATGTGTTAATGCCTTGTTCCGGTTCTTGATACGTCTCCAATGTATCTACTGTTCCAAACACTTTTCCCCTTGTTTTGGACTCTAAATTGCATGATTTGAATGGAACTAACCTGGACTGATGCTGTTTTCACCAAAATTGCCATGGTGTTATTTTTGTGTAGAAATAAAAGTTCTCGGAATGACCTGGAACTTCACGAAGCCAGTTTTTGGAATTAATAAAAAATATTGGCGAAAGAATCAACCGAAGGGGGCCCACACCCTGGCCACAAGGGTGGGGGGCGCGCCCTACCCCCTGGGCATGCCCTCCTATCTCGTGGGCCCCCTGGAGCTCCACCGACCTCAACTCTAACTCCATATATTCACGTTCGGGGAGAAAAAAATCAGAGAGAAGGATTCATTGCGTTTTACGATACGGAGCCGCCTCCAAGCCCTAATCTCTCTCGGGAGGGCAGATCTGGAGTCCGTTCGGGGCTCCGAAGAGGGGAATCCGTCGCCGTCGTCATCATCAACCATCCTCCATCACTAATTTTATGATGCTCACCGCCGTGCGTGAGTAATTCCATCATAGGCTTGCTGGACGGTGATGGGTTGGATGAGATTTACCATGTAATAGAGTTAGTTTTGTTAGGGTTTGATCCCTAGTATCCATTATGTTCTAAGATTGATGTTGCTATGACTTTGCTATGCTTAATTCTTGTCACTAGGGCCCGAGTGCCATGATTTCAGATCTGAACCTATTATGTTTTCATGAATAAATGTGAGTTCTTGATCCTATCTTGCAAGTCAATAGTCACATACTATGTGTTATGATCCGGCAACCCCGAAGTGACAATAATCGGGACCACTCCCGGTGATGACCGTAGTTTGAGGAGTTCATGTATTCACTAAGTGTTAATGCTTTGGTCCGGTACTCTATTAAAAGGAGGCCTTAATATCCCTTAGTTTCCAATAGGACCCCGCTGCCACGGGAGGGTAGGACAAAAGATGTCATGCAAGTTCTTTTCCATAAGCAGGTATGACTATATTCGGAATACATGCCTACATTACATTGATGAACTGGAGCTAGTTCTGCGTCACCCTATGTTATAACTCTTGCATGAGGAATCACATCCGACATAATTATCCATCATTGATCCATTGCCTACGAGCTTTTCACATATTGATCTTTGCTTAGTTACTTTTCCATTGCCATTGTTACGATTGCTACAAAAACTGCTACTATTACTTTTGCCACCGTTACCGTTACTTCCATACTACTTTGCTACTAAATACTTTGCTGCAGATATTAAGTCTTTCAGGTGTGGTTGAATTGACAACTCAATTGCTAATACTTGAGAATATTCTTTGGCTCCCCTTGTTTCGAATCAATAAATTTGGGTTGAATACTCTACCCTCGAAAACTGTTGCGATCCCCTATACTTGTGGGTTATCAAGACGTTTTTCTGGCACCGTTGCCAGGGAGCATACTATATTTGTAGAGTCACTTGGGATTATTATCTATTTATCACTATGAAGAATTTGAAGGATACAAAAACCAAGATCGTTTTCTTTAAGACGAGGGGAGGTAAGGATTAGCCATCACACTCTGCACTTGATTCACCGTCTGTTTTGAGTAGACTTGCAACACCAGCACATGCTATTAATCTTGATATGTCGCAAGTCATTGACGATGCTACTTCTGCTATGAATGATGCTTATGATGATACTAGTACCTTGCCTGATGATAATGTGCCACTAGGTGAATTTCTTGATGAACAACTTGTTAGAATTAAAGAGAATGAAATTGCTGAAACTGATGAAGTCCTTGAAACTGATGACTATGAAATACCTATTAGACCTAGCTCTCCTAGATTTGAAATGCCTAAGATACCAGAGGGTTATCTTATGGATGAGGAGATAGCTAGAGACTTTCTTTCTTGCAATGATAGAGACGATCTTAAGAAATTACTATGCAAACTGAAAGAAAAATCTTTGAATTCTAGAATGAAATGTGATCCTAAGTTTGCTACTTCACCTATGTTTGTTACTGATAAGGATTATGAATACTCTGTCGACCCAGAGTTAATCACTTTGGTTGAATCTGATCCTTTCCATGGCTATGAATCTGAAACTGTTGTGGCACATCTTAGTAAATTAAATGAAATAGCCACCCTATTTGCTCACGATGAGAAAATTTGCTATTACTATATCCTCAAGTTATTCCCTTTCTCATTAAAGGGTGATGCTAAGATATGGTACAATAATGTTGCTCCAGGTTGTTGACACGTCCATTTTGCATCATGTTTTCCTACTGTTATTTATAATGTTTTTATGCATACTAATGCTTTATGGAGTAATTCTAATGCCTTTTCTGTTATAATATGCAAGGTTTACACAAAGAGGGAGAATACCGGCAGCTGGAATTCTGGACCTGAGAAAGCTACATCAGAGATACCTATTCTGCACACCTCCAAATGAGCTAAAATTTTACGGAGAATTATTTTGGAATATATATAAAAATACTGGAGCAAATAACTACTAGAGGGGGGCCACCTGGTGACCACAAGACACTAGGGCGCTCCAGGCCCCCCACACGCCCTGGTGGGTTGTGGTCAGCCCAGCCCACCTCCGGTGCCCATCTTCTGGTATATAGGTCATTTTGACCTAGAAAAAAAAATAAGGACAGGACGTCCGGGATGGAGTGCCGCCGTCTCGAGGTGGAACTTGGGCAGGAGCACTTTTGCCCTTCGGCGGAGCGATTCCGCCGGGGGAACTTCCCTCCCGGAGGGGGAAATTGAAGCCATCGTCATCACGAACAACCCTCTCATCTTTGGGAGGGCAATCTTCATCAACATCTTCAACAACACTATCTCCTCTCAAATACAAGTTCATCTCTTGTGTTCAATCTTTGTACCAGAACCTCAGATTGGTACCTGTGGGTAACTAGTAGTGTCGATTACATGCATCTTGTAGTTGATTACTATATGGTTTATTTGGTGGAAGATTATATGTTCAGATCCATTATGCTATTTAATACCCCTCTGATCTTGAGCGTGATTATCATTTGTGATTGAGGTCATGGGAGAAGTCATGTTGCAAGTAATCATGTGAACTTGATATGTGTTCGATATTTTGATTATATGTATGTTGTGGTTCCCTTAGTGGTGTCATGTGAACGTCGACTACATGGCACTTCACCATCTTTGGGCCTAAGGGAATGCATTGTGGAGTAGTTATTAGATGATGGGTGATAATCACCAAGTGCAGGGAATCATCGTAGCAATTTCCAAAGGTGGAAGTGATAAGCATGGAGTGTCGAACCCACAAGGAGCTAAAGGCAAGATCAATATTCTCTCAAGTCCTATCTACCACTAATACGACTCTACGTACACCGAACGTTTGCTTCCAACTAGAAACGAGAAATAAACTACTTTGTGGGTATGAAGAGGATAACTTTGTATGATATTGAAGAGCTAAAATATAAAAGTAGGTGTTTTTATCATAAATTTAGAATATATTACTAAATATTATAAATAGCGAGTGTGGAATAATGATGGGTCGGCGTGCGGAATTATCCTAGGCAATTGTTAACAAGACCGGTAATCACTGTTGCAATTTCATATGAGGGAGAGGCATAAGCTAACATACTTTCTCTTCTTGGATCATATGCACTTATGATTGGAACTCTAGCAAGCATCCACAACTACTAAAGATCATTAAGGTAAAACCCAACCATAGGATTAACATATCAAGTCCCCTTTATTCCCATACGCCGTGACCCAATTATCTGTGTTTATGCTTCTGTCACTCAAGCAATGCAGACAATAAGTAAACCATGGACATATTGCAACACCCTACAGTGGGAATCCCTCACGCTTGTGTGACACGGTGGGCACAATAGGACAACACCACAATAAATCGTACAACTCATACCAATCTAGATCATCAATCAACCCAAAGACAAAGGATATCTACTCAAAACATCATAAGATGGCGACACATCATTAGATCACAATATGTGGCATAAAGCACCCTGTTCAAGTAGGGATTACACCGGGGTGCGGGAGAGTGGACCGCGTAAAAGAGATGAGGATGGTGATGATGATGGTGATGTTGATGAAGACGATCACCATGGCGTTGATTCCCCTCCAGATGGCACTCCAGCGCCACCGAGAGAGAGGAGGAGAAGTTCTCCCCTTGTGCTTTCTCCTCCATGGCCTCCCCCCTGGATGCGGAGAGGTTCCCCCTCTGTCCCTTGGCCTTCATGGTGATGATGGCCCCCTCCGGGATCCTTCCCCATGGCCTTCAGTGATGATGGCCCCCTCCGGCTGGGTGCTAGAGAGGGCCTAGATTGATTTCTCGTGGCTACAGAGGCTTGCGGCGGCGGAACTTCCGATCTAGGTTATTTTCTAGAGGTTTGGGTATTTATAGAAGAGATTGGCGTCGAGGACAAGTCAAGGGGCCCCACAGGGAGTCCACATGGCATAGGGGCGCGCCCCAGGAGGTGGGCGTGCCCCCACCCTCGTGGAGCCCATAGGATTCCCCTCCAGTAGATTTTTGTTCCAGTATTTTTTATATTTTTCCAAAAAAATCTCTGTTGATTTTCAGCGCATTCCGAGAACTTATATTTCTGCACAAAAACAACACCACGGTAGTTCTGCTGAAAACAGCGTTAGTCCGGGTTAGTTCTAATCAAATCATATCAAAATCATATAAAACTATTGTAAACATGGCATGAATACTTCATAAATTATAGATACGTTGGAGACGTATCAACATCCCCAAGGTCAATTCCTGCTCGTCCTCGTGTAGGTAAATGATAAAGAAATAATTTATGAAGTGTGAATGCTAGCAAGCGCTTAAGTTTGATCAATGATAGTTTCAATCACCTTTCCTAGCATCATTATATATCATAACAGTAGCTCAACTCATAGAACTTTTCATGATCAAGTAACAAGCTATTCACAAGTTAAAGTATAGATCATAAACTTTATGGAGAACTAACAAACCATGCACTTAGTCATCAAACAATTGCAATTCATCTTATTTTTGGGAAGGGTCTATGTAAGAGCTTTGGTTCAACAAACTCCACATACTCAACTATCATTTAATCTTTCACAATTGCTAACACTCATGTGATATTTATGGTTTCAAAGTTTCAATCGAACATAGAGAAAGATAGGGGCTTATAGTTTCGCCTCCCAACCTTTTACCTCAAGGGTAATGTCAACAATAATAATTTATGAAAACCTACATCCAAGTGGATATATATATCCGGATCGCTCCAACACAAAGTGCTTGCCAAAGGAAAAAAGTGTAAAAAGGAAAGGTGATGATCACCATGACTCTTGTATAAAGGTAGAAGATAAAAGTAAAAGATAGGCCCTTCGCAGAGGGAAGCATAGGTTGTCATGCTCTTTTATGGTTGGATGCACAAAATCTTAATGCAAAAGAATGTCACTTTATATTGCCGCTTGTGATAAAGACCTTTATTATGCAGTCTGTCGCTTTTATTTCTTCCCTATCACAAGTTCGTATAAAGCTTACTTTCTTCGCACTAATAGATCATACATATTTAAGGAGCAATTTTTATTGCATGCGTCGACGACAACTTACTTGAAGGATCTTACTCAATCCATATGTAGGTATGGTGGACTCCCATGGCAAAACTGGTTTAAGGGATGTTTGGAAGCACTAGTAGTATCTCTACTTGGTGCAAAGAATTTGGCTAGCATGAGAGGGAGAGGCAAGCTCAACATGTTGGATGATCCAAGATAATATAATGTTTCAGATATAGGAAAACATAACCCATTAAGTTGTCTCGTCCAACATCAACTTTTTAGCATGACATATTTTAATGAGTGCTCACAATTACAAAAGATGTCCAAGATAGTATATTTATATGGGAAATCTGTCTTCCTTCAATATTCTTTCATTAATTGTTCAAGTGATCAATTTTGCGTTTGCTAATTTCCAATAAGTTTACTACCTATACTTATTATGTGTGAAGTCATTACTCCCCATGTTATAAGCACATGAAACATATATATAAATTCAGATTTATGATATTCAATTCATTCAACCATTTACTCTTAGGATATACGTGAAGCACGTAGTAAATGACAAACTACTCCAGAAAGATATAAGTGAAGAACACTGAGTAGTCAAATAATTAACTAGCCATGGGAGGATTATTTTTAATTCAAGATTTCAGATCCAATGATTTTATTCAAACATCAAGTAAAATTGAAAATACTCTCCAAGAAAAACACATATCATGTGACGAATAAAAATATAGCTCAAAGTAAGGTATACCGATAGTTTTGAAGACGAAAGAGGGGATGCCTTCCGGGGCATCCCCAAGCTTAGGCGCTTGAGTCTTCCTTGAATATTACCTTGGTGTGACTTGGGCATCCCCAAGATTAGGGTCTTTCCACTCCTTATTCTCCTCATATCGATATCTCACTCACAACTTGAAAACTTCAATCACACAAAACTTAACGGAACTTCGTGAGATGGGTTAGTATGATAAAGAGTAAATCATTCACTTTGGTACCGTCGAAGACAAGATTCATAATTGTTCTCACACAATGCCTACTGTACCATATCATTTCTACAACTTATATTGAGCAATATAAGCCATAGAAACTAGAAAACAAGCAAACTATGCATTAAAAGCAGAATCTTTCAGAAACAGAACAGTCTGTAATGATCTGAACAACAACCATACTTCTGCTGCTCGAAAAATTCTGAAATAAATTGTTGGCCGTGAGGAATTTGTCTATCAGTCTTCTGCAAAAAGAATCAACTAAAAAGCACTCTTCTATAAAATATGACAGCTAATCTCGTGAGCGCAAAGTTTCTGTTTTTTACAGCAAGATCACATTAACTTTCACCCAAGTCTTCCCAAAGGTCTTACTTGGCACTTTATTGAAATAAAAGCTATAAAATACGATTACTACATTAGCTTAATCATGTGGACACACAAAAACATTAAAGTAAATATTGTGTTGTCTTCCAACAAGCGCTTTTCTTTAATTCCTTTTAGCTAGGCATGATGATTTCAATGATGCTCACATAAAAGATAAGACTTGAAACATAAAGAGAGCATCATGAAGAATATGACTAGAAAATTTAAACCTAACCCACTTCCTATGCCTAGGGATTTCGTGAGCACACAATTTAAGGGAACAAGAATCAACTAGCACTGGAAGGCAAAACAAGTATAACTTCGAAACTTTAAGCTCATAGAGAGGAAACTTGATATTATTGCAACTCCTACAAGCATATATTCCTCCCTCATAATAATTTTCAGTAGCATCATGAATTATAACCATCACATAAAGCATTATTTTCGTGATCTACAAGCATAGAAATTTTACTACTCTCCACATAAGCAAAAATTCTTCTCATTCGGAATAGTGGGAGCAAACTCAACGAAATAACCGTCATGTGAGGCATAATCCAATTGAAAATTAAAATCATGATGACAAGTTTCATGGTTAACATTATTCTTTATAGCATACATGTCATCACATTAATCATCATAGATAGCAACTTTGTTCTCATAATTAATTGGAACCTCTTCCGAAATAGTGGAATCATTACTAACTAAAGCTGACACTCTTCCAAACCCACTTTCATAAATATCACACTAAGATTCAACACCCTCCAAAATAGTGGGATCACTAATTCCTAAAGTTGACACTCTTCCAAACCCACTTTAGATGATATCATTATTCATACTCCAAAATATATAAGTGAACATCATGGAGCATTCTACAATTAGTATAGACTAACCAATATCCAAGCTCAAAATATATAAGTGAAGCACACGAAGCATTCTGTAAAACCATACTCAAAAGATATAAGTGAAGCACATGAAGCATTCTATAAATCAATGAAGGGCTATCTCATACTAGCATGCTTCCTAAAGAAAAAGAAAAACACAAGGGACACAAATCATGTGAACAAAACAAAAACCGAGGTATACCAATAATTGTTGAAGAAGAAAGATGGGATGCCAACAGGGGCATCCCCAAGCTTAGATGCTTGAGTATCCTTGAAGTATTTACTTGGTGTGCCTTGGGAATCCCCAAGATTGAACTCTTGCCTCTCTTTATTCTTCTCACATCGGTAACTCCTCGTTCTTCGAACACTTCATCCACACCAAACTTAACGAAAACTTTGTGAGATCCGTTAGTATAATAAAGCAAATCACTACCTTTAGGTACTGTTGCAAACTCATTAAATTTAATATTAACACTTTATCTACTGTATTCCAACTTCACCATGGTTCATACCCCCCGATACAACCCATGGATTCATCAAAATAAGCGAACAACACATAGAAAACAGAATCTGTAAAAAACAGGACAGTCTATAGTAATTCGGAAATTTAGTAAACTTATGTAACTCCAAAAATTCTAAATAAAATATGAAATTTAAAAAATTTGTACAGAAGTAATGTGTAAAAAGTTTCAGACCCATTTGACTTTCCAGTAAAAAATGTAAATTCATGCGCTACAGCCAAAGTTTCTGTTTTTGTACTGCACATAGTAAACAAGCAATCTAATCATCCTAAAACCAAAGCTTGGCACATTATTTTTATAATAGAAAGGATATATACAAGGGGATAATTATTTACAGATAAACTTCCATGAAAAATTATACATTGTTTCCATGAGCATGAACACAAGTGCTCAAGGTCGACCCTCACTTCTCCAATCCATAACTTTCCAATCACTTCTCTTCTTGAAAAACTTTTTAGGCATATGAGGCAAGTGCATCTTTTTGTATTTTTATTTTTTGATTTTTTTGTATGTTTCACCCACAACTAAGCAAATCAAAAAGGGAAAACAAAAAATACTTAGTGAAGAAAGCAAACAAGCACACACGAGAATATCAATCCCACGCTATTGCTCCCCGACAACGGCGCCGGAAAAGAGCTTGATAATCCCCAAGTGCAGGGAATCATCATAGCAATTTCCAAAGGTGGAAGTGCTAAGCATGGAGTGTCGAACTTACAAGGAGCTAAAGGCAAGATCAATATTCTCTCAAGTCCTATCTGCCACTGATACGACTCTACGTACACCGAACGTTTGCTTCCAACTAGAAACGAGAAATAAAACTATGTTGTGGGTATGAAGAGGATAACTTTGTATGATATCGAAGAGCTAAAATATAAAAGTAGGTGCTGTTATCATAAATTTAGAATATATTACTAAATATTATAAATAGCGAGTGTGGAATAATGATGGGTCGGTGTGCGGAATTATCCTAGGCAATTGTTAACAAGACCGGTAATCACTATTGCAATTTCATATGAGGGAGAGGCATAAGCTAACAAACTTTCCCTTCTTGGATCATATGCACTTATGATTGGAACTCTAGCAAGCATCCACAACTACTAATGATCATTAAGGTAAACCCCAACCATAGCATTAACATATCAAGTCCCCTTTATTCCCATACGCTGTGACCCACTTATCCGTGTTTATGCTTCTGTCACTCAAGCAACGCAGACAATAAGTAAACCATGGAAATATTGCAACACCCTACAACGGGAATCCCTCATGCTTGCGTGACACAGAGGGCACAATAGGACAGCACCCAAATAAATCATACAACTCATACCAATCTAGATCATCAATCAACCCAAAGACAAAGGATATCTACTCAAAACATCATAAGATGGCACATTGGATTATAATATGTGGCATAAAGCACCATGTTCAAGTAGGGATTACAGCGGGTTGTGGGAGAGTGGACCGCATAAAAGAGATGAGGATGGTGATGATGATGATGACGTTGATGAAGACAATCACCACGACGATGATTCCCCTCCCTATGGCACTCCGACGCCACCAAGAGAGAGGAGGAGAAGTTCTCCCCTTGTGATTCCTCCTCCATGGCCTCCCCCCTGGATGGGGAGAGGTTCCCCCTCTGGTCCTTGGCCTTCATGGTGATGATGGCCCCCTCCGAGATCCTCCCCCATGGCCTCCGGTGATGATGGCCCCCTCCGGCAGGGTGCCAGAGAGGGCCTAGATTGATTTCTCGTGGCTACGAAGGCTTGCGACGGCGGAACTTCTGATCTAGGTTATTTTCTAGAGGTTTGGGTATTTATAGAAGAGGTTGGCGTCAAGGACAAGTCAAGGGGCCCCACAGGGAGTCCACCCCACCCTCGTGGAGCCCATGGGACTCCCCTCCGGTAGATTTTTGTTCCACTATTTTTTATATTTTCCCAAAAAAATCTCCGTCGATTTTCAGTGCCATTCCGAGAACTTTTATTTCTGCACAAAAACAACACCACGGTAGTTCTGCTGAAAACAGCATCAGTCTGGGTTAGTTCTAAACAAATCATATCAAAATCATATAAAACTATTGTAAACATGGCATGAATACTTCATAAATTGTAGATACGTTGGAGACGTATTAATGGGTTGCTAGAGTGACAGAAGCTTAAACCCTAGTTTATGCGTTACTTCACAAGGGACCGATTTTGATCCAAATGTTTAATGCTATGGTTAGATTTTATCTTAATACTTTTCTTGTAGTTGCGGATGCTTGCGAGGGGGTTAATTATAAGTGGGAGGTTTGTTCAAGTAAGAACAACACCCAAGCACCGGACCACCCACATATCAAATTATCAAAGTAGCGAACGTGAATCAAACCAACATGATGAAAGTAACTAGATGAAATTCCCGTGTGCCCTGAAGAACGCTTTGCTTATTATAAGAGACCGTTTTGGCTTGTCATTTGGCACGAAAGGATTGGGCTACCTTGCTGCACTTTATTTACCATTACCGTTACTTGTCTGTTACAAATTATCTTGCTCCGAAACTACCTGTTACCGATTATTTCAGTGCTTGTAGAAAATACCTTGCTGAAAACCACTTGTCATTTCCTTCTTCTCCTCGTTTGGTTCGACACTCTTACTTATCAAAAGGACTATGATTGATCCCCTATATTTGTGGGTCGTCAAGACTCTTTTCTGGCACCATTGTCGGGGAGTGAAGCGCTCTTGGTAAGTGGAAATTGGTAAGGAAAAATTACTATTATGTGCTAAAATTTATTGTCACTTGCTACTATGGAAAACCATCTATTGAGGGGTTTGTTCGGGGTATATTTACCTCAATCAGAAGAAAAATTAGCTGCCCCTCAACCTACTGCACCTATTGAAAATATTGGTTATGAAATTCCTTCGGGTATGATAGAACAACTGCTAGCTAATCCCTATGCAGGAGATGGAATAGAACATCCTGATATGCACTTGATCTATGTGGATGAAATTTGTGGATTATTTAAGCTTGTAGGTTTATCCAGAGATGAAGCTAAGAAGAAGGTTTTCCCTTTATCTGTGAAGGGAAAAGCATTGGCATGGTATAGGCTATGCGATGATATTGGATCTTCGAAGTGGAATCGATTGAAATTGGAATTTCACAAAAAAAATTATCCTATGCATCTAGTTCATCAAGTTTAGTAGACAACCTCATAAAGCATTAGAAAGAATTAAACTCAACTCTGACGATTGGGAACTCGACAAAGGTAAAGATGAAACTCTGAAGATTGGGATCTTTTAGAAAGAATTAAATGCAACTCTGAAGATTGGGATCTTTTAGAAAGAATTAAATGCAACTCTAAAGATTGGGAACTCGACGAAGGTAAAGAGTCGGGTATTAAGCTTGAGTTTGATTGTGTTAAATCTTTGATGAATACCGATGCTTTTCATAAGTTTTGCACTAAATACAGACTTGACTCTGAGATGGTAGCCTCTTTTTGTGAATCATTTGCTACTCATGTTGGTCTCCCTAAGGAGAAGTGGTTTAAATATCATCCCCCTATTAAAGAAGAAATTAAAGAACTGGTTAAATCTAAATATGAAACTATTATTTACAATGTTGATCCAGTCGTACCTACTGCTTATATTGAGAAACCACCTTTACCTAGTAGGATAAAGGAACATGCTAAGGTATCAACTGCGATTAGCAAAAGTAATATTAAATAACCTAAACCCTCTGAGTAAACTAAAGTACAACCTAGTATTGCTATGGTTAAAGATCTCCTGGTAGAAAATATTGATGGGCATGTTATTTACTTCTGTGATGAAGCTGCTAGAATTGCCAAACCCGATGAAAAAGATAAACATAGACCTGTTGTTGGCATGCCTGTTGTCTCAGTTAAAATAGGAGATCATTGTTATCATGGATTACGTGGCTTAGGTGCTAGTGTGAGTGCTATTCCTTTTACCTTATACCAAGAAATTAGGAATAATATAGCATCCGCTGAAATAGAAGACATAGATGTTACTATTAAACTTGCTAATAGAGACACCATCTTTGGTAGACCTTACTCATTTTCTAGTTCTTGGTTCCCCACAAGATGATTTTGTCCCATAATCTTTAGTAGACCTTTCTTGAACATTGTTAATTCCACTATAGATTGCCATAAACAAACTGCTAGTGTTAGCTTTTGTGATGAGTCTCATGAGTTTAATTTCTCCAAGTTTAGTAGACAACCTCATAATAAAGAATTTCCTAGTAAGGATGAAATAACTGGTCTTTCTTCTATTGCTATGCCTCCTACTGATCCTTTAGAAAAATATTTGCTAGACCATGAAAATGATATGCACTTGCGTGAAAGAAATGAAATAGACAAAATATTATTTGAACAACAACCTCTGCTTAAACACAATTTGCCTATCAAAACTCTAGGAGGTCCTCCTCCACCTAAAGTTGATCCTGTGTTTGAATTAAAACAATTGCCACACACTTTGAAAATATGCTTAACTCGATGAAAAAAAGATATATCCTGTTACTATTAGTGCTAACCTTTCAGAACATGAAGAAGAAAGATTATTGAAAATTCTAAAGAAGCACCGTGCTGCTATTGGATATACTCTTGATGATCTTAAGGGCATTAGTCCCACTCTATGTCAGCACAAGATTAATATGGAACCTGATGCTAAACCTATGTTGATCACCAACGATGTTTGAACCTAAGATGAAAGAAGTGGTAAGAACTGAATAGTAAAGCTTCTGGAAGCACGTATAATCTATCCTATAGCTGATAGTAGATGGGTAAGTCCTGTTCATTGTGTCCCTAAGAAAGGAGGTATTACGGTTGTTCCTAATGATAAAAATGAACTTATTCCACAAAGAATTGTTACTGGCTATAGAATGGTAATTGATTTTAGAAAATTAAATAAATCTACTAGAAAAGATCATTACCCTCTGCCTTTTATTGATCAAATGCTAGAAATATTGTCTAAGCATACACATTTTTGTTTTCTTGATGGATACTCTGTTTTTTCTCAAATACGTGTTTCACAACCTAATCAAGAGAAAACCACCTTTACTTGTCCTTTTGGAACTTATGCTTATAGACTCATGCCTTTTGGTTTATGCAATGCACCTCCTATCTTTCAAAGATGTATGACTGCTATATTATCTGATTTCCGTGAAAAGATTGTTGAGGTTTTAATGAATGTAACGCCCAGATAATTAAGCTACAGTAATCCCTGCACTTGTGGGTTATCAAGACCTTTTTCTGGCGCCGTTGTCGGGGAGTCATAGCGTGGGGTGAATATTCTCGTGTGTGCTTGTTTGCTTTATCACTAAGTAATTTTTATTTGCTATTCTAAGTTGTTCTCTATCTTTAGTTATGGATATGGAACACGAAATACCAAAAAAAATTAGGTGTACTTGCCACTCATGGAGATGTGGAACCTCCTAAAACCCTCGATGCTCATTATGTGAAGAAATTATGTACTACTTTGATAATCCTGAGAAAACCCCATTCAATTATGTTATGGGAGACACGTTGGATCAACGTGAATACTTTAGGGATTATCACTTGACACAAAAGGGAAACTATTATGGGATCAAATTTATATGTTGCGTTGGTATGCTCGGGATCTATGTTTGAGACATGATTATACTTGTTGCTCTAGGATGAAGGCTCCACACCTTCCCTTTTCATGCAAATTCAATGATGATAAAACCTTGGCTTCTTATGCTAATGGTATCTATGATTACTATGATGTGGAACAAATAAAAGAATTCATTGCTTTTATGGGTGCCTATGAGATTGAATCTATGTTTAAAGAGTTTGAAGATTTTGATGATTCGGTTTATAGACCTGAAAATTTTGCTATACTTAGATATTGCTATGAAAATTATGAATACAATTCCGATATTGATGCATTTATTGAGAAAGTCTCCGCTGTCCAAGAAGAGACTAATATTTTGCAGGAAGCAAAGAAGAAATTGATGAAACTGTGAGCTCATTGGATGAAAAAGATGATGAGGAGAGCGAAGAACAAAAGGAGGAAGAGCGGATTAGCTACCCTTGCCCACCTTCTAATGAGAGTAACTATTCAACTCATACATTGTTTAATTCCCCTTCATGCTTACCGAAGGATGATTGCTATGATCCCTTTAATTCATTTGAAATATCCCTTTTTGATGATGCTTGCTACGATTGTGGCTAAGATGCCAATATGAATTATGATTATGGAGATGAACTTGCTATAGTTCCTTATGTTAAACATGAAATTGTTGCTATTGCACCCACACATGATAGTCCTATTATCTTTTTGAATTCTTCAAACTACACTATATCAGAGAAGTTTGTTCTTATCAAGGATTATATTGATGGGTTGCGTTTTACTACTACACATGATGATTTTGATAGATATAATATGCATGTGCTTTCTGCTCCTACTTGCAACTATTATGAGAAAGGAGCTATATCTCCACCTCTCTATGTTTCCCACACGATGACATTGCAAGAAACTGCTTATACTATGTATTGGCCTTTACTATGTGTGCATGAATTGTTCTTTTATGACATGCCGATGCATAGGAAGAGAGTTAGACTTTGTTGTTGCATGATATATGTTACTTTGTGCTCACTACTAAATTACAAATCATTGTTAATTAAAATTGGCTTTGATATACCTTGGGATCCGGGTGGATTCATTACTTGAGCACTTTATGCCTAGCTTAATGGCTTTAAAGAAAGCGCTGCCAGGGAGACAACCCGGAAGTTTTAGAGAGTCATTTATTTATGTTGTGTGCTTTTATATAGTTTAAAAACAAAAAAATAAAGAGGGGAACCCAAAACTTTCCAAAAAGGAAAGCGAAAGTGAGAAAGACGAGCATTGTTGAAGTGGGAGAGCTCCTTGAACTTTGTTCATGCTCATAGAAACTTTTTGAATCTTAATTACAGAAACTTTTCAACAAAAATAATTATCCCCTTGTACAATTCCATTGTATTATAAAAATAATGTGCTAAGATTTGCCTTTAGGATGTTTACAATGCTTGTTGGTTTGTACGGTGCAGGACAGAAACTTTGGGTGTAGTGCGCGATTTTACGTTTTTTACTGGAATGTCAAACGGTTCATTCTTTTTTAACTGTATTACTGTACAAGTTCTTTATTTTTCCTAATTTTGGTAGAATTTTTGGGGTAACAGAATTATGGTGAATGTTCAGATTGCTACAGACTGTTCTGTGTTTGACAGATTCTGTTTTTGATGCATAGTTTGCTTGTTTTGATGAAACTATCGATTTCTATCAGTGGAATAAGCCATGAAAAAGTTATATTACAGTAGACACAATGCATAAACAAAATATGAATTGGTTTGCAACAGTACCTAGAGTAGTGATTTGCTTTATTATACTAACGGATCTTACCGAGTTTTCTGTTGAAGTTTTGTGTGGATGAAGTGTTTGATCGAGGAGGTCTCGATATGAGGAAAAGGAAGAGAGGCAAGAGCTCAAGCTTGGGGATGGCCAAGGCAACCCAAGTAAATATTCAAGGAGACTCAAGAGTCTAAGCTTGGGGATGCCCCGGATGGCATCCCCTCTTTCTTCAACAAGTATCAGTATGTTTTCGTATTCGTTTCGTTCATGCGATATGTGCAAGTCTTGGAGCGTCTTTTGCATTTAGTTTTGACTTTTCTTTTATGCACCATGGTGGTATGAGATTGTCCTTGGTTGATTTATAGAATGCTCTTTGCACTTCACTTAAATCTTTTAGGTACGACTTTATAGAATGCTTCATGTGCTTCACTTATATCATTTGAAGTTTGGATTGCCTGTTTCTCTTCATAGAGAAAACCGCCATTTGTAGAATGCTCTTTTGCTTCACTTATATTTGATAGAGCATGGGCATATCTTTTGTAGAAATAATTAAACTCTCTTGCTTCACTTATATCAATTTAGAGAGATGACATGAATTGGTCATTCACATGGTTAGTCATAAAATCCTACATAAACTTGTAGATCGCTGAATATGATATGTTTGATTCCTTGCAATAGTTTTGCGATATAATATTAGAGTCATGCTAGTGGGTAGTTGTGGATTGTATAAGTACTTGTGTTGAGGTTTGTGATTCCCGTAGCATGCACGTATGGTGAACCGTTATGTAACGAAGTTGGAGCATGAGGTATTAATTAATTGTCTTCCTTATGAGTGGCGGTCGGGGACGAGCAATGGTCTTTTCCTACCAATCTATCCCCCTAGGAGCATGTGCGTAGTACTTTGTTTCGATGACTAATATATTTTTGCAATAAGTATGTGAGTTATTTATGACTAATGTTGAGTCCATGGATTATACGCACTCTCACCCTTCCATCATTGCTAGCCTCTTCAGTACCGTGCATTGCCCTTTCTCACCTTGAGAGTTGGTGCAAACTTCGCCGGTGCATCCAAACCCCGTGATATGATACGCTCTATCACACATAAGCCTCCTTATATCTTCCTCAAAACAGCCACCATACCTACCTATCATGGCATTCCATAGCCATTCCGAGATATTTTGCCATGCAACTTCCATCATCCTCATATACATGACTTGAGCATTCATTGTCATATTGCTTTGCATGATCGTAACATAGCTAGCATGATGTTTTCATGGCTTGTCCGTTTTTTTGATATCTTTGCTATGCTAGATCATTGCATATCCCGGTACACCGCTGGAGGCATTCATATAGAGTCATATCTTGTTCTAGTATCGAGTTGTAATATTGAGTTGTAAGTAAATAAAAGTGTGATGATCATCATTATAGAGCATTGCCCCCCCCCCAAAGAGAGGCCAAAGAATCCTAAATAAAAAAGGGGGCAAAAGAAGCCTGCCCCAAAAAAAGAAAAAAAAGAAAAAGAAAGAAAGAAAAGGGGCAATGTTACTATCCTTTTACCACACTTGTGCTTCAAAGTAGCACCATGTTCTTCATATAGAGAGTCTCCTATGCTTTCACTTTCATATCCTAGTGGGAATTTTCATTATAGAACTTGGCTTGTATATTCCGATGATGGGCTTTCTCAAATGCCCGAGGTCTTCATGAGCAGGCAAGTTGGATGCACACCCACTTAGTTTTAGTTTGAGCTTTAATACACTTATAGCTCTTAGTGCATCCATTGCATGGCAATCCCTACTCCTCGCATTGACATCAATTGATGGGCATCTCCATAGCCCGTTGATCAGCTGCGTCGATGTGAGACTTTCTCCTTTTTTGTATTCTCCACACAACCTCCACCATCATACTCTATTCCACCCATAGTGCTATATCCATGGCTCACGCTCATGTATTGCGTGAAAGTTGAAAAGGTTTGAGAACATCAAAAGTATGAAACAATTGCTTGGCTTGTCACCGGGGTTGTGCATGATTTGAATATTTTGTGTGATGAAGATGGAGCATAGCCAGACTATATGATTTTGTACGGATAACTTTCTTTGGCCATGTTGTTTTCAAAAGACCTGATTGCTTTATTAGTACGCTCGAAGTATTATCGTTTTTATGTCAAATGATAGACTATTGCTTTGAATCATTCGTGTCTTAATATTCATGCCATGATTAGACATATGATCAAGATTATGCTAGGTAGCATTCCACATCAAAAATTCCCTTTTTTATCATTTACCTACTCGAGGACGAGCAGGAATTAAGCTTGGGGGTGCTGATACATCTCTGTTGTATCTATAATTTTTGATTGTTCCATGCCAATATTCTTCAACTTTCATATACTTTTGGCAACTTTTTATATTATTTTGGGACTAACATATTGATCCAGTGCCCAGTGCTAGTTCCTGTTTATTGCATGTTTTATGTTTCGCAGAAACCAATATCAAACGGAGTCCAAATGGGATAAAAACGGATGGAGCTTATTTTTGGAATATTTATGATTTTTGGGAAGTAAAATCAATGCGAGACGGTTCTCGAGGTGGCCACGAGGCAGGGGCGCGCTTGCCAATACCGGGTGCGCCCTTGACCTTCATGGGCCCCTCGTAAGGCGGTTACTGCTCTTCTTTGGCCGCAAGAAAGCTAATTTTCGGAGAAAAATCTAGGCGAAGGTTTGAATCCAATCAGAGTTATGGATCTCCGGATATAAAAGA
The DNA here is from genome assembly GCF_018294505.1 of Triticum aestivum. Classification (NCBI taxonomy): domain Eukaryota; kingdom Viridiplantae; phylum Streptophyta; class Magnoliopsida; order Poales; family Poaceae; genus Triticum; species Triticum aestivum. The sequence continues at coordinate 114,431,030 of NC_057807.1, read as the reverse complement.
AACGGTGAAAGGGCAGAATACGAGAGCGCAGAAACAGAGAGAGACAGAGAGACAGATGCAATCTCGGAGGGGCTCTCGCCCCTCCCAAGCCATGGAGGCCATGGACTAGAGGGGAAACCCTTCTCCCATCTAGGGAGAAGGTCAAGGAAGAAGAGGAAGAAGGGGGGCTCTCTCCCCCTTGCTTCCAGTGGCACCGGAACACCGCCGGGGGCCATCATCATCACCGCGATCTACACCAACACCTCCACCATCTTCACCAACATCTCCATCACCTTCCCCCATCTATATTCAGCGGTCCACTCTCCCACAACCCACTGTACCCTCTACTTGAACATGGTGCTTTATGCTTCATATTATTATCCAATGATGTGTTGCCATCCTATGATGTCTGAGTAGATTTTTGTTGTCCTGCTGGTGATTGATGAATTGCTATGATTGGTTTAATTTGCTTGTGGTTTTGTTGCTGTCCTATTGTGCCCTCCATGTCACACAAGCATGAGGGATTCCCGCTGTAGGGTGTTGCAATATGTTCATGATTCGCTTATAATGGGTTGCTTGAGTGACAGAAGCATAAACCTGAGTAAGGGGGTTGTGTCGTATCGGATAAAGGGGACTTGATGCTTTAATGCTATGGTTGGGTTTTACCTTAATGATCTTTAGTAGTTGCAGATGCTTGCTAGAGTTCCAATCATAAGTGCATATGATCCAAGAAGAGAAAGTATGTTAGCTTATACCTCTCCCACATAAAACTTGCTATCGGTCTAGTAAAGTAGTCAATTGCTTAGGGACAATTTCACAACTCCTACCACCACCTTTTCCACACTCGCTAAATTTACTTTATTGCTTCTTTATCTAAACAGCCCCTAGTTTATATTTACGTGCTCTTTATTATCTTGCAAACTTATCCAACAACACCTGCAAAGTACTTCTAGTTTCATACTTGTTTTAGGTAAAGCAAACACTAAGCGTGCGTAGAGTCGTATCAGTGGTAGATAGGACTTGAGAGAATATTTGTTCTACCTTTAGCTCCTCGTGGGGTTCGACACTCTTACTTATCGAAAGAGGCTACAATTATCCCCTACGCTTGTGGGTTATCATGCAACCCGTTGGAGACAGGGAGCCCTGCAGCGCTGGAACATCGTCGTCGTCCTGCTCGGACCACTACGGCTGCGCGACTCCGATCCGTCCTCTGTCCTCCTAAGCTTTTGACGGCCTTCGTGTGCCTCGCGGTGAGCCCTGCCACTCCCTCTTTCTCCTCTCCCCTCGTCCCGAACATCGTAGATTTCCGAGCCCCGCACCGGCCTCCGCCCGACCACGTCTGCGTGCGCGCATGCCCTACTCTGCCCTCGGCCGCTCGTGCCTGCAGCCACGCGCGCCTGCTGATACGTCTCCAACCTATCTATAATTTTTGATTGTTCCATGCTATTATATTATCTGTTTTGGATGTTTAATGGGCTTTACTATACAATTTTGTATTATTTTTGGGACTAACCTATTAACCGGAGGCCCAGCCCAAATTGTTGTTTTTTCCCTATTTCAATGTTTCGCAGAAAAGGAATATCAAACGGAGTCCAAACGGAATGAAACCTTCGGGAGAGTTATTTTTGGAACAAACGCAATCCAGGAGACTTGGAGTGGACGTCAAGAAAGAAACGAGGCGGCCATGAGGCAGGGAGGCGCGCCTAGGGGGTAGGCGCGCCCCCACCCTCTGGGCCCCTCATGGCTCCCCTGACCGACTTACTTCGCCTATGTATATTAATATACCTTGAAAACATCCAGGAGCACCACAAAACCCTATTTCCACCGCCTCAACCTTATGTACCCGTGAGATCCCATCTTGGGGCCTTTTCCGGCGATCCGCCGGAGGGGGAGTCGATCATGGAGGGCTTCTACATCAACACCGTAGCCTCTCTGATGAAGTGTGAGTAGTTTACCACAGACCTTCGGGTCCATACTTATTAGCTAGATGGCTTCTTCTCTCTCTTTGGATCTCAATACAAAGTTCTTCTCAATCTTCTTGGAGATCTATCCTATGTAATTCTTTTTGCGATGTATTTGTCGAGATCCGATGAATTGTGGGTTTATGATCAAGGTTATCTATGAACAATATTTGAATCTCATCTGAATTCTTTTTTGTATGATTTGTTATATTTGCAAGTCTATTCAAATTATCAGTTTGGTTTGGCCTACTAGATTGATCTTTCTTGCAATGGGAGAAGTGCCTAGCTTTGGGTTCAATCTTGCGGTGTCCTTTCCTAGTGATAGCAGGGGCAGCAAGGCACGTATTGTATTGTTGCCATCGAGGATAAAAAGATGGGGTTTATATCATATTGCTTGAGTTTATCCCTCTACATCATGACATCTTGCCTAATGCATTACTCTGTTCTTATGAACTTAATACTCTAGATGCATGCTGGATAGCAGTCGATGTGTGGAGTAATAGTAGTAGATGCATAATCGTTTTGATCTAATTGTCGCGGACGTGATGCCTATATACATGTTCATGCCTAGATATTCTCATAATTATGCACTTGTCTATCAATTGCTCGACAGTAATTTGTTCACCCACCGTAATACTTATGCTATCTTGAGAGAAGCCACTAGTGAAACCTATGGCCCCCAGGTCTATTTTCCATCATATAAGTTTCTGATCTATTTTATTTTGCAATCTTTACTTTCCAATCTATATCATAAAAACACCAAAAATATTTATCTTATTATCTCTATCAGATCTCACTTTTGCAAGTGGCCGTGAAGGGATTGACAACCCCTTTATCCCGTTGGTTGCAAGGTTCTTATTTGTTTGTGTAGGTACGAGGGATTTGAGTGTAGCCTCCTACTGGATTGATACCTTGGTTCTCAAAAACTGAGGAAAATACTTACGCTACTTTGCTGCATCACCCTTTCCTCTTCAAGGGAAACCCAACGCATGTTCAAGAGGTAGCACCTGCTACTCATGTGTACTGCTGCAACCCTGTGCCCACCTTCTGCCGGCTCGCACACCCCCTGTTGTTGGTTCTGCAGCGGCCATCGCCTGCAACTCACCGCTGCCGCCCGTACGCTAGCCCCGCACCTCCCGGCTCGCGCTTGACCGGCCGCGCCCGCCCGCTGCACTGTGTCATACGTCCGCGGCCCTGCTCCGCACAGCCGCTGCTGTACTGCTGCTGCTGCTGCTTTGCCTATATTAGCATGCTAGCTGCTGTAGCTGCTAGCTGGCTTTTGTAATTCTACACTGACTAACCCCCTAGACAGGCCCTAATCAGCTGTTAAACAATTGTAACACGAGTAAAAATAATATGGGCTGGTAGTACACTTGCCAAGGCTCAAATGTTTCCATTGGACCAAATCCATTTGATGCATGGACTAAATCCTATGAAATCGCAAAGTGCTATGTTCTATTAACAGAGAACAAAAACAAACAACCTTATTGTAATAGATACTTTAGAGCCGCTGATGAACAAGCTACAGGGATCTGTCATGCCATATAAAGGCATGGCATGGTAGTACTCTTGTTGTAGTACCGAACACATATAGGAAGCATCTCCATTAGAACTATAGATCAATGGCAATCATCCAACAAAGTTTGTAAATCATAACAGTTTCTGGAATCAATATCAAGTGGCACTTCTCAAACAAAGTTTTGAGCAAGCTAATGGACTCTAATAGAGATCCAATTGATACTATCTTGTAGATCACAGAAGAGTGATCAGTATTGATTTAAGGCACTAACCCATAGGATGCACAGCACAATAGTTGTAGCCTTTTGAAAATAGCGAGGTGATGTTTATAACTGATGAATTTTCAGACTTGGCAGAATTTCAGGGATTTTCAGGATATTGCTAAAACTTTAGAAATTCATAAAAATTAATTCATAACTCGGATGAAAAAGTTTTATACATGAAAGTTGCTCAGAAAAATGTGACGAATCCGAACTGCAGTCCGTTCGTCCTCCACACATCCCTAACATAGCAAACATGGAAGCGCCCCCTCTATTTCATCTGTCCGAAAATGCCAAACTTCGGGAAAACATTTCCGGATGTTTTCCCCCTTCGCCGGTGTTGTGTAACACTGTGTTAGAACACCCCTAGCTCTGCCTGTAGTCATGTCATGCATATGTGTTCTTTGTATTTACTGTTTCTTCCCCCTTCTTCTCTGGTATCGACTACGTCGTCGACGACCCTTCTCCCTTTACAGCAGAGCTTCCAAGCAGGCAAACCCCCCTTGATCACTCCGATATCGCCCATTCCATTCTCTCTCATGCTTGCACTAGATTTTGCTACTGTTATTGCTTGCTCCTATCCTAATGCATACCGTGCTTTTGTAACCTGCTCATTGCACCTTACCTACTTATCCTAAACTGTTTAGTATAGGTTGGTTGGTGATCTATCAATGACCACTCTCCCTGTCCCAGTTGCCTCGACTTGTTGACCGATGACTCGATCAACGTGATCGACGTCCAGGGCCCAACATCGCGCATCACCTCACCCCCTTTAGTTGTACGACTCTACAGAGCTAATATCACGTGCCGAGGGTGATAACTCGAATAGCACTCCTGATGATAACTCTGTAGTGTAGCTAATCGGCCATGGATTACGGAGGGTGATTCCTCCTTCACCACTACCGATACGACTCAGTCATGCAACCCCTCAAGTGTGAACCTCGAGGGTGACTGTCGTGGATTTGTCACGGCAGATGTCCTAGTGAAAGGACTTAGTCGTGGAGCCATCGCTACGGGTTAACTTGAAGGGGTTAAAGCGGACACAAAGACACGAGGGTTTATACTAGTTCGGCCCCTTCGATGAAGGTAAAAGCCTACGTCTAGTTGTGATGGAATTGATGTGGTCTCGATGGCCAGGGAGCAAACAAGCTTCGCCTAGGCTTGAGTTGTTGTTGTCTGTCCTAAACCGCCGCCGGGTCGTCCCCTTATATACATGGGTGACGCCCGTCGGTCAGTGGAGTCCCATACCGGTTCATATTCGTATCCCGGTTGGTCTCTCTCTATTCCTAACTTACAATACAAGCTTACATATCATGCCAGTTTACGGCTACAGTTTCTAAACCGACTACAGGCCTTGGGCCTTCATCTGCTTATACTACTAATGAAGTTAACCCGGCTCAGGTAGGCCGGTTCACGCCCAGTGGTAATATCCCCAACATTAGGCCCCAGATTGATTTGAACTGGTTCATGTCAATCCTTCACCAAATCTTTGTCTTCGACATCTTCTGGTAATTGATAATCCGCCATGTCGTCATCATTTCTGGTTGCTGTAAACCGGCATGACGTCATCACGAAGTTAACACTTATGACGCCTTCTTTCATTAATAGATCTGCGATACCCAAGTCATCAGCTCCACTTCCGAAATTTTGGCTCCTGGATTCGCGCGCCTGACCCACATCTGTTGCCTTATAAATAGGACCGAAGGGTCATTTCCTTTTCTCCTCTTCGTCTCTTTCTCTTCGTCTTCCTCGCGTCGCCAACCTCGGAGCTCCGCCGCCGCCGTCGACCTCTCCATCGTCTTGGGCTGCTGCATCGACCTGAACGCACCAGAGCACTGCGGTCGCCTTCCGCGTCTTATTCGTTTCCAATAAGCCTTCTATTCTTCTTGACATAGATCTGTTCTTAGGGTTTCCTGTTCTTGCTGCGTTCGTCGTTTGTTCATGCTCGTACCCAGACTCCTGGATACATCTGTGAATCCCTGCTCTGATTAGTAGTAGCCTTTTAGTATCCGCCTGTACGCTTAAGCCCATAGATCTCATCGACATATCTGCCCATTGGTTCACTTCCGTCCTGTCTTTACCTTTTTTGAATATTTTCTATTTTTCTGAACTTGCTTCAGATCCATTGCTGCAATAAGACTTTGCGAAACCTGTTTCTGCATACTTAGCCATCCGCAACCTTGATTGCTTTCAATGTTTAGATCTGGCGGTTTAACTCAATATAGAAAAAGTTAATAAACCGGCATATACCATTAGTCCCCTTGTTGAGCCGCCAGAACTCATTAGCCATATGATGCCACCTTATAGAAATCCGGTTTAAACATACTGCCTCCGGTTTAACATTGTTCAGACCAGCACCTTCTTTTATCCAACATATTCTTGAACCAGAATCGCCTATTTCTTGTAGATCTCACCATGGCCAAACAAGTATATGAGTGCAATTGGGTTCCTTCTCGCGTCACAGAAACTCAGCTGGACGATTTAGTCTTGATCGGCGCTTTAGACAGCAAAGATACAATCCACTGGAGGGTTCCTGGAAATGAATGTCCTCCCACACCTCAAGAGGGAGAGGTTGTGATCTTTGCAGATCATTTAGCCCGGGGCTTCAAGCCACCCGGTTCTAAATTTTACCGGGATGTATTAGCCAATTTTCAGCTCCGCCCGCAAGATATTGGCCCCAATTCTGTTACCAACCTATGTCATTTCCAAGTGCTCTCTGAGGTATACCTTCAAGAGGAGCCTTTAGTTGAATTGTTTGGAGACTGCTTCCACTTAAAACGCCGCACTGAATTCACTGACGGCCCCAATACCGAATTGGGTGGTATGGCAATTCAGAAAAGAAAAGAGATCACTTATCCCCACGTCAAACTACACAGTCACCCCAAGGAGTGGAATGCAACATGGTTCTACTGCAAAGACACCTCCCCTGACAATGAAAATCCCTTGCCTGGATTTTGTCCGGCGCGGCTCAGCAACACTCACCCCTTTCCACAAAGATTAAGTGCCAAGGAGAGAAGCAAATATGCTCCGCAACTGTCCAAGCTCCGAGCCTTCATGGCCAACGGTTTAACAGGAATAGATCTTGCACGCTGTTGGATATCGTGGAGTGTACTGCCCCTCAGCCGGTGGTCCGGTCTGATGTGCAAGTATACTGATAACGTCGATGACCCACTCCGACACACTAAAATCCAGCTCTCCGATGCTGAAGTCACAGATGCTGTGAAGAAAATGTTGAACGAACCGGAGCACCTCTGCGCTCAAACCGGCCTGCTTCCCTTCTGCACCACCAACAAGCCGCCAGCTGTAAGATTTTGCTTGTATTTTTTACGGAACCTGTTACTGCTATCTCTGTCTAACATCAATTGCTGCTTAACCAGGGGGATAATCCGTTTTGGAGCAAGAAGCTTTCACAAGATAAACCGGAGAAAACAGAACGGTCAACCCGGCCAAAGACCAAGGTTATCAAGAAGCCGGCTCACAAAAGGAAAACCACCGCCTCATTTGATCCGGCTGTTGATGATGATGTGGGTAACTCGGACCTTGAGGTAGAACTCGATTCACTAGGCTTGCTTTTTACATGCCTTATTGATGATGATACTTGTCAGGACGACGCTGAAGCCAGTAATGCTGATGTCGCTGAGGTAACTATTCTTTCTTCCGATTCAGATCCTTTGCCTTTGCCAAAACTTCGCCAGGCAATCCGGAAAGTTAAATTTTCTCATCCTCTTCCTTATTTGGATCCCAAATTTCTTATGAAGACTCAGCAACATGAAGCTCGCCGCACAACCTGGCACAGCGGCCAGGTAGTTACCTCCGCCAGTTTACCAAACAGTCCGGTTCGAAAACGCCGCTCCGAGGTCTCCGACCTTTTTATTAATTTATATCCTAAAGCGGGTTCCATCCGTCAACCTCTTAATCCGTCCGACTCCGATTATCAGGTTACTTCTCATTCTTCCTCTGGTGAATCATCGGCCACTCAGCTGCCGCCACTGAAAACGGTCCTTGGGTAAGTTAGGCTAAACATATGCTTCTGATATACTGTGTTATAACTTATGCTGTTTCTTGACTCTTTGTTTCTCTTTCAGGGCTAAACCTAAACCGAGTAAGAAAGCCCGCCTGGACAAAGCGGCTGAGGAAGATGTCGCCCCTGAACAGGATAAAGCACCAGATCTTGAAGCGTTCATTCATGAGGATATCCCCAATGATCCTCCTATGCAAGATGATGCTATTCCTGAGGAAAGGCCTATCAATACTTCAGTCCCTGCTGATCTGCCTGCCAGCTCCGTCCGGATTGAAAGATCCCGCAGTCCTTCTAAACCTGCTGATAAACCGACCGCGCCAACGCAAACCGGTGAGTCCAGTGATGACGTTTTAATTACCGGTGTACGCCGCTTTGAACCAGGGAATCCTGTCGCTTTAGCCAAGCATACAGTGAAAGAAGATTTTCCTGCCAAGAACAAAGGCAAATGGGATGTTGAACTGGAAACATATGCTGCCCTGAGTGCCCAAGATCTTCATTCTGGTTACTTGAACCGGCTATATACTAGTCGTGACTGTGAAGCTGGCCTGGTAAAGATGGTGAGAGACAAATTTGAGGTAACTTCCTTGTGCTTCTTCTTTCTTTACTTACTGCCACTGTATTAATCCTCCTAGCCCCCAAGGGCCGGTTTGTAACCTTCTTCAAACCGGGACTTGAATATAATCCTGAGTACTTTGAAATCCGTCAATATAGCCCCCAAGGGCCGGTTCAACTTAGCATAGTTAAACCGGGACTCCCATAAAGATTCTAACATCAGAAAATAACTGAGCAAATAGCCATTAGCCCCCAAGTGCCAAGTTGAATACCTGTATTGAGCTTGGGACTTTGTGATTTAATAATAGATGAAAATTGAAGGTGCATTAGCCCCCAAGTATCAAGCGTATAACTTGTTATGTGGTTGGTACTTCAAATTCCTGTACTGTTTTGTTTAAAGCCAAGTACTGTTTGTATGCAGGCTGAAGTGAGGGTTAAAGAGGACCGGATTACTGATATGCAAGAAACTCTGAAAACCCAACAAGACGAAACTGACAAAGCAAGGGAGGAATTGACCAGCGCCTTGAGCATCACGGAACAGTTGAAGGAGGGCTTCAAGAAGGAGTGGGCTGATTGGGCCACTGAGAAGGTCGCTTTAATAAAAAAGAGCTGAAAACGCTGAAGCTGCCCTTAAACCGGTGGTAGATGAGCTGACGACCGTAAAGCGGCAAGTGCATGCCATGACCGTTGCTATCTTTGGTAAGCTCCTTTTGGTTTGTTTGACAACTTCTTCCTTCTTACAATAGATCCGGTTTGTGATCGTTCCTGTACTGTTGCAGGCACACGCATTGCTCACTTAGGGTCAGATGTTCGGAAGAAACTGAAGGCTGCCTACACCTTAATTGAACAGCTGTATACCGGAGCGCAGCGGATCATCACCACTGCATCTCATAACAATCCGGCACCCACTTTAATCCAAGATACTCTGAAGAGGTTGTCAATGCTTCCTGCCCGGATTGAAGAGCTGAAGAAATCTGCTGCTCGAACCGGAGCAATTAATGCCTTGATCCAGGCAAAAGCATGGGTGCCGGATTTCGATCCTGTTGAAGCAGCTCAAGGCTATCCCAGCTTGAAGGAAGATGGCTCAGAATTCAATGAAGAGGATTTAAGGGCGATAAACCATGCAGTGCGCCGTCTGGCTTGTCAATTAGCTAAAGAGGCAGACTTGTCGCATTATCAAGCTCAATACAATGATCAGAACAAGCGAGTGGCTGCACCAGTTCTTGAAGAAGAGAATCTGATTCCTCCAAACCGTAAGCATACTTACGCTCCTGATATTGAACCGTCTTCTCTAATCCATGAAGAGGCTGTCTTTCAAGCTTTAATGGGAATCGACTGGACCACTATTGATTTCCAGCCAATGGATAGAGATGAAGAATCTGAAGCGGCGCAAGACGATGAGCAGGCTTGAACCGGAAGCCGGTTTAAATAGCTACTTCATTATGATCCGCCAGAAGAACAATGATCTTATTTGGGCACTGCGTTTCCTTGTAATAGAATAGCCAATACTTCCACTTTAAATATGCCTTCGTGCATAAGTACTGATGTTTTTGCTTGAAATCCTCAATTTATATTTCCTGCAATCAGAAAATCTTGAACTGCGGTGGCGGTTATACCGCTAGCCGGTTTATGACCTTGATATATATATATCATCAATGTATTTAAGGCATATAACCAAATATGCGATACAAAATACCTGCCATCGCTGGGCATGAAGTTGGCTTAGCCAGGCTTGAAACAGAGGTTTTATAAACCATTACCGTCAAAGGGGAGAAAACAACTCCCGTGTAAACCGTGCTGGGCCATTATGAGCCCCCCTGTTACTTCATGATGTTAACAGGGAAAGTAAACCGGGCATATTTCTCCGGATTTAAAAAAAATGAACCGAATCCATCAGTTGAACCGGTAAAAAAGTATTGTTTGGTGTAAAGGAAACACAACAAGAATTAAGAAGTAGCCATAAAAGAAATATGGAAGCAAAGGCAATGATAAAAACCGTTTGCAAAAAACATGCTATACTGAGCTGATCAGATGGTGTTACCATGGTCGGACAGGACCAAGCCCCCAATAGGAGTGACAATGGTTCAAGTCAGCCAGGTCCCCAAATGAAACCGTGGCATATATGCCAATCAAAAGGCGTGGCAATGGTTCGGGTTCGACCAAGCCCCCAAGTGATTTTGTGGCCTTAGGCCGATCAAGAGGCGTGACTAGTTCAGACTTGACCATGTCCTCAAGTGATCTGGTGGCTTTCGCCTATCAAAAGGTGTCGCGTTGGTTCGGACACGACCAAGGCCCCAAGTGATATAAAAAGCAAATTTCAAGGGGTAAACCGGAGGCCGCTTTAAAACAGAACCACTCCATGTAACCACGCATGATATGAAAAGACAGAGACCCCGCTTTAGCTGAGGCTCCGGTTTTATTATATCAAAGATAATATATACACTATCATAATATGTACATAGATAGAGCCAATGGCTCAGGTGTAGTAAGGCCGAAGGTGAGCTATGTTCCACGGTGGGCGCCAACTGTCGTGGATTTGTCACGGGAGATGTCCTAGTGAAAGGACTTAGTCGTGGAGCCATCGCTACGGGTTAACTTGAAGGGGTTAAAGCGGACACAAAGACACGAGGGTTTATACTAGTTCGGCCCCTTCGATGAAGGTAAAAGCCTACGTCTAGTTGTGATGGAATTGATGTGGTCTCGATGGCCAGGGAGCAAACAAGCTTCGCCTAGGCTTGAGTTGTTGTTGTCTGTCCTAAACCGCTGCCGGGTCGTCCCCTTATATACATGGGTGACGCCCGTCGATCCGTGGAGTCCCATACCGGTTCATATTCGTATCCCGGTTGGTCTCTCTCTATTCCTAACTTACAATACAAGCTTACATATCATTCCGGTTTACAGCTACAGTTTCTAAACCAACTACCGGCCTTGGGCCTTCATCTGCTTATACTACTAATGAAGTTGACCCGGCCCAGGTAGGCCGGTTCACGCCCAGTGGTAATATCCCCAATAGTGACTCCTCCTATGTTCACCTTGATGATTAAATCGAGTGGAATCCATCGAGGGCGATTCCTTAGGTTTTTCCCCATTGATGTTTTGGACACACAAGTACCCTGAATTTACTTCAGACCCTTGTTAAAGTCGGGCGGGCGCAGTGAGCACCCGCGAGAGATACCTGTGAAAGTCGGGCGGTCCTGGAGAGCACCCACGAGATGTTACAGTGGCGGCTCGCTGTTTAGCGGTATCACCTAGGAGGGGGTGGTAGCTCTAGACTTGTCTCGACTGCCATCACTTCTTTTAATAATGCACTAACAGGTTTGGGCATTGGTTCTGAGTTGGACACTGGCCTATGCGCACTAACCACCATGCGGGAACAGTTATGGGCACTCGATGTCGTAGTATCGGCAGAAGATTTGTCACACTTCCAGTTCAGCATTGCGGCATGGCCTAGTCGGTTCCCCAGAGGTGGTGGGCTGTATCGCCATGCACGCAACGACCCGGAGTGCAATGGGCAATGGGCCCAAGACACTAGAGTGCTTAGGATGTAGACCAGTGGGGACCTCTCTACTGAGCCTAGGTAGGGCTGCGACGTGTTGATCTTCTGAGTCGGGCATTGACCCAGTAAAGTGTGCCCGGCTAGAGTAATCAAGCGTGTTGGGAAATGTGGTGCACCCCTGCAGGGAAGGCTATCTATTCAAATAGTCCTGTCCATGGTAATGGACGTTCAGACTTGTATCCTTATCTATTACAACTAGAAATGGATACTTGAGATATGTGATTGATATGTAGCTCCGGGATTGCTTTCTTACAAGGATTCGAGGAAGGATCTTTGGGTGTTAATTCTACAACATGTTTGTTAAATATAAACTGCTATTCTATACTCTTCTGAATGCTGCAAGATGCTTGGAGCTACTTGAAGATGCTAGTCTTTGATAGACTAGCCCTTCCCCTCTATGCGGCATTCTGCAGTCAGTCCACAGATACATACCTTCGTTTGATACCAATGCATACTTAGTATAGATCTGATGCTTGCGAGTACTTTGGATGAGTACTCACGGTTCCTTTGCTAGCCGTTTCCCCCTTCTTCCTTCTTTCCGGTTGTTGCAACCAGATGGTAGATCCCTGGAGCCAGATTCCATCACCAACGGATACTACTACATGGAGGCCGTCGAATACCAGGAGTAGTTAGGAGGTCCTAGGAAGGAGGCCTTGCCTCTACAATCGTTGTTGCTTTTGTGCTAGCCTTCTTAAGGCAGTCTTGTTTAACTTATGTCTGTACTCAGATATTGTTGCTTCTGCTGACTCTTGTGTTTTGAGCTTTTGTATTCGAGCCCTCGAGTCCCCTAGCTTGTAATATAAAGCTTGTATTATTTTGATTTGTGTCTAGAGTTGTGTTGTGATATCTTCCCGTGAGTCCCTGATCTTGATCGTACACATTTGCGTGTATGAGTAGTGTACCGTCGAGTCGGCGGCGTCACAAGTTGGTATCAGAGCCGACCGCCTATAGGAACCCCACTTTCTAACTCCTTGGCCGAAGTTGAGTCTAGTCTTTGAAAAACTATTTTACTAACATGGTTGTGTGGTTTATAGGCCCACGTCACCAATGGATGGTATTAGGATCTTTTATTCATCGTCTATACTCTGGGACTCTGATCTCTCTTCTATTCGGGTTAAATAATTTTGCTAAATCTAACATTAGGATCTCATGATCAGATCCATCCGGAGAATTGTATTTCCCTTTGCTTCACAATATTCACTGACCGCAGGATCATTTTATTGAGGGCAACCTACGTCGCCACTTGCAAATTCCTCGCTCCATAGGTTTTTCCCTGACATTGATGTAGCCTTTGCTATGTCCCATTGTTGAATACCTCCATCGCATGCATACGTGTCGCCTAGTATGTCTGTGATGTTTCTCTTGTCTGAACTCTAATGAACTGTGTGTCATTGGCTCCTCATACGTAGTTGTGTGTCTTCGATGACTTCTTCTTTTTACATAGTGAACCTTTACTCATTGTTCAGGTTACTTCATGAATGACTCCATACACTTGCTCCACCCCTTGCTAAACTACCCCCTGTTGCATTTAGGTGAAGGAAATATGCCCTAGAGGCAATAATAAAGTTGTTATTTTATATTTCCTAATTCATGATAAAGGTTTATTATTCATGCTAGAATTGTATTAATCGGTAACCTTAATACATGTGTGAATAGATAAACAAACACCATATCCCTAGTGAGCCTCTACTACACTAGTTCGTCGATCAAAGATGGTTAAGGTTTCATAACCATTGACATGAGTTTTCATTTGATAACAGGATCACATCATTAGGAGAATTATGTGATGGACAAGACCCATCCGTTAGCTTAGCATAATGATCATTCAGTTTTATTGCTATTAATTTCTTCATGTCAAATACATATTCCTTTGACTATGAGATTATGCAACTCCCGAATACCGGAGGAATTCCTTATGTGCTATCAAACGTCACAACATAACTAGGTGATCATAAAGATGCTCTACAGGTATCTCCGAAGGTGTTTGTTGAGTTGGCATAGATCGAGATTAGGATTTTTCACTCCGAGTATCAGAGAGGTATCTCTGGGCCCTCTTGGTAATACACATCATAAGCTTGCAAGCAAACGATTAAAGAGTTAATCACAAGGTGATGTATTACGAAACAAGGAAAGAAACTTGCTGGTAACGAATTGAACTAGGTATGAAGATAACGACTATCGAATCTCGGGCAAGTAACATACCGATGGACAAAGGGAATTACGTATGTTGTAATAACGGTTCGACAGATAAAGATCTTCATAGAATATGTAGGAGCCAATATGGGAATCCAGGTTCTGCTATTGGTTATTGACTGGAGAGGTGTCTCGTTCATGTCTACATAGTTCTCGAACCCGTAGGGTCTGCACGCTTAACGTTCGATGACGATATAGTATTATATGAGTTATGTGATTTGGTAACCGAATCTTGTTTGGAGTCCCGGATGAGATAACGTACAGGACAAGGAGTCTCAAAATGGTCTAGAGGTAAAGATTGATATATAGGACTATGGTATTCGGACACCGGAAGTGTTTGGGGGGTTACCGGGTACTTATCGGGTCACCGGAAGGGGTTCCGGGCACCCCCGACAAAAGATATGGGCCTTATGGGCCAAGATGGGAAACACACCAGCCACAAGAGGCTGGTGCACCCCCATATGGGTCGGCATAGGAGGATAAGTAAAGAGGGGAAGGGAAAGGAAAGAGTGGAATAATATTCCCCCTTTTTTTTGACCAAAGAACAATAGGGTAAACCCCCTACTGTGAGTCATTTTCATTTATAAAGAAAGGAGTCCAAATTACATAAACTAGTGGTTGTTGGGGGGACGACCAAGGAGGTACAATCTAAGGGGGGAGGAAAGAACTTATTGAGAAATTAAATATTATCTATCCATGAGGACATGCCCTCTTTTAGAGTGGGTTTAGCCCTCAGCATGGTCATCTTGAAATATCTAATGAAGTCATTCTTACACTCATTTATTGAGCAAGGTGTCCCCTCAAAAATCAATCCATTCCTTTGGTTCCATATGCTCCAGCATCCAAGAATCATGATTTCCATGAAGTGGCCAGTTTTATATTTGTGTTTAGCATCAATGATCATAGAGTTGATCTCCAAATCAGAGCTCCATTCAAAGCCAATGTTCCACCAGAATCCTTGACTATATGGGCAAGTGAATAGAAGATGAGTCCTATCTTCATAATCTTCATTGTTGCATAGAGAACATACAGTGGAGTCAAGGTGCATGCTCTTTCTAATCAAAAGGTCACATGTATTGATCCTGTCATTTAGTATGAGCCAACAAAAAAAAAATTGTGTCTTGGTAGACAACATGACTTCCATATCCATTTAAAGGTTGCAGGAGCATCCTCACCATTCATAAGGAATCCATAAATATTCTTTGTAATGTTTTGATTGTTTCCCCATTTGAATGTCCATATGTCTTTATTGTCTGAATTTCTGATATTATTCAACTCATCTGATAGCAAATGGAATTGCTGGTGGGCCTGAATGGAAAGTGGTAGTTGGAATAGACTGTAAAAGTTCTCAAGATCCTTGGCTTCTTTGATTGATATACTTTCTTTTTGGGTAAAAGAGTGAAGCTCAGGGTATTTAATTTTCATAATATCACCATTCCATAAATCTTCCCATAGCAAATTAGTGCAACCAGATTTGATGTCACAATTTGTCATTTCCTTGAAGAGGTCATACATTTTCATGCAGTCTTTCCACCAAAATGATCCTTTGTTCCTGTTGGAATGAGGGACAACATTGTCATGGTAATGAGCTTCCCAAATTAATTTTACCCATGGAGCATCCACTTTGTTATAGAATTTGAATAAGTGCTTTATGAGGAGTGCTTTATTTTGTTCTCTAAGATTCAAAACCCCAAGACCTCCTTGTTGTTTGGGTTTGCATATCATCTCCCAGTTGGCCAGGCATTTACCACCTTTATTGATTTCATTTCCATACCAAAGGAAATTTCTGATTGATTTATCCACATGGTCCAGAATGGTAACCTGGACCTTAAGAGAACACATGGCAAATATAGGCATGGAAGCAACAACAGAATTTACATAAGTGAGCCTTCCAAAATGGTTCATGAATCTAGCCACCCCTGATAACCTCTTATCAATCTTGGATATAACTGGAATGAGGTCCTGAACAGAGTGTTTAGTGGTCCCCATAGGTAGCCCAAGATAGGTGAATGGAAGGCTTTCAACTTTAAAACCAAAGGAGTTAGCCAGGTTGTTGATTGATTGCTGATCCATATTTACTGGGATCATGGATGATTTGCTATAGTTCACAAAAAGCCCAGTAAACATACTGAAAAGATTAAGCAGGTATTTGAGATGGCTGAGTTGTCCTTCATCAGCAGGCATGATCATTAAAGTATCATCAGCATATTGGATAATAGGGTAGTCCAGTCTATAAGCCTGATTTGTGGGAAGAGTAATTTCACCATTTGCCCAAGCAGCATTGACAATGGACTGCAAAAGATCAGCAGCAATGATGTAAAGGAGTGGAAGTGTGGATCACCTTGTCTGACTCCTCTTTTACAAATAATTTTTTTCCCAGCAACACCATTTAATAGGACAGATCTTGATGCAGTATTGAGAATATTTGTTACCCAACTTATCCATCTAGGACCAAAACCTTTTGCTTTTAACAGTTAATAATTGCATTGTATTTAATCTTGTCAAATGCTTTCTCAAAATCAAGCTTGAGTATGATGATAGGCTTCCTAGATTGATGACATAGATGAATATATTCAAATGCAAATCCCAAGCAGTCCTGGATATTTCTCCCTTTTATGAAACCATATTGATTTGGATGAATGACCCCTGTAATGATTTTCTGAGCTCTACTGGCCATGAGCTTTGTGATTATTTTGAGGGGAAGGCTCACCAGGGATATAGGCCTGAAATCATTCATGTCAATAGGGTTTGCAATCTTTGGGATGAGAGTAATAAAAGCAGTATTAATACTCTGTATATCAATGTTTCCTTCAAAAAAATCCCAGATCATAGTGTAAATGTCTTGTTTTATGATATCCCAACATTTCTTCAGAAATAAACTGTTAAAGCCATCAGGTCCAGGTGCTCTGTCAGAGTGGATATCTTTAATAACTTGGTCAATTTCATCCATAGTAAATGGGGCTTCAAGCTCAGATAAATCTTTAGGTTGAATAATTTCCTCAAGATTGAAAAGCATAGGAGGATTGATAGCTTTTCCCAGTCTATCTTTATATGATTTCCAAATAATGGCAGCCTTGTGTTCATGAGTTTGAAAAAGGGTCCCATCTTCATCTTGCAAAGAAGTAATGTAATTCTTCCTGTATCTTTGGGTAGCCATAGCATGAAAAAAATCAGTATTTTCATCATCAAGTTGTATACTTCTCATCTTAAATCTGGACTTCCAATATAGTCTTTTAACTTCCAATAGCTTTGTTATGTGATTCTTGATAATATTTCTGAAGTTAGCTTCAATGGTGCTCAGATTTCTTTGATCCTCAATTCCATCTATCATAGACAGAACATAATTACATGCAGTAATATTGGTATTGAGCTTTGATAGATTTTTGCTCCATTTTTTAAAGCCCATTGTGAGACATTTGAACCTTGCAGCAGTATCCTTGGCAGAGTTTGACATTTGTTGATTTCTGTTCCAACATTGGATCACAGTCTCATAAAAACCATCAAATTCAAACCAGTAATTTTCAAATCTGAATATAGAAGATTTAGGTATATCACTGCCTATCTGAATGTGAATAGGGATATGATCAGAAGTGACTCTAGTAAGTGGGTGAGCTAATGTATTTGGAAAAGTCAGGGTCCAGTTTGCAGAAGTAAAAATCCAGTCTAGCTTTTCCAGAAGAGGAGAGTCCTGCATATTGGACCATGTGAAATTTCTACCCTTGATAGGTATTTCTACAAGATCCTGTTGTTGAAGTAAACTGTTAAACATAAGCATATTGTTGGTGTCTCCTCCTGGTCTGTTTCTGTCATGTGGGCTTCTTATGAGATTGAAATCGCCCATTAAAATCCAGTGGTCCATCTGAGAGGCATCAATGTTGCTTAGCCAGTCAAAAAATTCAGTTCTGTCATCATTATGACAGGGACCAAAATATTGCTGATGTAAAATATGTTTCCAGATAGATTGCATGATAATCTTACAGTGATTTGATAAGTATTTTGACTAACAACAGATCCAGAAAAAAGACTGCCATTCCAGATAGTAATAATTCCTCCTGAAAGACCAATAGAGGCAGAGTATGCAAATTGGTTGTATCTCCTTGGTGAAAAATTTCTGAGGTAAGCTTGGTCAAAATAATCCCTCTTAGTTTCTTGTAAACAAATAATGCCATAGTTGCTTTCTTCAATTTTTGCTCTAATATCATCCCATCTAATCTGGGAATTAATCCCTCTGACATTCCAATTTAGAATGTTCTAGTTTCTACTCATTGATCAACTTGGAAAGAGTGTGGTTATCTTGGATAGACTTAATCAAATCCACATAAACAAAGCAACACTCATAGGAAATGATGAAATATGACAGCCTTATGATCTGATAAAATATAGAGCTTTGATGCATCAAGTACAATCTCCACTGACCATTCAAACCACTTGAAACATAATATTCCCCCTTCCTTCCCTTTCCCCCATCCGACAAACATGGCGGGGGGGGGGGGGAGGGGGGGCAAGGGGAGGACCCCAAGTAGGATTCGACCTACTTGGGACGCCTCCTGGCAGCCTCCCCTCTCCCTCCCTGGGTCAGGAATAGTTATTCTCCACCCCCCTCTATTTTAACATGAATGCATCGTAATTTTACGTGTCGTAAATTTTGTCTTATTTAAGACATAAAAGGAGAACGTAAGAAAATATATAATCGCCCTAAAAATATTTTATGTTACGCAAATTTTGAAACGTAAAAATATAGTGTAAATTGTACATAAAAAGTAAATTTTCTGGTCTTCTGACCTTTTTTATGTCAAATTTTACGCAGTGAATCAATATGACAGTAACTATTTGTATTTGAAACATAATTTATTTATGAAATGATCGTAAGATTACCTCGGATGAAGAATAATGTATTCTGCACCCTGGGTGATGAATAGTAACACTATATATATATATATATATATATATATATATATATATATATATATATATCGCGCTATTCGTCATCCTGGGTGAGGAATAGTTATTCTTCACCCCCCTCTATTTCAACATGAATGCACCGTAATTTTATGTTCCGTAAATTTTGTCTAATTTCAGACATAAAAGGAGAACGTAAGAAAATATATAATCGCCATAAAAAATATTTTATGTTACGCAAATTTCAAACGTAAATACATAGTGTAAAATGTACATAAAATGTAATTTTTCTGGTCTTCTGACATTTTTTTATGCCAAATTTTACGCAGTGAATTAATATGACTGTAAATATTTGTATTTGAAACATAATTTATTTATGAAATGATTGTAAGATTACCTCGGGTGGAGAATAACATATTCTGGACCCTGGGTGATGAATAGTAACACTATATATATATATATAGACGGTTTATTCTGCTAATATTAGCAGAATAACTATTCTGCACACCACTTCCGCATTGCACGCTGAACGCAAGTGCACGTCATTCTTTGAACCAAGTGTGCTGCAGTACTCACACGAGTGAACTTCTCATTGAAAAAAACTGCACGCGTTATTTGTTCGATACTGTTTTGGCTCTAATTTTTAACCGTTTATCGGAATGAGGCGTGTAATATACCGTTGAAAAGCTATGGATTAGGCGCAACTTCGACATGTTGAACACTTTTCGAGGTTCCACACGGTTTAAGAGCAGTTTTGAAAATGGTGCGGCCCATGACGAGTGTCAGCGAGTGTTTTTTCGCGATTTTTTCTAAACCGCTCATCAGAATGAAGCAAACGATACGCCATTGGATAGATATAGTTGAGGCGCATATTTTTCATATATAAATCTCACTCTAATTCGTTACGGTTTAAGAGCAGTTTCAAATTTACTAAATCGCGGAATTTTGTTTTTCAAATTTTTTCAGAATTTCGGCACTGTTTTCGCTCTAGTTTTTGAACCGTTTGTCGAAACGAGGCGTGTGATACGCCGTTGGAAAGCTACGAACGAGGCGCAACTTTCATATGTTGAAATATTTTTGAAATTCCTTACGGTTTTAAGTTAATTTTGAGAATCGTGCGGCGGACGAAGAGTGACAGCGGCCTTTTTTGGCGAAATTTTTGCAAACCGCTGGTCAGAATGATTCAAACAATACGCCGTTGGAAATATATCGACGATACGCAACTCTTTCATGTATAACACTTTCTCTAATTCTTTACGGTTTAAGAGGAATTTCGAATTTATCGAAATGCGGACACTCTGTTTTTCGCGACCTTCAAATCGAAGTGGGTACTTCATCCGACTGAAAAACCGCACTGCATCACATGGGTAAGGGAACTGCATGGGTTCTTTTGTCAGACATAAATTTTCTCAAACGAGAGGTGGGGCGCGCTTCACATCGGGTGTAAGTGGACCTCAACACTTCCGAAAGTGAACCACGACGCTGCCGAAAGGGAACCACATGACATTTTTGTTGATTTTTTTCATACTTAATATTTGTGTTGGAAGCGTATACCAAATGCGTGGACCGTATGGATAGAGCGAGTGAACCGTACTGCATCAAGAAGTGAACCGCGTTAATTCTTCTACCCTTTCACATTTGGGAGTAAGTGAATCATACTGCAATGTGGACCAAATCGAAAACAACATATCACACGCACTGCTTCAAATAAAAAACTGCACTACAATGTCGACCAAGTAACTCCAAGCGGGTTTAACTGTATTGCTTTTGCTATAATTTTAAAATGAGGCATGTGATACTTGCGTTGTTCTTGAGCTCGAGTGAGCTTCGAGAGAGTTCAAAGTGAACTCCCACACACATAAAATGTGTAATGTGGTTTTTTTGGCCATCATTCTTTTTAGCTATCCACTTTTTTCTCTTCTGGACTACATGGTGGAGCCTAATAAGTTGCAGAAGCCCTTGGGGAACAGAGTTAACTCGCAAAAACTACAGTGAACATTTTTATCTTTTGTTTTAGTTTTTTTCTCTTTGTTGCTCTTCTATCTCACACAAAAAAACCAAAGTAAACTGATCTGATAAAACAACTAAATGGCAAAAACTGTAGTGCATTGCGCCACTGATCTGAATTTCAGCATGCCCCGAGGAACCGCACTGCATTTCTCAAACAAAACGGAACCGCACTGCAGCACCCTGGGCAACCGATCCCAAGCAAACTACACCTGTGTCCCAACGCCCTCATGTGGTTGCCGGCGCCTACTTTTTTCACCATGAGAGCTCAATCAAGCCTTTTCCTGCTCAAATCAGTACGACGTTGCCGCCAACCGCGGAAATGAAGAAGTGAGCTACGAGGTGTCGTGAGACAAACTTAAAACAAAAACAACCTTTTTTGTTCAGAGATGCACTTCCTCTTAAACTGCAGGCGAATAGAAGGAGAGAAGCCACAGGTGAGGTGCCCACACACATGGACGAGCTGCACGGCACGCCAGGGCGAGCTGCACTGCACGTTGGTGGCACTGCACGCCAGGGAGGAGGGTGCCGGAGCGCCACCAGGCATCCAACCACCATCACAGGTCACCACCGCTCTCCCTTCGGCAACCGAGCTGCACTAGAGTAGCAACCGAGCTGCTTAGGCCTTGCCCTCCCAGTAGCGAGATCTCGTGGGAAATCCATCGATGAACCACAGCAAAACCATCACTGGATGAATCCCCCGCAGAACGCCGGCCATCCCCTGGTAACCGGGATGAAGGAAGGAGGCAAGCTGGGGAGGGGCGTTGATGCGGGCGACGAGGCGCGGCGAGTTAGGTGTAGTCCGTCTCCACCTGCACCGGGCGGCGGTGGGGCTCCCCCATCGCCAGATCCAGAGCAGCCACCGATGGATCCAATGGAGGTGCTGCGGCTGCTCCGGGGCGGATGGGCGGGGCGATGCGTGGTTGGGGGCTGGAATAGGGCGGCGCGTGGTGGTGGTCAGGACGGGGTGGCGGCGGTGGCCGGGACGGGACGACGCAGGTGGTGGCCGGGGCGGGGAGGCGCGTGGTGGTGGCCGGGGCGGGGCGGCACGTGGTGGTGGCCGGGACGGGGCGGCGCAAGGTGGTGGTTGGGGCGGGGCGGCACGGGTGCTCGCCGGGGAGGTGGAGAAGGGAGGGGCATCGATGGGGAAGAGGTCGCGGGGCAGGGGGTAATGAGAGGTGGGGAAGGTGTTTTTTTCTTTATGCAGTTCGGCTGTTTTTGCGTCTGCGGGGCGGTGGCTAGAGTAGTTTCTTCGGTGTGCAGAATAAGATTCTTAAGGGTGTTATCATAATAGACCCACCCTATATATATATATATATATATATGGGGGGCGCCCTAGCACACCCTAGATAATTGCCTAGCCGTGTGCAGCGCCCCCCTCCACAATTTACACCCTCGGTCATATTTTCGTAGTGCTTAGGCAAAGCCCTGCGGAGATCACTTCACCATCACCGTCACCATGCCGTCGTGCTGACGGAACTCATATAGTACCTCGACGTCTTGCTAGATCAAGAAGGCCAGGGACGTCACCGAGCTGAACGTGTGCAGAACGTGGAGGTGTCGTGCGTTCGGTACTTGATCGGTTGAAGTGCGAAGAAGTTCAACTACATCAACCACGTTGTGAAATGTTTCCTCTTACGGTCTATGAGGGTACGTAGACAACACTCTCCCCCTCGTTGCTATGCATCTCCATTGGTAGATCATTGCGTGTGCGTAGAATTTTTTGTTGTCCATGCAACGATTCCCTATAGTGGCATATTGAGCCAGGTCTATGCGTAGATTATATGCACGAGTAGAACACAAAGAGTTGTGGGCGGTGATTGTCATACTGCTTACCACCAATGTCTTCTTTTGATTCAACGGTATTGTGGGATGAAGCGGCCCGGACCAACCTTACATGTCCACGCATAAAGGTGGTTGGCGGGTGTCTGTTTCTCCTTCTTTAGTTGAATCAAATTTGACTATGGCCGGTCCTTGAAGAAGGTTAAAACAACAAACTTGATGAAACACCATTGTGGCTTTTTGCGAGGTAAGAACGATTCTTGCTAGAAACCCATAGCATCCACGTAAAACTTGCAACAACAAAGTAGAGGACGTCTAACTTGTTTTAGCAGGGCATCTTGTGATGTGATATGGTCAGTACATGATGTGATAAACGTTATTGTATGAGATGATCATGTTTTGTAAGTTATCGGCAACAGGCAAGAGCCTTAAGGTTGTCTCTTTATTATATGAAATGCAAACGCAATGTAATTGCTTTACTTTATCACTATGCATTAGCGATAGTTGTAGAAGCAATAGTTGGAAAGATGACCACAACGCAACGATGGAGATCAAGGTGTCGAGCTAGTGATGATGGAGATCATGACTATGCTTTGGAGATGGAGATCAAAAGCACGAGATGATGATGGCCATATCATGTCACATATTTTGATTGCATGTGATGTTTATCTTTTATGCATCTTATTTTTCTTAGTGCGGCGGTAGCATTATAAGATGATCCCTTCATTAAATTTCAAGGTAAAAGTGTTCTCCCTGAGTATGCACCATTGCTACAGTTTGTCGTGTTGAGACACCACGTGATAATCGGGTGTGATAGACTCTACGTTCACATACAACGGGTGCAAGACAGTTTTGCACATGCGGAATACTTGGGTTAAACTTGACGAGCCTAGCATGTACAAACATGGCCTCAGAACACTGGAGACCGAAAGGTCGAACATGAATCATATAATAGATAGTATCAGCATACAGATGTTCACCATTGATGACTACCCCATCTCACGTGATGATCGGACATGGGTTGGTTGATTTGGATCACGTATCACCTAGATGACTTGAGGTATGTCTATTTAAGTGGGAGTTCTTAAGTAATTTAATTAATTGAACTTAATTTATCATGAACTTAGTCCTGATAGTATTTGCATATCTATGTTGTAGATCAATGGCCCGTGCTACCGTTCCCCTGAATTTTAA
The DNA here is from genome assembly GCF_018294505.1 of Triticum aestivum. Taxonomy (NCBI): domain Eukaryota; kingdom Viridiplantae; phylum Streptophyta; class Magnoliopsida; order Poales; family Poaceae; genus Triticum; species Triticum aestivum. The sequence goes on along the minus strand of NC_057807.1, from coordinate 114,407,108 downwards.
TGCGTTTCTAGAGAAAGCTAAGTTGAAAGATGATGGTAGCAACTACACAGACTGGGTCCATAACTGGAGGATTATCCTCATTGCTACACAGAAGAATTATGTCCTTGGTGCACCGCTAGGTGAAAGGCCTGCTGCAGGAGCAGATGCTGATGTTCTGAACGTCCGGCAAGCTTGATCTGATGACTACTCGATAGTTCAGTGTGCCATGTGATGACCCACAAGTATAGGGGATCTATCGTAGTCCTTTCGATAAGTAAGAGTGTCGAACCCAATGAGGAGCAGAAGGAAATGACAAGCGGTTTTCAGTAAGGTATTCTCTACAAGCACTGAAATTGTAGGTAACAGATAGTTTTGTGATAAGATAATTTGTAACGGGTAACAAGTATGAAAGTAAATAAGGTGCAAGAAAGTGGCCCAATCCTTTTTGTAGCAAAGCACAAGCCTGGACAAATTCTTATGATGAGAAAAGCGCTCCCGAGGACACATGGGAATTATCGTCAAGCTAGTTTTCAGCACGCTCATATGATTTGCATTCGGTACTGCCCTTTGTTGGACAAGCATACCACTTATGGTTAACCCCTATTGCAAGCATCCGCAACTACAAAAGAAATATTAAGGTAAACCTAACCATAGCATGAAACTAGTGGATCCAAATCAGCCCCTTACGAAGCAACACATAAACTAGGTTTAAGCTTATGTCACTCTAGCAACCCATCATCTACTTATTACTTCCCAATGCCTTCCTCTAGGCCCGAATAATGGTCAAGTGTCATGTAGTCGATGTTCACATAACACCACTGAAAGTGTGTTATATCGACTAGAGGGGGGGTGAATAGGCGATTTTTATGAATTCTTCACTGAGGAATTTGCTGGTGAGGAAATTCCTAACTGAAGAACTACTTGCAGCCGAATAAGTACTTAGAAGTAAACATAACAGAAGACAAGCATAGTCATCATGATGAAATGAAGACAAGCACAGAGTCCAGAAAGTGTAAACACAGGATAACACAAGAAAGAAGACGGACAGACTGAAGAAATTGAACTGAGGAAATTGACAAAGTCTTCAGTCAAAGTCTTCAAACAGATATGAATAGGCACACAACAACAGACATGAGGAGATGAAAGAGTTGAGGAAATAGAACCAGTAAGCTCGATGAAGACAATAATTTGGTAGACCAGTTCCAACTGTTGTCTCAGTTGTACATCTGGTTGGAGCGGCTAAGTATTTAAACTTGAGGACACCCAGTCCCGGACACACAGTCCTCACCGTATTCTCCTTGAGCTAAGGTCACACAGACCTCGCCCAATCACTCGTGGTAAGTCTTCAGGTGACTTCCGAACCTTCACAAACTCGGTCACTCGGCGATCCACAATTCCTCTTGGATGCTCTAGACCTTGACGCCTAACCATCTGGAAGAAGCACAGTCTTCAAAGGAAACAAGCGTCGGATTCACACAGGATCAATCTCTTCAGTGATGCTCAATCACTTTGGGTTTGTAGGTGTTGGGTTTGGGTTTTCCTCACTTGATGATTTTTGCTCAAAGTCCTCGGAGGATGGGATGCTCTCAAATGACAAGTGTCAGTTCCTCTCGGAGCAGCCAACCAGCTAGTGATTGTAGGGGGCGGCTATTTATAGCCTAGGGAGCATCCTGACATGATAAGACATAAATGCCCTTGTCTGATATGACCGTTAGGTGGGTAGATATTTTGGAACAGCTGGCGCATAGCACAGCAACGGTCGGAATTTTGACTATCAAATTCCTCAGGGCTATCATGTTCCTCACTGTGTAGGGAATTCACACTGGCGAATTCCTAACTCCTCAGGCAGAACAAATTCCTGAGAGACCAGAAGAACTTCGTCTCTGTTGCTGAAGAATATGACTAAACTGTATGAGATTTCCAATGGCTTCACTCGAAGGTATTGGTAGGTGTAGGATTTTGAGTTGAGCATCACATGGAAATTTTTCCTTAGTATTTCCTCGACCCCCTTTAACAGTACGGTGTTTCCTATGACTCAAGAAAAGAGAAAATGAAACTATGAAAACAAAAGTCTTCACGCTTCATGTTCCTCGAATGATTTGCCAAGTCTTCAGGGTCACACCAATTTCTTCACTTTCAAAGTCTTCAGAAATCCAAAGTCTTCTGTTGAAGAACTTCATTTTTAGGGTTCGACTTTCTCTGTAAATATCAAACTCCTCATAGACTTATAGACCTGTGTACACTCACAAACGCATCAGTCCCTTAACCTATAAGTATTCAATACACCAAAATCACAAAGGGGCACTTGATGCACTTACAATCTCCCCCTTTTTGGTGATTGATGACAATATAGGTTAAGTTTTCAACAGGGATAAATATATGAGGTGTAGATACTGATGTTGAGGAATTTTATTGCAAGATATAGAAGAACTCCCCCTGAAGATGTCCATAGTGAGTACTTTGCTTTTGAAGCAATGCACACTTGAAGAGTATAATCATGGAGATCTCCCCCTATATCTTGTAATTCATACACGCATTTGATATATAATATGAAGAATTTGAAATGCATGATGAAATATGGTGACTGATGTAATTCAGCATGCATGCATTGACATTAATGAGGAATAAGCATGCAGAAGAACACAACCAAAGTATCAGGCCACCCTAGAATTTAAGATTACAACTCGATCCAGCAAAGTCATCAGAAGAACGAGAGTTGTAACTTAGTAAAAAAACGCCCATATAGGATAGACCCGCTTGAAGACTAACTCAATTTCTCCCCCTTTGTCATCGAATGACCAAAAGGGTCAAAACTGAGGACTAACGACCCTGAAGAATATCATGCTGATGGAGGAGCGCCAGCATTGTCAAGGTCTTGAGTCGTTGTAGGGCCTGCTGCAATGTCGTCCAAGTCTTCATGCTCGTTCGTGGCGCGCGATGAAGAATATGAGATGGCCACCAAGGAAGGAACCTTGACCTTCTTATATTTCTTCAGTGGAGGAGCAGACCAGTCGAAGTCTTCCTTGAAGCCCATTTGCTTCAGATCTTCTTCACCATATAGATGTGACAGAATAGCCCAGGTGCGATCAAAAACTTCATGGAGGTAGTAATGGTTTTTCTTCATTGCATTATGTGTAGAGGTCATGTTGTGAAGAATAGAGCCAAACTGACACTTAACCCACTTGTGGTTTTGATCCACCTTCTGGTGAAGACTTATAAGCAGTTCACGGTCAGTCATCACACGAGGAGCAGTAGCTTGAGGACTTGTCTTGGCAGCATTGGCAGCAGAATCATGAGTGGCAGAGTCATCATTGGTGGAATAAGATGCAGCTTTGCGGAACTGACCATCCAATGGACGAATGCCTTCATCGATAACGGCTGGTGACTTGCCCTTCTCATCAGATGAGGAAATTGTCCGCTTGAGGACTTCAATTGGGGGCAAGTAGCTAAGGTGATTCTGAAAATCAGCCTTGTAGTTGAGTGAAGACCTTGTTCTGAGGAATCTCATGATCCACGGCGCATAAGGCTTCAACTCAAATGGTGAAAGTGCAACATTTGCCAGAGTCCTCATAAACAAATCATGATAGTTTATGCGGATGCCATGCATGATGTAGAAAAGCATATTCTTCATCATTCCGATAATTTCTTCATCAGATGAGTCATGGCCTTTGATGGGACTCATGGTCTTCGTCAGAATGCGGTAGATGGTTCTTCGCACATAGAGCAATTCCTTCACGAGGAATTTTGGTCCTTGGAGCTTGATCCGGCTTCAGCGGCTTCATGAGCACTTGCATATAGTGAGCAGCGAGTTCAGGCTCATCGTACAGACAACAAGCACGGTCAGGTGGAGGACTGATTGGCAAGGCACAAAGCAATTCAGAGGCTGGTGCCTTGTAATGAGTGTTCTCAGTCATCCAGTCCAACAGCCACGAGTTGACGTCAGCAGCATCACCTGTGATATGCAGAGTTGCGTAGAACTGAAGAATGAGTTCTTCATTCCAATCAACTATGTCAGAGCAGAAGTTGGGCAAGCCTGCATCATGAAGCATGCTGAGGACTTGAAAAAAGCACGACATAGATTCCATGTCCACATGAGGAATATGCTCGTGATCGAAGACTTTGTCCTTGTTGAAAAGCAGTGAGGAATAGAAGTTGGCCTGGCTGGCAGTCCAGAAACGCTTCCTTCTAAGATGAGTTTGTCATAGGGGCTGAATTTAGTGAAGAACACATGCTCGCCGAAGAAATCATCAGCCTTGAATTTTTGCTTCTTTGAGAAGGGATCCTTTGGCTTGGGCTGAGGAGTGTCAGTCAATTGCATCACCACCTCAGGAATCGCAATCTCAGGTTCCTCAGGCTGAGGAATTTCAGGCTCTTCTGCATCTTCAGCCTGGGTCTTCAATTCTGCATCGACAATTTCTTCAGCACTAGTGGCTGGAATTTCGTCATGAATACTTGGGGTTGCATGAGGTTCTTTAGATCCCATTTGTACTTCAGTGGCAGCAGGGGACTGAGGAATTGCTTGGAGTGGAGTGAACATTGGTGAGTTGGGGTGCTGACTGTCCCAAAATTCATCATTGAGCACAGGAGTGGTACAGCCAATGTCCACATCCTCATCTTCTATTTCTTCAACACCTGCCTCTTCAGCAGTGAACTAAGGCATAGGTGAGGAAATGACTGGAGTTGAAGGGATTTCATGCACTTCAATTTCTTCGTCCAACTTCTCTACCGAAGTAGCAGAAGGAGTTTCTTCATCGGATTCATTGGGAATCACATAATCTTCACCAAAAGGAACAAGGTCCTTTGATGGCATGGAGGAGATTGGAATGGCATCAATTGGGTTTTCAGTTGAGCTAGTCAGTGGATTCATCTTCTTCGGAGCTGAAGAATTTGATGAAGTTGATGCCTTTCTTTTCTTCATAGCTGCACGCTCTGCAGCCTTGGTCTTCTTCGCATCTGATGCAGATGGAAGGATCAGAGTTGGTGTAGGCGCAGGAGGTGCAGAGGACTTTGGTTCATTTTCCTCAGGAGCAACTGATGCAGTTGCCCTGACTTGTTCACTCTCTTTAGGCGCACCACTAGTGGATGCCCTGGCAATATCTTCAGCGGCTGGAATGGAGTCATCAGCCCTGGCACTCTCATTTTCTTCAGCAGCCTGATTGTCATCAGCGGTGCTGGCATGTTCTTCAGTAGGCTGAGCAGATGCCTCAGCCTGAGTAACTTCAACATGCACAGGAGGAGCAGCACTTGAAGTGAGTTCCATCATCAGATTGACGAACCGCACCTTGGCGCCCTTCCAATCAGCATGGTAGAACAGATTGACGAACCACACCTTGGTGCCCTCATCACTCAGTTTCTTGATTTCAACTTGCAAAGCAAGGAGCTGATCAGGAGTGAGAGTGAGGACATTGTCCTTGAGGAAGTGCTGTTTGTTGTAATGCGCTTTCTTCGAACTTCTGCCTTGTTCAAATTTCCACTTTTCTTCCTCAATGAAGGCAGTTAGAACATGACTCTGACCAGGAGTGAGGTTCATCTCCGGCAAAGTCGTGTTAGGGTCCTTGTGCCATAGGTCAATGTAGTTGAGGATCAACTTTGGATCCAACATCAGTGACACATTGCTGCCTTTGGCTCTAGCGGCCCTGGCTTGCCTGTCTCTGATGATTTCGGCAAGTTCTTCATCATCAGCCACATCATCATCAGAGGGAACTTGGAAGGCGGCCTGCTTCCTATGAGGACTTGGTCGAACGCCTCGTCCAGCAGTGGCCTTTTTCTTCAGCGGAGAGGGACTAGCTAAGGAATTTCAAGCAACTGAGGAGCTTGCAGATGCTCCTGAGGCAATTGAGAAGCCTTGAGTCCTTTGGCATGGGGCGAGATGCATAGGTGCCGAGGATTTGGTCGGAGCAGCTGAAGACTTTGACGGAGGAGCTGAGGACTTTGAAGGAGAAGTATGAGGAATTTGCCATGAGGGCCTTCAAGAATCTGGCCTTGAGGGCATAGCAGAGGAGCTTGGCCGTGAGGGCATTGAAGGAGAAGCACTGGACTTATGCGCAGGCTTCTTATGCATAGCCTTCTTTGGCTGACTAGCAGAGGCCTCAGCAGAGGCAGCAGCAGCAGCGGAGTCTACGTTGAATTTCTTCACTGCTTTCTTTGCTTGCTTGGCCAATTTGTCCTGGTGCTTTGCCCATTCATCAGCATAGTCCTCACCGCGCTTGAGGCTGGTTGGATCTGCCTCTTGGCCTAGTGCCAATGGAGGTCGTGAGCATGGAGGGTTGAGTGCAAATTTCTTCATATACTTGGGAGTAACATACATGTACTCCCTCCATTCTCATGCCCATCGCCTCTCTATCCGTTGTATGCGCACCTTGCGCTGACTCTTGTCCTTCTTGCCAAACTTGGCTTCATCAGGAGTGCAGTATCCAGCATAAATGTCCTCAGGGATTTCAAACACAGTGTTGACCTCAGGCCTTTTTCCTCCCTTATGTGGCTTCTTGTTAGCCATTTTCTTCAGCTGAGGAATATGAACAACTAAAGTTTCTGAAGAGGTATGCAACTTTTCTTCGAGGAACGCTGCAAATGAGTTAAGTTGATGAGAACCTAGTGATTCAGCAGCGGACATTTGTACCTGTGAACATATTATAGTTGCGAGGAATTTGGAGAGGTCATATGCGTTCTCAGAAGGTTTTTCAAAAAGAATAGGTTTTGAGGAATTTGACCAGATGAGTCTTGAGGAATTTCACTAAGCGTTCTTTGTCTTAGGTTCCAGAGTTGTATAGATTGAAAATCCACACAATTGAGGAATCTTAAAGAAAATCATAGCTTAGTGAAACGAATCAAGAGCTGATAACATGTGAGGTGTTCATGTGTGTGAAAATTTGAAGAATAAACACTTTTGAAGATTTTCAAGAATACTTGAGAATCAAAGTGGGCAGTAAAAGTAACTTTTAATTACCCGAAGTGAAGAACTCGACGAACTAGGAAGAGTAGATGTGAAGTTCGTCAGGTCAGATCTTCCACGCCCTAACTCGGCAGAGGAAGACCACTATGGCGGCGACGGTGTCACATCCCTAGTCTGGTATGACTTAGACTAGCTAGCTATTTGTGCATCATATTTAAATTTCATTTAAATTTGAAATGAGGATTGGTGGAACCCTCAGAATCATTTTTGAAAATGACCCAAATAAAAATTTCTCCAAAAGGGTCCAAGAAAATGCTCATGTTGCCCTCTGAAAATATTGGACAGAGATAAAAATCAAAACAATATTTTTAGGAGCTCATGGACATTTATTTTTTCCATTTGGATTAATTCAATAAATATTTGCATTGGAAATATATTTCTATATATATGAAATATGGTCCAAAAATTATGCCAATTATAAAAGAGCTCTGGAATAATATATCTAGCTCCTGCAAAAATTGGCATAAGGAAATTAAATGATTTAATATATGTATTAAATCAAAACAAATGTCAGAAAAAAATAGAAAACAGAAAAGGGGAGAGAGACTTACCTGGGCCACTTACCCGATCGGCCCAGTAGCTCGGCCCAGCTGACTGGCCGACGCCAGTCGTCCCTCTCCTCGCGCCAGAGGGACAGGGCGCATGGTCACCGCACACCGCGCGCATGCGCGCCACGACAGCTGCCTGCGTGCCCTCCCCCTCGACGCCCTGGCCTCGCCAGAAGCGCCAGCACCGCCCCGGATCTCTCCCTCGCTCTCTCGTTCCTATCCCTCCCCTGCATCTCTCCCTCTCCCCGCGCCCGAAGCGCTGCCGTCGCCGCCGCACGCCGTGGCCATAGCCACCGCCTCTCCCACGCCTTCCCGACACGCTCCCCAGACCCGCCGCGACCCCCTCTACCTCCTCGTCGAGCCACGCAAGACGGAGCACCCCGTGGAGCCGTCGCCGTCGCCAAATTCGCCTCCGGCCGCCGTGGATCCTCGCCGGCGATTCGGAAGCTACCGGGCATCCCCGACCTCGCCCTCGCGCTCGCTGGTTCCGCGGTGGGCCCCCGCACCGAACCCCCTCCTCCCCGTGTCCGTTTGCCCCGTCTAGCTAGCTCGCCACCGCGCCCGTAGCTCCTCGCCGCCGGCCATGGCGCCACGGTGGCACGAGCCCAAGCCGGTCACTTCCGCGCGCGTCCCCGTGTTCCTGGTGACGCCAGGAGGCCGTAGGAGCCCTCCGCCTCCACTGCTGTGCACCACAACGCCGCGGCCGCAAGTTGCCGAACTCCGGCCGCCGCCGTGAGCTCTGCTCCGGCAAGCTCCGCCGCCCCCGCAGCCTCCCGCGTGTTCCACTGGATGCGCGTGAGCGCGGGCTTCGCTCTCGTGGTCTCCGCCGCCCGAATGGTCGCCGGAGCGACATTCCCGAGCCCCTCCGCCGCGCTCGGCCTCGCCGGCGGCTAAACGCCGGCGAGTTGACCGGGTTTGACCCCCCAGGGTCGCTGACCAGTGGGCCCGACCCCCCCTAACCTTTTAATTAAACTAATTAACCCCTGTTTAATTCCCCCTGTCACTGACGTGTGGGTCCCACACGTCAGGTTTGACCCGGACCAGCCCAGTTGACCGCTGACGTCGTGATGACGTCATGCTGACGCAATTATATGATTTCTGGAATTAAATTTAATCAGGAAATTCCAGAAATTGTTTTAAACTTCAAAAATTCATAACAATTCAACCGTAGCTCAGATTAAAATAATTTATATATGAAAAATTATCAGAAAAATGTAATCTTTCCATATGTACTAGTTTCATGCATGACAAACCAACTTATACATGCTGAATATGAGAAAACACATTATGGCATATTAAGAGACTTATTTTGGAGTTGCATTTGAACTTTTTGTTCAAATGGACTTCATTCAAATTGAACACTAGTTGCATTAGCTCTATCAGCATCACATCTACATGCCATGTTCATGCATCATATTGTTGCATATGATTGTGTATTGATTGCCGGCACCGTTCCTTCTCGATAGGTCCTGCTCCGGAGACGTTCCAGAGTACCTGTCTGTGAAGTAGTGCCTCCCTTGTTGTTTACCAGGCAAGCAAACCCCCCTTGTTCATTTCGATAAAACCCTACTCTCTCGCTCCTGCTCTCAGTTATTGCATTAGGACAACAACGATTCATCTGCTACTTTGTGCTGCGGTAGTTGAACCCATTCCTCTGCATGACCTGTCATTGCCACAGTAAATAGTTGAAACCCACTAGCATGTGTAGGAGTTGATTGAAGCCACTGATGTGTTCCTACCATGCTATGCCTGCTATTGCTTAGAGTTGTGTCAGGTCTGGTTCATTGGGAATGAATTGGAGTGTTACGATATGTTCTGATGCTGAGAGTGAAGTGTGTGAACACGATTTGGTAAAGGTAGCGGTGAGAGGCCATGTAGGAGTACATGGTGGGTTGTCTCACTGGAACCGTCCTTAAGCACTGAGTTCTATGTATGTTGTCCAATGACTCGATACTACCACACATTGGGATCCTTAATGACCCTCTCGACTTATTAACCAACTTGATCTCTGTCCAGGAGTCGCAACTAGTTTCTGGTGTTTGTAGGTAGTGCTATTTTTCTACCAAGTGGCACCCGGCAGGGTGGGCTTGGGACAGACTAGGCACACGTGGCCCGGTGTACCGAGTGGCACCCGGTTGGTGGGCTCGGGAACCCTGTCACATCGTTTGGGGCCGTGAGCGACACCCCGGCCGGATCTCCTTGCGGATGGAACCCGAATAGGCGATAAACCTGGACTAGAGTCTTGTGTGGTTAGTCAGGTCGTGGCCGACACCCTCGCCAGGCTTCCGCTTGAAGGTTGCCGAGATACATGACGTGTACATGGCGGTAAGTGGCGAGAGCGTGTGTGAAGAAGTACACCCCTGCAGGGTTAACATGATCTATTCGAATAGCCGGGTCCGCGGTTATGGACTTCTTGGATGCTTACATGGTACATAGACAACTTGAAGTGGATACTCTAAAATGCTCAAGACAAGTGTGAGTGCTATGGATGGCCTTCTCGTAGGGAGACGGGGATGAATCCATAGTAGTGTATTGTGTGGTGATTAGTGGACTCGTGTACGTTGTTTCACCTCAAGAGTTTCTGGTAGTCGTAGAACAGGATAGCCACAGAGTCAAAGCTGGCTTGCTGCAACTAAACCCCACATTACCCTCTTGATACAGATGCATGTATGATAGGATCTGATGTAAGTCTTGCTGAGTACCTTTGTACTCATGTTGCTTTATTTATGTTTTTGCAGCGGAGACTTCGGTCTTACTAGGGTTCTCATGGACTTCGACTAGTAGCTAGTACCTCAGCTACGATCTTGATCGGATGCTGTAGATAGTCAGGCTCTTCAGCCTTTTTCATTTATAGATGTCTGTACTCAGACATGTAATGCTTCCGTTTGTTGCTTGATTGCTCTGACTGTTGGGTCATGTGACCCCTGTTTGTAATAATGCTATGATGGCTCTTCTGAGCCTTTATCTATATGTTTGTTGAGTTATGCTGTGATGCCATGTTGTACAGCACATACTTGCATGTTATGCGTACGTGTAATGTGTATTGCTATGTGTGGGATCTGACTATCTAGTTGTTTATTCTTAGTAGCCTCTCTTACCGGGAAATTTCTCCTAGTGCTTCCACTAAGCCCTGGTAGCTTGCTACTGTTCCGGAACACTTAGGCTGGCCGGCATGTGTCCTTCTTCGATCCTGTGTCTGTCCCTTCGGGGAAATGTCACGCGAGGAATACCGGAGTCCTGTTAGCCCGCTACAGCCCGGTTCACCGGAGTCCTGTTAGCCCAGTGCTACAGCCTGGATTCACTCATTGATGACCGACACGTTCGATGCTGGGTCATGGATGCCTGTCCCTGTAAGTGAGTGCCACTTTGGGTTTACGACTAGCCATGTCAGCCCGGGCTCTTTATCATATGGATGCTAGCGACACCATCATATACGTGTGCCAAAATGCGCAAACGGTCCCGGGCAAAGGTAAGGCGACACCCGTGGGGATACCGTGCGTGAGGCCGCAAAGTGATATGAGGTGTTACATGATAGATCGATGTGGCATAGAGTCGGGGTCCTGACAGCTTTGGTATCAGAGCCTGACTATCTGTAGGTTTACCAAGCCATACTGGTCGAAGTTGAGTCTAGAAATTCTTTAGTTATGTAAGGGAATTGATTGTGGGAAGGAACGTAAGGCTCTTTTACTCCTTTACCTCATGGCCTTCTGATCTGAGTCATCCTATCTTTCCGATGGGGTTAAGGAACTAGGCTTCTCTTCCGTCTATCAGGATCACGTGTTACTACTCCATAGTCCCATAGGATTTGTTGATCAGAGTCATACCCTAGTTTTGAGTATTTCCGGTGTAGTCTGTTTAGTATGATCTCAGAACCCTGAGTAATGTTGATGAGTATGTTACCACCCCATTTTAGTAGGATGTCTCATTCTGAGCATTTTACTGCCGTTATGCTGCCGAAATTTTCCTAGGAGTTCGAGAGATACTAATCCCTTGTCCTACATTCTATAGCCTATAGATTGATGCTGATTCCGTCCTTGGTTCGTTTCTCAGGATGTCATCAGCTAAGCGAAGTTCCGTCACTCGTAGCCAGAACCACGGAGATGGTAGGAATGAGGATCCTCCCGACCAGCCTTCATTGACAGAGTTCATGCTAGAGATGGAGAGGAACAAGCGTGAGTCTAATCGTTTGTTGGCACGTATCGAGGAGAACACCGCACATCAGTTCAAAGGGTCTGCTACCATTCATGACTTCATTCGTTTGCACCCACCTACCTTTCATCATTCCATCGAGCCACTCGATGCAGATGACTGGCTCCGTAGCATCACTCATAAGCTGCGTTCTGCGAACGTAGCTGAAGATGAAAAGGTCACCTATGCCACATACCACCTGGAAGGTCCTGCTAGTCTTTGGTGGCAGAACTATGAGGCTATGCTTCCAGCTGGCCAGATTCCTACCTGGAGAGATTTCACTGAGGCTTTTCGCGAGCATCACATTCCTGAGGCCCTCCTTGATCGCAAGAGAGAAGAGTTCTGTAGTCTCACCCAGAATAAGATGGCTGTTGATGCTTATAGCAGAGAGTTTGAGAACCTCGCTCGCTATGCCACAGAAGAAGTGTCCACGGACGCCAAGAAGCAGGCTAGGTTCCGGAAGGGTCTCAACCCCAAGTTGCGTCGTGATCTCCACCTGCATCATTGTGATACATTCCAAGCCCTTGTGAACAAGGCCATCAATGCAGAGACAGCTCAACTCACTTACGAGGAGTCTCGTAAGCACACCCGTGATTTGGGATCCTCCTCTGGCTCTAGTTCCCAGAAGCGCCGGATTTGGGTTCCAAACTCCGCTCTTCCTTCCGGTTATACACCGAGGTCATCTCATGTGGTGCCTCCCCCAGCTCAGTCATATGTTCCACCCAGGCCTACTGGTAGACCGCTTGTCAGTGCGGGTCCACGTCCAACCTCAGGGACTTGCTTCACATGCGGGAAGCCAGGACACTATGCACGTGATTGCTCTCAGACTAGTTATGCTCCACCCCAGGCCCGAGAAGACTGTTGGCTGTATTAAGCCATCACGCAAGATGATCAGTGTTAAGTCAGCCCCCACTGAACGTGGATGTGTGCATCACGTCTCAGCTAAAGACGCTCATGATGATCCAGATGTCGTTCTTGGTACACTCCTTGTCAATTGTCACCCAGCATCAGTTCTATTCGATACTGGAGCATCTCACTCCTTCATTTCTGAAGGCTATGCTCGTTTGCACGACATGTCATTTTGTGATATGCCAACTCCGCTTGAAATCCAAACTCCAGGGTCTAGATGGCAGACCACCCGAATCAGCCATGGTAACGAAATCTTGTTGATAGACTTGTATTCCTTGCATCACTTGTAGCCCTCAAGTCTTCAGATATTAACATCATCTTGGGTATGGACTGGATGACAGCTCATCATGCCAAGATTGATTGTTACACAAGATCTGTTCAGCTTACACACTCATCTAGCAAGATAGTCACCGTCTCCACTAGAGTTGCAAAGCGTCAGCTCTATTCTCTTAATGCCAGCCCTCTTCCAGACCTTGAAGATATCCCGGTAGTCCGTGACTTTCCGGATGTTTTTCCAGAGGAACTGCCAGGTGTTCCACCTGACAGAGATGTAGAGTTCGTCATAGATCTTATCCCAGGAACAGCTCCAATCTCCCGGAGACCTTACAAGATGGCACCCTTAGAACTAGCCGAGCTTAAGAAACAACTCGATGAGTCCTTGCAAAAGGGTTTCATCCGTCCTAGTTCTTCTCCTTGGGCTTGCCCCGTCCTCTTCGTCAAGAAGAAGGATGGTACGGACCGGATGGTTGTAGATTATCGTCCCGTTAATTTGGTCACGATAAAGAACAAGTATCCGCTTCCCAGGATCAACGACCTGTATGATCAGCTCGCTGGATCCTCAGTCTTCTCCAAGATGGATTTAAGTTAGGCTACCATCAAATCAAGATCAGAAACGGGGACATTCCCAAGACAGCTTTTGTCACTCGTTATGGCCAGTACGAGTACACCGTCATGTCTTTGGCCTAACCAACGCCCCAGCCACATTCTCCCGCTTGATGAACTCGATCTTCATGGAGTACTTAGATAAGTTCGTCGTGGTTTACCTCGATGATATTCTTATTTACTCGAAGAACGAGGAAGAGCATGCCGAACATCTTAGACTTGTCTTAGAAAAACTCAGAGAGCACCGCCTTTATGCCAAGTTCTCCAAGTGTGAATTTTGGTTGCCAGAAGTGACCTACTTAGGCCACGTAATCTCTGGTAAGGGCATTGCTGTCAATCCCGAGAGAGTTCAAGGCCGTTCTCGATTGGACTCCACCTGAGACCGTTAAACAAGTTAGGAGCTTCCTTGGTCTAGCCAGCTATTGTCGCCGCTTTGTTGAAAATTTCTCCAAAGTAGCCAAACCCCTCACGGAACTTCTCAAGAAAGATAAAAAGTTCGAGTGGTCCCCACAGTGTGAGTACAGTTTTCAGGAACTGAAAAGACGCCTGACTTCTGCTCCCATACTTGTGCCACCGGATTTCACTAAAGACTTTATTATCTACTGCGACGCCTCACGACAGGGACTAGGTTGCATTCTTATGCAGGATCGTCATGTGATTGCCTATGCATCTCGACAGTTGCATCCACATGAGGAGAATTATCCTACACATGATCTAGAGCTTGCAGCCGTAGTCTATGCACTCAAGACCTGGCGACATTACCTTCCTTGGTAAACGTTGCGAGATCTACACCGATCACCAGAGTCTCAAGTATATCTTCACCCAACCAGATTTGAACCTTAGGCAAAGACGTTGGTTGGAGTTAATCACAGATTATGATCTAGGGATTACCTACACCCCAGGCAAAGCCAATGTCATGGCTGATGCTCTAAGCCGTAAATCCTATTGCAACAATCTCATGTTGCAGCAAGGCCAACCACTTCTCCATGAGGAATTCTGTAAGCTTAACCTTCACATTGCTCCTCGCAGGATTCCTTTCTACTTGGTGGCGAAACCTGATCCTTGAGGATCAGATCATAACTAGCCAGCAATATGATACGGGTATTTCTCGGATCAAGGATAACGTTAAGAAGGGAGTTGCTGGTAGTTTCTCATTGATGCTCGAGGTGTTGTTTTCTTTGGAAACCGCCTGGTGGTCCCCAAGAAGCAACATCTTCGACAATTGATTCTTAAGGAGGCGCATGAATCTCCTCTCACGATTCATCCCGGTAGCACTAAGATGTATCAGGACCTACGCCAGAGGTTCTGGTGGACTAGGATGAAGAGAGAAATCGCCGACTTCGTTGCTAATTGTGACGTATGTCGTCGCGTTAAGGCAGAGCATCAAAGACCTGCTGGCACCCTTCAGCCTTTAGCTATTCCTGAATGGAAATGGGATAAAGTTGGTATGGACTTCATCACCGGCTTTCCCAGGACCAAGAGAGGGAATAACGCTATCTTCGTAGTCGTTGATCGCCTTTCCAAAGTGGCTCACTTCCTTCCTGTTCGAGAGAGTATCACTGCTAGTCAGCTTGCTGACTTATACATTTCTCGAATAGTGTCACTTCATGGTGTTCCACTAGAGATCAATTCAGACCGTGGCAGCCTTTTCACTTCTCATTTCTGGGAGAGTTTCCAAACTGCCATGGGAACCCATCTTTCCTTCAGTACCGCTTTCCACCCTCAGTCGAGTGGTCAGGTGGAACGGGTCAATCAAATTCTCGAAGACATGCTCAGAGCTTGCGTTATCTCATTCGGTATGGATTGGGAGAAATGTCTTCCTTTTGCCGAGTTTGCTTATAACAATAGCTACCAATCCAGCCTCAAGAAAGCTCCTTTTGAGGTTCTCTATGGACGAAGATGTCGAACACCTTTGAACTGGTCAGAAACCGGTGAAAGACAATTCTTTGGACCGGATATGATCCAGGAGGCAGAAGAGCAAGTTCGCATCATTCGTGAGAATTTGAAAACAGCCCAGTCTCGTCAGAAAAGTCAGTACGATCGTCATCATAAAGATATGACTTATGAAATTGGCGACCAAGCTTACCTTCGGGTTACTCCTTTGAAGGGTACCCATCGTTTCGGTATCAAGGGCAAGTTGGCTCCTCGTTACATTGGTCCTTTTCGTATTCTCGCTAAACAAGGAGAGGTTGCCTACCAATTGGAACTACCTCCACATCTTTCTCGAGTTCATGATGTCTTCCACGTCTCTCAACTCAGGCGTTGCTTCTCGGATCCCCTCCGCGGAGTGGACCACGAAACGCTTGATCTCCAAGATAACCTCACATACCGAGAGTACCCGGTTCGCATTCTTGATCAAGCAGAGCGTGTTACTCGACGTCAGAACATCAAGTTTCTCAAAGTTCAGTGGTCCCATCATTCCGAGAGAGAAGCTACTTGGGAGCGAGAAGATCGTCTTCGACTGGAGTACCCCACTTTCTTTCCGTCGACCCCTGAATCTCGAGACGAGATTTTTTCAAGTGGGGGCGAGTTGTCACATCCCTAGTCTGGTATGACTTAGACTAGCTAGCTATTTGTGCATCATATTTAAATTTCATTTAAATTTGAAATGAGGATTGGTGGAACCCTCAGAATCATTTTTGAAAATGACCCAAATAAAAATTTCTCCAAAAGGGTCCAAGAAAATGCTCATGTTGCCCTCTGAAAATATTGGACAGAGATAAAAATCAAAACAATATTTTTAGGAGCTCATGGACATTTATTTTTGCCATTTGGATTAATTCGATAAATATTTGCATTGGAAATATATTTCTATATATATGAAATATGGTCCAAAAATTATGCCAATTATAAAAGAGCTCTGGAATAATATATCTAGCTCCTGCAAAAATTGGCATAAGGAAATTAAATGATTTAATATATTTATTAAATCAAAACAAATGTCAGAAAAAAATAGAAAACAGAAAAGGGGAGAGAGACTTACCTGGGCCACTTACCCGATCGGCCCAGTAGCTCGGCCCAGCTGACTGGCCGACGCCAGTCGTCCCTCTCCTCGCGCCAGAGGGACAGGGCGCGTGGTCGCCGCACACCGCGCGCATGCGCGCCACGGCAGCTGCCTGCGTGCCCTCCCCCTCGACGCCCTGGCCTCGCCAGAAGCGCCAGCATCGCCCCGGATCTCTCCCTCGCTCTCTCGTTCCTCTCCCTCCCCTGCATCTCTCCCTCTCCCCGCACCCGAAGCGCTGCCATCGCCGCCGCACGCCGTGGCCATAGCCACCGCCTCTCCCACGCCTTCCCGACACGCTCCCCAGACCCGCCGCGACCCCCTCTACCTCCTCGTCGAGCCACGCAAGACGGAGCACCCCGTGGAGCCGTCGCCGTCGCCAAATTCGCCTTCGGCCGCCGTGGATCCTACCGGGCATCACCGACCTCGCCCTCGCGCTCGCTGGTTCCGCGGTGAGCCCCCGCACCGAACCCCCTCCTCCCCGTGTCCGTTTGCCCCGTCTAGCTAGCTCGCCACCGCGCCCGTAGCTCCTCGCCGCCGGCCATGGCGCCACGGTGGCACGAGCCCAAGCCGGTCACTTCCGCGCGCGTCCCCGTGTTCCTGGTGACGCCAGGAGGCCGTAGGAGCTTCCGCCTCCACTGCCGTGCCCCACAACGCCGCGGCCGCAAGTTGCCGAACTCCGGCCGCCGCCGTGAGCTCTGCTCCGGCGAGCTCCGCCGCCCCCGCAGCCTCCCGCGTGTTCCACTGGATGCGCGTGAGCGCGGGCTTCGCTCTCGTGGTCTCCGCCGCCCGAATGGTCGCCGGAGCGACGTTCCCGAGCCCCTCCGCCGCGCTCGGCCTCGCCGGCGGCTAAACGCCGGCGAGTTGACCGGGTTTGACCCCCCAGGGTCGCTGACCAGTGGGCCCGACCCCCCCTAACCTTTTAATTAAACTAATTAACCCCTGTTTAATTCCCCCTGTCACTGACGTGTGGGTCCCACACGTCAGGTTTGACCCGGACCAGCCCAGTTGACCGCTGACATCGTGATGACATCATGCTGACGCAATTATATGATTTCTGGAATTAAATTTAATCAGGAAATTCCAGAAATTGTTTTAAACTTCAAAAATTCATAACAATTCAACCGTAGCTCAAATTAAAATAATTTATATATGAAAAATTATCAGAAAAATGTAATCTTTCCATATGTACTAGTTTCATGCATGACAAACCAACTTATACATGCTGAATATGAGAAAACACATTATGTCATATTAAGAGACTTATTTTGGAGTTGCATTTGAACTTTTTGTTCAAATGGACTTCATTCAAATTGAACACTAGTTGCATTAGCTCTATCAGCATCACATCTACATGCCATGTTCATGCATCATATTGTTGCATATGATTGTGTATTGATTGCCGGCACCGTTCCTTCTCGATAGGTCCTGCTCCGGAGACGTTCCAGAGTACCTGTCTGTGAAGTAGTGCCTCCCTTGTTGTTTTACCAGGCAAGCAAACCCCCCTTGTTCATTTCGATAAAACCCTACTCTCTCGCTCCTGCTCTCAGTTATTGCATTAGGACAACAACGATTCATCTGCTACTTTGTGCTGCGGTACTTGAACCCATTCCTCTGCATGACCTGTCATTGCCATAGTAAATAGTTGAAACCCACTAGCATGTGTAGGAGTTTATTGAAGCCACTGATGTGTTCCTACCATGCTATGCCTGCTATTGCTTAGAGTGTGTCAGGTCTGGTTCATTGGGAATGAATTGGAGTGTCACGATATGTTCTGTTGCTGAGAGTTAAGTGTGTGAACACGATTTGGTAAAGGTAGCGGTGAGGGGCCATGTAGGAGTACATGGTGGGTTGTCTCGCTGGAACCGTCCTTAAGCACTGAGTTCTATGTATGTTGTCCAATGACATCGATACTACCACACATTGGGATCCTTAATTGACTCTCTCGGCTTATTAACCAACTTGATCTCTGTCCAGGAGTCGCAACTAGTTTCTGGTGTTTGTAGGTAGTGCTATTTTTCTACCAAGTGGCACCCGGCAGGGTGGGCTTGGGATAGACTAGGCACACGTGGCCCGGTGTACCGAGTGGCACCCGGTTGGTGGGCTCGGGAACCCTGTACACATCGTTTGGGGCCGTAAGCGACACCCCGGCCGGATCTCCTTGCGGATGGCACCCGAATAGGCGATAAACCTGGACTAGAGTCTTGTGTGGTTAGTCAGGTCGTGGCCAACACCCTCGCCAGGCTTCCGCTTGAAGGTTGCCGAGATACATGACGTGTACCTGGCGGTAAGTGGCGAGAGCGTGTGTGAAGAAGTACACCCCTGCAGGGTTAACATGATCTATTCGAATAGCCGGGTCCGCGGTTATGGACTTCTTGGATGCTTACATGGTACATAGACAACTTGAAGTGGATACTATAAAATGCTCAAGACAAGTGTGAGTGCTATGGATGGCCTTCTCGTAGGGAGACGGGGATGAATCCATAGTAGTGTATTGTGTGGTGATTAGTGGACTCGTGTACGTTGTTTCACCTCAAGAGTTTCTGGTAGTCGTAGAATAGGATAGCCACAGAGTCAAAGCTGGCTTGCTGCAACTAAACCCCACATTACCTCTTGATACAGATGCATGTATGATAGGATCTGATGTAAGTCTTGCTGAGTACCTTTGTACTCATGTTGCTTTATTTATGTTTTTGCAGCGGAGACTTCGGTCTTACTAGGGTTCTCATGGACTTCGACTAGTAGCTAGTACCTCAGCTACGATCTTGATCGGATGCTGTAGATAGTCAGGCTCTTCAGCCTTCTTCATTTATAGATGTCTGTACCCAGACATGTAATGCTTCCGTTTGTTGCTTGATTGCTCTGACTGTTGGGTCATGTAACCCCTGTTTGTAATAATGCTATGATGGCTCTTCTGAGCCTTTATCTATATGTTTGTTGATTTATGCTGTGATGCCATGTTGTACAGCACATACTTGCATGTTATGCGTACGTGTAATGTGTATTGCTATGTGTGGGATCTGACTATCTAGTTGTTTATTCTTAGTAGCCTCTCTTATCGGGAAATGTCTCCTAGTGCTTCCACTGAGCCCTGGTAGCTTGCTACTGCTCCGGAACACTTAGGCTGGCCGGCATGTGTCCTTCTTCGATCCTGTGTCTGTCCCTTCGGGGAAATGTCACGCGATGAATACCGGAGTCCTGTTAGCCTGCTACAGCCCGGTTCACCGGAGTCCTGTTAGCCCAGTGCTACAGCCTGGATTCACTCGTTGATGACCGACACGTTCGATGCTGGGTCATGGATGCCTGTCCCTGTAAGTGAGTGCCACTTTGGGTTTACGACTAGCCATGTCAGCCCGGGCTCTTTATCATATGGATGCTAGCGACACCATCATATACATGTGCCAAAATGCGCAAACGGTCCCGGGCAAAGGTAAGGCGACACCCGTGGGGATACCGTGCGTGAGGCCGCAAAGTGATATGAGGTGTTACATGCTAGATCGATGTGGCATAGAGTCGGGGTCCTGACAGGCGGAGTGAAGAAATCCACAACCGGCGCGAGTACGACGACGATGAGGGCGAGGCAGTGAAGGTCTTCCTCACCGGCGATGATGAAGTAGCGGCGGCGCTAGGGTTTCGGGAAGCTTGGGCGGGAGAGAGCGCGAGCGAGGTGAAAGTGAAGTGAGGAAGAGACAAGTGTATTTATAGAGGGAGTGAAAAACTGTTCACCCTAGGTCGGACGAACGTGCCCCTGGCCCTTCTCATTCGTGTGACATGTGTCACCCACGTACTGAGAGGTGGCGATCGTGTAGGATCGTGGGTGAATAGATAAGTATTGTCATGAGAAGTGGAACGGTTTGAGCGGCAAAGCCGAAAATTTAGATAAGATAAGTTTAAAAATTCCGTTCGCAATTTCTTCAGCTGTCAAGGACACAGTGAAGATTTTGAACGAGTTTCAATTAGAACGCACATGAAGAATTTGTGAATAGACTGGGTTGAGTTTAGCATAGAAGGGAAGGGTTCGATCACATTCACTTAGCAGAAGAAAATAACTTGAAGAATTAGCAATAAGTGAATGCTGTAGAGGACATAAAACTCATATATATATATATATATATATATATATATATATATATATATATATATTCCAATGAAGAACAACACCGGAAAGAGTGAAGACAATGCAAAGTGAAGAATTTGAAAAACTGAGGAATTTCAAAAACGAAGAAAAACTTAATTGAAGATTTCCAACTTTGGGTGGTGGCGTAACCCACCGTATAAGAAAGCTGATTTCAGACACCGTGTACAATTGTAGTAGGGCTTTGAGAATCAATTTCTTCATTCATTTCTTCACACTTAGAGGGTTAGTCTTCATTGATTGAAGAAAAAACGTTACTTCGTGCGTTGCGCATCTAAGTCATCAAGTCAGCATAAGTGTTAGGATGTGTGTTCATTTCAGAGAACATTCGAAGATTCTAGGATATTTAGCTCACATCGCAACTTGCTAAATCTCTTATCATCCAAGGGCTTAGTGAAGATATCGGCCAATTAATCTTCAGTGCTAACGTGGTCGATGGAGATGTCGCCCTTCAACACATGATCACGAAGAAAATGATGACGAATCTGGATGTGCTTGGTCTTCGAGTGCTGAACTGGGTTATGAGCAATCTTGATAGCACTCTCATTGTCATAGTAGAGAGGCACATTCTTCACGTTGACGCCATAGTCCTTGAGTGTTTGCTTCATCCATAGTAGTTGAGCACAGCACGATCCAGCAGCAATGTACTCAGCTTCTGCAGTGGAGAGTGATACGCAGTTCTATTTATTCGAGGACCAACAGACCAAGGATCGTCCGAGGAAATGACATGTGCCTGATGTTGACTTGCGGTCCAGGTGGTCGCCAGCATAGTCAGATTCTGAATATCCAATGAGATCAAAAGAAGAGCCCTTGGGATACCATAATCCAAGTGTTGGTGTGTGAGCTAAGTATCGAAGAATATGCTTCACAGCCTTATGGTGTGATTCCTTCGGTGTAGCTTGAAATCGGGCACACATGCAAACACTAAGCATAATATCCGGCCTAGATGCACATAGGTACAGTAAAGAGCCAATCATGGAGCGGTATACCTTTTGATCGAAGTCTTGACCATTTTCATCAGTGCACAGATGGCCATTTGTGGGCATTGGAATTTTGACCCCTTTGCAATCTTGCATGCCGAATTTCCTCAATACGTCCTTGAGGTATTTCTCCTGAGATATGAATATCCCATTGCGCTGTTGACGAATTTGAAGACCTAAAAAGAACTTCAATTCTCCCATCATAGACATTTGATATTCTTCACTCATCATATAGGCAAATTCATCACTATATCGTTGGTCAGTACAGCCAAAAATGATATCATCAACATATATTTGGCACACAAACAATTCATCATCATAAGACTTAGTGAAAAGAGTTGGGTCGAGTGAACCGGGTTTGAAGCCTTTCTTCATGAGGAATTCCTTCAAAGTATCATACCACGCCCGAGGGGCTTGCTTGAGGCCATACAGGGCCTTGTTGAGCTTGAAGACTTTGTCAGGATTCTTTGGATCTTCAAAACCTGGTGGTTGAGCAACATATACTTCTTCCTCAAGCTTACCATTGAGGAATGCACTTTTCACATCCATTTGTTGTAAGATAATATCATGATGGTTAGCATAAGCAAGTAATATGCGAATAGCCTCAAGTCTAGCAACAGGTGCAAAAGTTTCATCGAAGTCAATTCCTTCAACCTGTGTGTAGCCTTGAGCTACAAGCCGTGCCTTATTCCTCACCACAAGGCCATTTTCATCTTGCTTGTTGCGGTAGATCCACTTTGTGCCAATAATGTTGTGCTTGCGAGGATCTGGACGTTTGACCAGTTCCCAGACGTTGTTGAGCTCGAACTGATGTAATTCTTCTTGCATAGCTTGAATCCACTCAGGCTCCAGAAATGCTTCATCTACCTTAGTGGGCTCTGTGATAGAGACAAAACCAAAGTGCCCACAAAAGTTAGACAAACGTGAAGCTTTTGAGCGTGTGAGAGGACCTGGTGCTTCAATGTCATCGATGAGCTTCTCGATTTGCACTTCGTTTGCAATACGAGGATGAGCGGGTTGTCTTCGAGGAATTTGATCTGCATTTTCTTCAGGTGCATTTTCCTCAGCACCATTTTCTTCAGGTGCGCCAGCTCGATGTTCATCACGTTCTGAAATGATTTTTTTCAGCAGATTCTTCAGTAGGAATGACATCCTTAGTGGCTTTGAACTTGATAGAATCCTCAGGTGCTGGTTCATCTATCACATAAGGTAGGTGCTCTCTTTGCGAGCCATTAGTTTCATCGAACCGCACATCTACAGTTTCAACAACCTTGTGAAGAACGTTGTAGAAGACTTTGTAGGTGTGCGAGTCCTTTCCGTAACCAAGCATGAAACCCTCATGTGCTTTCGGTGCAAATTTAGATGTGTGATGAGGATCTCTAATCCAACATTTAGCACCGAAGACTTTGAAGTAACTCACATTGGGTTTCTTGTCAGTGAGGAGTTCATAGGCAGTCTTCTTGAAGAATTTGTGAAGATATGCTCTGTTGATGATGTGGCACGCAGTATCAATTGCCTCACTCCAGAAACGATGAGGCATCTTGTATTCATCAAGCATAGTGTGAGCCATATCAACAAGAGTTCTGTTCTTGCGCTCCACGACGCCATTCTGTTGAGGAGTATAAGGAGCAGATAACTCATGAGTAATACCAAGTTCATCAAGATAGTCGTCAAGACCGGAATTCTTGAACTCAGTTCCATTGTCACTCCTGATGTGCTTGATCTTCACACCAAAGTTGGTTGAAGCCCTCGAGGAAAATCGTTTGAAGACTTCCTGCACCTCATGTTTGTAGGTGACAATGTGTACCCATGTGTAACGAGAATAATCATCAACAATAACAAAGCCATATAGAGATGCATCATTTGTAACAGCAGAATAATGATTAGGACCGAAGAGATCCATGTGAAGCAATTCAAATGGTCGAGTGGTAGTCATGATAGTCTTCGCTGGATGCTTGGCCTTTGTCATCTTTCCAGCTTCACAGGCTCCGCATAAGTGATCCTTGAGGAATTTGACATTCTCAATGCCAATGACATGCTTCTTCTTCGCGAGCGTGTGCAGATTCCTCATGCCAGCATGACCAAGTCGTCGATGCCATAGCCAGCCTTCTGAAGCTTTTGCAAGTAAGCATATAGCCGGTTGTGGTCCTGTAGAGAAATCAACAATGTACAAGTCTCCTCTCCTAAAGCCTTCGAAGACTTTGGAATTGTCAGCTTCCATGATCACAACACAACGATACTTGCCAAAGACAACAACCATATCAAGATCACAAAGCATTGAGACAGACATGAGGTTGTATCCTAAGGACTCGACAAGCATGACTTTGTCCATGTGTATGTCCTTAGAGATCGCAACCTTACCTAGACCCAATACCTGACTTTTGCCTTTGTCAGTGAAGATGATATGCTTCAGATGTGACGGTGATAAAGGAGCATCCATCAATAGATTCTTGTCACCCGTCATGTGATTCTTACATCCACTATCGAGGACCCACTCATTGGCTTTGGGTTGTTCATCCTGCAGATGAATTAGTGCAACTTACAAACTCATATACTTCATCAGTGAAGAATATGCAATCAATATCATCAGATCAATTTCTTTGAGCAATTAGAACAGATAAACAGTATGAGGATGTGTGAAATGAAAGTTCATTTCATCATGATTAGCCTGCATCCTATCAGGCACTATTCAGGTCTCCAACAAATTCTTCAGATGTTTTGAGCTCGTCTGGAGACCTGACCCTGCATAAGAAATTAGTTCTTTTTCTTCACCACCTACATCTGTAGGGGTGGCAAAGAATTCATCACTCTGCGAGCACCATATGAGAAAGGTGGCATAGATGCCAGTGCACTTCGTTTCACATAAGAGGGGTTAGGGTAAGCATATGAGTAAGCAGAGAAATTCTTCGAGGACTTATGAACATAATGATTTGAAGAATAATGCACATATTCATAGCCCTTAGCTTTACCCTGCGAAACAGAAGGGTTAGCACGATGATGATCATATGAGGACTTTGATCCTTTTTAGGATTTTGATCCTCGTGAGGAATTTGGTCCATATGAGTACTTGGATCCATATGAATAATTTGGTTCATATGAAGAATTTGATCTGGGGTTCCTATTCTTCACGGGTGGTGTCATGAGGACATTCACCTAAAGACTTTCAAGGCAACTTTTGGGAACCCAGATTTTCTTCATAGGGGAACCATTCCTGCAGTTAGTCCCAACATATCTAGCAAATACTTCACCATTCTGGTTTTTGAACAGTTTATAGTTGGATTCAAATGACTCATCAGAAGAATGAGGAGATTCACATGTAAAGCCAGATAAGTTAGATGGATCAACTGGAGGTCCCTTTGCAGCAACCCATGAGGTTTTGGGGTACTGCTCAGGCTTCCAATATGTTCCATCAGCATTGAGTTTCCTCTCAAAGGCAATACCCTCTTTCCTAGGGTTTCTGTTGAGGATCTGCTTTTTGAGCACATCACAAAGAGTCCGATGCCCTTTGAGGCTTTTGTACATGCCTGTCATGTACAATTCCTTCAGCCCTGCATCATCAGTGATACTTGCATTGTCCTCAGATGAGGAATTAGTGATAGCAGAGACATATGAAGAATTTGTAGCATTAGAAGCATTTGAACATTCAGGTGAAGAATTAGCAGTTTCACGTTCAATGCACTTCAGACATGGAGGAACAAATTCTTCCTGAGTAGCGCTGATTTGTTGAGCAAGTAGTGAATCGCGCTCCTTCTGAAGATCTTCATAATCCACTCTTAGCTTTTCAAGATCTTGCTTTCTTTGAAGAAATTCATAAGAAAGCTTCTCGTGATCAGATAAGAGAGTGTTATGATGACCTTGAAGATTGTCAAACTTGGACTGAAGTCTCTGAAGATTTTCAGTCAAGGTTTTAGTGCGATCCATTTCTTCACCCAACATATCATCACTTTTATCTAGCATGTTTTGAACCTTTTCAAAGGCCTTTTGTTGTTTCACAGCAATTTTAGCAAGTTTAGAGTAGCTGGGCTTGAGATTTTCATCAGATTCATCCTCACTAGAGTCAGAGGAGGCGTATTTAGTTACCTTGGCACCCTTTGCCATGAAGCAATAGGTGGGAGCATAGTCATCATTGCCTTCATCAGCCTTGTTGGTGAAGCCATTTTCTTCAGAGTTGAAGATAGACTTGCTGACGAATGCAGTAGCGAGAGCTAGGCTCGCCACACCAGACTCAGACTCCTCAGATGCCTCCTCGTCCTCATGTTCCTCAGATTCAGCCTCAGAGTCCATTTCCTTGCCAATGAATGCCCGAGCCTTCTTGGAGCTGCTCTTCTTGTGAGATGAAGACCTCGAGGATTTTGATGATGAAGACTTTGAAGATTTCTTCTTCTTCTTTGCGTCATCAGAACTGTAATCCTTGTACTTCTTCTTCTTTGATTCCTTATCCCACCGAGGACAATCTTGGATGTAGTGACCAGGTTTCTTGCATTTGTGGCATAGCCTCTTCTTGTAGTCACTGGATGAGGAATCATTGCTCCTTGAGGGTTTTCCAAAGCGACCACGTCTTGAGAACTTTTGAAATTTCTTCACGAGCAGTGCTAGTTCCTGGCTCAGTTCTTCAGGGTCACCAAGGCTGCTAGCAGAGTCTACATCTTCAGACTCAGAGACTGCCTTGGCCTTCAGAGCACGTGATCTGCCATAGCTCGAACCATAGAGATCTCTCTTCTCAGCAAGCTGAAACTCATGAGTATTTAGCCTCTCGAGGATATCAGCGGGATCAAGTGACTTGTAGTCAACACGCTCTTGAATCATGAGTGCCAGAGTATCAATTGAAGAATCGAGCGATCTCAACAATTTCTTCACCACCTCATGGTCGGTGATGTCAGTGGCGCCAAGCGCTTGAAGCTCATTTGAGATTTCAGTGAGGCGATCAAAGGTTTGCTGAACATTTTCATTGTCGAGTCTTTTGAAGCGATTGAAGAGATTGTGAAGAACATCAACACGAGAGTCACGTTGAGTTGAGACTCCTTCATTCACTTTGGATAGCCTATCCCAGATAAGCTTAGCAGTTTCCAAAGCACTCACTCTTCCATACTGTCCTTTGCTCAGATGGCCACATATGATATTCTTCGCTTGAGAATTGAGTTGCTTGAATCTCTTCACATCAGTAGCATTTAGAGAAGGTGTGACTGAGGGAACACCATTTTCCACAACATACCAGATATCGTTATCAATTGCCTCAAGATGCATTCACATCTTATTCTTCCAGTAGGGGTAGTCCGTTCCGTCGAAGGTAGGACACCCAGCAAAGACCTTGATCATACCTACAGTCAAAATAACTAAAACTCCACGCGGTTAAACCAAAATCACACAGAACAAGGGAGTACCTAGCTCTGATACCAATTTAAAGTGCGTTATATCGACTAGAGGGGGGGTGAATAGGCGATTTTTATGAATTCTTCACTGAGGAATTTGCTGGTGAGGAAATTCCTAACTGAAGAACTACTTGCAGGAGAATAAGTACTTAGAAGTAAACATAACAGAACACAAGCATAGTCATCATGATGAAATGAAGACAAGCACAGAGTACAGAAAGCGTAAACACAGGATAACACAAGAAAGAAGACGGACAGACTGAAGAAATTGAACTGAGGAAATTGAGAAACTCTTCAGTCAAAGTCTTCAAACAGATATGCACAGGCACACAACAACAGACATGAGGAAATGAAAGAGTTGAGGAAATAGAACTAGTAAGCTCAGTGAATACAATGATTTGGTAGACCAGTTCCAACTGCTGTCTCAGTTGTACATCTGGTTGGAGCGGCTAAGTATTTAAACTCGAGGACACCCAGTCCCGGACACACAGTCCTCACCGTATTCTCCTTGAGATAAGGTCACAGAGACCTCACCCAATCACTCGTGGTAAGTCTTCAGGTGACTTCCGAACCTTCACAAACATGGTCACTCGGTGATCCACAGTTCCTCTTGGATGCTCTAGACCTTGACGCCTAACCGTCTGGAAGAAGCACAGTCTTCAAAGGAAACAAGCGTCGGATCCACACAGGATCAATCTCTTTAGTGATGCTCAATCACTTCGGGTCTGTAGGTGTTGGGTTTGGGTTTTCCTCACTTGATGATTTTCGCTCAAAGTCCTCGGAGGATGGGATGCTCTCAAATGACAAGTGTTAGTTTCTCTCGGAGCAGCCAACCAGCTAGTGGTTGTAGGGGGCGGCTATTTATAGCCTAGGGCGCAGCCCGACATGATAAGACATAAATGCCCTTGTCTGATATGACCGTTAGGTGGGTATATATTTTGGAACAGCTGGCGCATAGCACAACAATGGTCAGAATTTTGACTACCAAATTTCTCAGGGCTATCATGTTCCTCACTGTGTAGGCAATTCGCACTGGCGAATTCCTAACTCCTCAGTCAGAAGAAATTCCTCAGAGACCAGAAGAACTTCGTCTCTGTTACCGAAGAATATGACTGAACTGTATGAGATTTCCAATGGCTTCACTCGAAGGGATTGGTAGGCGTAGGATTTTGAGTTGAGCATCACATGGAAAATTTTCCTTTGTATTTCCTTGACCCCCTTTAACAGTACGGTGTTTCCTATGACTCAAGAAAAGAGAAAATGAAACTACGAAAACAAAAGTATTCACGCTTCATGTTCCTCGAATGATTTGCCAAGTCTTCAGGGTCACACAAATTTCTTCACTTTCAAAGTCTTCAGAAATCCAAAGTCTTCAGTTGAAGAACTTCATTTTTAGGGTTCGACTTTCTCTGTAAATATCAAACTCCTCATAGACTTATAGACCTGTGTACACTCACAAATGCATTAGTCCCTTAACCTATAAGTCTTCAATACACCAAAATCACTAAGGGGCACTTGATGCACTTACAATCTCCCCCTTTTTGGTGATTGATGACAATATAGGTTAAGTTTTCAACGGGGATAAATATATGAGGTGTAGATACTGATGTTGAGGAATTTGATTACAAGATATGGAAGAACTCCCCCTGAAGATGTGCATAGTGAGGACTTTGCTTTTGAAGCAACGCACACTTGAAGAGTATAATCATGGAGATCTCCCCCTATATCTTGTAATTCATACACGCATTTGATATATAATATGAAGAATTTGAAATGCATGATGAAATATGGTGACTGATGTAATTCAGCATGCGTGCATTGACATTAATGAGGAATAAGCATGCAGAAGAACACAACAAAAGTATCAAGCCACCATAGAGTTTAAGATTACAACTCGATCCAGCAAAGTCATGAGAAGAACGAGAGTTGTAACTTAGTAAAAAAACGCCCATATATGATAGACCCGCTTGAAGACTAACTCAATTTCTCCCCCTTTGTCATCAAATGACCAAAAGGGTCAAAATTGAGGACTAACGCCCCTGAAGAATATCATGATGATTGTCGGTGTCAAAACCGGCGGATCTCGGGTAGGGGGTCCCGAACTGTGCGTCTAGGAGGATGGTAACAGGAGACAAGGGACACGATGTTTTACCCAGGTTCGGGCCCTCTTGATGGAGGTAAAACCCTACGTCCTGCTTGATTAATATTGATGATATTGGTAGTACAAGAGTGGATCTACCACGAGATCAAGGAGGCTAAACCCTAAAGCTAGCCTATGGTATGATTGCTGTAATGTATGTTATGTCCTACGGACTAAAGCCCTCCGGTTTATATAGACACCGGAGAAGGCTAGGGTTACACAAAGTCGGTTACAATGGTAGGAGATCTACATATCCGCATCGCCAAGCTTGCCTTCCATGCCAAGGAAAGTCCCATCCGGACACGGGACGGAGTCTTCAATCTTGTATCTTCATGGTCTTGGAGTCCGGCGGACGATGATAGTCCGGCTGTCCGGACACCCCCTAGTCCAGGACTCCCTCAGTAGCCCCTGAACCTGGCTTCAATGACGATAAGTCCGGCGCGCATAATGTTCGGCATTGCAAGGCGGGTTCCTCCTTTGAATAATCGAGAGAATATCATGAACACCAGGATAGTGTCCGGCTCTGCAAAATAAATTCCACATTCCACCGTAGAGAGAATAAAATGTACACAAGTCCAATCTGCTGACGTATTATGCGGCATGACATCACACCGCTACCAAGCCTTTACTTGAATCATTTTTTATTGTACCACCTCAGCACGTTTAGCGAAGCGGTTTCCTTGGCACGTCCTGTCGAAGCAGAGATCGTGTTCCCCTTATTCCGGGATTCTCATCAATACGGACGTGGGTAACCCAACCACGCCATTGATGGTGGCGCTTGGGAGATAAGCATAAGCGAGTTTTACCAGGCCGGTGGGGGACGCATAGTCTTCGCCCGCCTATATATAAGGGATAAGGATTCACCTTTTCACCTACGCCTTCTTCCTCCTTTGCTTATCCATCTCCACGCACTCGAGCTCCAGCACCCAAGTTCGCGCATCTCGCCTCGACCTTCTCTGACCATGTCCGAAGCGGGAGGCAAATGGTTGGCCTCCACCGTTAAGGAGGAGCACATCACCAAGCTGCGCAGCGCCGGATACCTTTCCGGCGACATCGCGCATCGGCTGCCTGACGAGAGGCAGCTCATCCCCACCCCCGGGCCCCATGAGAGGGTTGTTTTCCTCCCCCACTTCCTCCGCGGACTGGGCTTTCCAGTTCACCCTTTTGTCCAGGGGCTCATGTTCTACTACGGCCTGGATTTCCATGATCTGGCGCCGAACTTCATCCTCAACATCTCGGCGTTTATCGTCGTGTGCGAGGCCTTCCTCTGCATCCAGCCCCACTTCGGCCTGTGGCTCAAGACCTTCAACGTCAAGCCGAAGGTTGTGAAGGGCACGCAAGCGGAATGCGGAGGCGCCATGTTGGGCAAGATGCCCAACGTCCTTTGGTTCGAAGGGGCCTTCGTGGACTCCGTCAAGGGGTGGCAGTCGGGGTGGTTCTACATCACCGAGCCGCGCGAGCCCACGTGGGCGGCGGCCCCCGAGTTCAGATCTGGCATCCCTACGCAGGTCACCTCCTGGAAAGAGAAGGGCTTGCGGTGGGGTAATTTGAAGGAGCTGACGGGACTCCAAGTCTGTATCCAGAAGCTGGTGAACAAGAAGCTCAGGCTGGTTAACGTGGTCCAAGTCATGCTCGTCCGCCGGATTCTCCCATGCCAAGAGCGGGCATTCAATCTGTGGGAGTTCCATCCGGAACAGCACCAGGCACTGAGCGGGCTCTTCGACACAACGTACGAAGGCGCCTGGAGGGTGCTGTTCAAGGGCGCTGAAGCCCCCACATCCGCGACAGAAGATCGCGGATTTCACTCGCAGCGTCCAGCTGACGAGGTGAGTGATTCTACCCCTTTACGGGACACTTGTTAGTAGTTTGACCCTAAGCGGGTTTTAATCTCCCTTTTCCTTTGACAGGAATGGATGAAGAAGGCCGAGCAGCTCATCTGCCCGGCTCCCATGCCAGAAGACCCAGTGGATGCCCGCCTAGCGGGGCTGCTGGTCCCGGTACCGCACGTGGTGCCGGAGAAGAAGGCCAAGAAGGTGGCCACGGGTACTCAAAAGAGTTCCCGTTTTCAGGTGTCCGATGAATCCGAGGCGGATTCCTCCCCCGAAGACGAGGAGGAGGAAGAAGACTCTCTCCCAGAGGGGGGAGAGAGAAATAGAAAGGCCTCCCCAACAGGGGAGGCCGAAGGGTCCAAGAGGGGAAGAACCATTCCCCCGGACAGTTCCGCCAACACCAATGTTGGCGAAGAAGAGTGGCCCTCGAGGGCCAGGCCTCAGGCGAGATCGTAAGTATCCGGATCCCTGAATGATCTGTAATTTCTTTTTGTCGCATAGTGTCCTTCTAACGCCGCATACTGTCTGCAGTCCGGCCGACGATGATCTCCCTGCTTCGTTGAGCGGGTCGTTGGCTGCGTTGGATGTGGAATCCATCCCGACTACCTCCAGCCCTCGCGCCGACGAGGACGCCGAGGTGGGATCCCGGAAAGGGACCCATCAGGAGGAGGCTCCGGAGGCGCCGCAAGGCAGCCTCCCGGACTTTGCGCCAGACTCTACATCGGAACCTGCTGTGGTTCCAGAGTCCGGCAGGCGGCCCCTTCGAAAGAAGGGCAAGACCGTGACACCGGCGGCCTCCGTCCAACCGGAGGCGCCGGACAACTTGCTGGAGGCGCTCAGAGGCGCTTCCATCGAGGAAGAACACCGCACTGTTATGAGTGCGGTGATTCAAAAGGTT
Source organism: Triticum aestivum (assembly GCF_018294505.1). Lineage (NCBI taxonomy): Eukaryota > Viridiplantae > Streptophyta > Magnoliopsida > Poales > Poaceae > Triticum > Triticum aestivum. The sequence continues at coordinate 114,375,298 of NC_057807.1, read as the reverse complement.
CAGCTCGCCAAGAGCGGGCTGACCGAAGCCTGCAGTAGCCTTCTAACAGGCTTTGAGGTAAGAAGTTAAAATTATGTAATGTAATACCGCATAGACAGTAGCCCCTGATGCTCAGTTCGGTGTTCGGAAAGAAAAGCCGGACTGAGGATCTAAAAAGATATTCGCAGGTTGCTAATAAATTATGTCAATATGGGTTTGCAGGCTGTGCTGCTGACCTCTTCCGCACTGACTGCGGAGGTTGGTACATGAAAGCAAGATCTCGAGCGGTCGACACCAGAAGATCCATCAACCTCTCGTCAACCCGGCAATGAGTCTTAATCCGGCAACTAGGTTGATATTCACATATTGTGTTCTATGTAAAGAACAATCACCTGTTTTGGGCCTTAAAGCGCCCTGTAATAGGCTAGTTGGCATACTTTGATTTGCTGCCATTGTGCAATGCCACTTGATATTTTAATCCAGCATGATATTGCGATGCTTTATTTGTCTTGGTATGATGTATAAGTCCTGTTATCTGCATGCTAAATACTTAAACATGTCCATGCGGTTTACCACCGGACGGGTTATCATACGCAATACAGAAACATAACCCTCATAACAAAAGTGATAAGGTACTAAAATATGAATCATATCATACCTGTGATATTAAATCACTGTTGTTGATCCGCCAACTTATTTAGTAAGGGTGAAAACCCAAACTTTGGGTGTTGGAAGGTACCCACCATATTATGCTGGTGCATAACAAACCATACCCGGTATTGATAAACACCGGATGATCATTCTGGCGACTTATAGTCAATACCAGACCGGATTAAAAGATGCCGGTTCACCCTTGATTATATTCTTAATAGCTGATGTCTGTAAGCCACACCGGGTTAAGAAACGCCAGGTTAAGATGAAGACATATAGTCTGGACGGGTCGAAGGACGCCGGTTTACTTAAAAGTTTGATCAATAAAGATAAAACTTGTAAAAAGCGAAAGCAAATAAAACTTGTAGTCGAGGCTTTTCGAGGGCTGCCAGGCCCAAATTCGAGGCTTTTCGTGGGCTGCCAGGCCGCTGAGTTAAACCATTTGACAAAGCCTTTTAAGATGGGCCTCCAACTAACCAATCGTCGTTTAACTTTTACAAGTTCAGGGTCTCAATGAGAGTAACTGTCAAACATTCGGTGGGTCATGCCAGGATTACCTGGGTAGGAGTGGCTTACTTGATGAAGGCAGGTTAACCCAGGGTTTTAGGTGAATACACCAAGCTTCCAAGCCGTGGGTCGATACCCGATTACAAGGGTCCTTTCAAACTCTTTGTTACTTTACGCAAAGATCCCCCAAGTAACTTTGTGAGCTGTGCTCAATGGGTGCGTATGTTTGAGTCGTGCTTGTAGCAACATATCTCTCTTTGGCCCCTTGTGTGTGAAGCTCCCAAGCTGTATGAGTGGCATAATAGCCGGTTTAATGGACAAAACGGGTCATCGCTTTGGATGCAGAAGCCCCCTTTTAACCAAGAAATATTGGAAAAACGGTAGAGGCCCTGCTTGTAGCAAGGATGCCGGTTTATTATATTGATCATAATATATACATTGTCATAATATGTACATAAGAAGAGCCTATAACTCAGGAGTAATAAGGCCGAAGGAGAGCTATGCTCTACGGCCACCGGGTCTCCTCCTCAGAAGTACATGAGTCTTCTCGAACGTCAATGAGGTAGTATGATCCGTTGTGCAGATTCTTGCTGACCACAAAGGGCCCTTCCCAAGGTGGGGATAACTTGTGCATGTCGGTCTGATCCTGGATGAGCCGGAGCACTAAATCGCCTTCTTGAAAGGTTCTTGTTTTAACCCGGTGGCTGTGATAACGCCACAGGTCTTGTTGGTAAACTGCCGAACGAGCCAAAGCCATATCCCGCTTCTCATCTAACAGGTCCAGTGCTTCTTGATGTGCTTGCTCGTTGTCCGCTTCAACATAATTGGTAACCCGAGGCGAGTCATGACGAATATCACTAGGGAGTACCGCCTCTGCTCCGTAAACCATGAAGAAAGGCGTATAACCTGTAGACCGGTTTGGGGTGGTGTTTATGCTCCATAACACAGACGGTAGTTCTTCCACCCAGCAACCCGGCGTCCGCTTCAAGGGGACCATAATCCGGGGCTTTATACCCTTTAAAATTTCCTAATTAGCTCGCTCCGCTTGACCATTAGATTGGGGATGAGCCACAGACTCTACATCAAGCGGGATGTGCTCTCGTTGACAAAAATCCTCCATCTCGCCTTTAGAGAGGTTCGTGCCATTATCCGTGATAATGCTATGTGGAAAACCGAAACGGAAGATCACCTTTTTGATGAACTGAACCGCCGTGGCTGCGTCACACTTGCTTACTGGCTCCGCTTCAACCCATTTAGTAAACTTGTCAACCGCCAACAACAGGTGGGTCTTCTTATCTTTTGATCGCTTGAAAGGCCCTACCATGTCAAGCCCCCAAGTGGCAAATGGCCAGGTGATAGGAATCATTCGTAGCTCCTGAGCTAGAACATGAGCTCGCCTTGAGAATTTCTGATAGCCGTCACACCGTCTGACCAAGTCCTCAACATCAGTGTGAGCCGTCAACCAATAGAAGCCATGACAAAAAGATTTGGCAACCAAGGATTTTGAACCGGCGTGATGACCACAGTCTCCTTCGTGGATCTCACGTAAAATCACACGGCCTTCTTCAGGAGAAACACAGCGCTGGAACGCACCAGAAACACTGCAGTGGTGTAACTCGCCATTGTGAACAACCATGGACTTGGACCGCCAGACTATCTGTCTGGCGAAAATTTCATCATCTGGTAACTCGTCCCGGTTCATATGGAACCGTCCAATCCGGAATGATATGTAAAGCGACCACCAACTGTGCCACCAGATCAGGAATAGCGAGGTCCTCCTCTGTAGGTAGTTGAACTGACGGGTTATGCAAGACGTCCAAAAAGGTATTGGGTGGCACCGGTTTACGCTGAGACCCCAGCAGGCTTAAAGCATCGGCTGCTTCGTTTTTGTGCCGATCAATGTGCTCCACTTGATAACCCTTAAAGTGACCAACCACAATATCCACCTCTCGTCGGTAAGCCGCCATGAGTGGATCCTTGGAGTCCCAAGTACCTGAAACTTGCTGGGCTACCAAGTCTGAGTCTCCAAAGCATCGTACACGGCTTAAGTTCATCTCCTTAGCCACTCGAAGACCATGGAGGAAAGCTTCATTCTCAGCTGCATTGTTAGTACAAGGGAACATTAAGCGAAGAACATAATGAATTTTATCACCTCGAGGGGAAGTAAGGAGAACTCCAGCCCCCAAGCCCTCCAATTGCCTGGACCCGTCATAGTGAATAGTCCAGTATGTACTGTCCGGTTTGTCTTCTGGCGCCTGCAACTCGGTCCAGTCATTGATGAAATCCACAAGAGCCTGGGACTTGATGGTTGTGCGAGGCATATACTTCAAACCGTGTGGCCCAAGCTCAATAGCCCACTTAGCAACCCGACCAGATGCTTCTCTGTTCTGGATTATATCCCCCAAAGGAGCAGAACTGACCACTGTGATGGGGTGACCTTGAAAGTACTGTTTAAGCTTCCGACTTGCCATAAAAAACCCATACACCAGCTTCTGCCAATGCGGATATCTGTGCTTTGACTCAATGAGCACTTCGCTGATATAGTAAACCGGCCTTTGAACCGGGTATTCCTTCCCAGCCTCCTTGCGCTCCACCACAATGGCGACACTGACAGCCTGGGCATTAGCAGCCACATATAACAACAGTGTCTCCTTATCAACCGGAGTAGCAAGAACTGGCGGTTCAACTAACTACCGTTTTATGTCCTCAAACGCCGCATTAGCCGCATCACTCCAGACAAAATTGTCTGTTTTCTTCAACATTTGATACAGAGGAATTGCCTTCTCTCCCAAACGGCTGATAAACTGGCTCAAAGCCGCAATACAACCCGCCAGTCGCTGAACATCATTGATACACGCCGGTTTAGCCAAGGATGTAATTGCCTTGATCTTTTCCGGATTAGCCTCAATGCCTCTGCTAGAAACTCGAAAGCCTAAGAGCTTGCCTGCCGGAACACCAAAAACACACTTGTTCGGATTGAGCATCATTTTATAAACCCGAAGATTGTTAAAGGTTTCCTTGAGGTCCTCTATCAATGTCTCCTTCTTCCTGGGTTTTACCACAATGTCATCTACATAAGCATGAAAGTTGCGCCCAATCCGAGTATGAAGACAATTCTGCACACAACGCTGATAAGTCGCCTGGGCACTCTTGAGCCCAAAGGGCATAGACACATAGCAGAAGGCTCCAAAGGGAGTAATGAAAGCTATCTTCTCCTGGTCCTTAACTGCCATCTTGATCTGATGACAACCAGAATAAGCATCCAAAAAACTCAAACACTCACAACCCGCCGTAGGATCAATGATTTGATCAATACGAGGGAGGGCGAAGGGATCAGCTGGGCAAGCTTTATTCAAATATGTGTAATCCACACACATACACCAAGTGTCGTTTTTCTTAAGTACCAGCACCGGATTAGCCAACCACTCTGGGTGAAACACTTCAATGATAAAACCAGCAGCTAACAACCGGGCCACCTCTTCTCCAATGGCCTTGCGTCGTTCCTTGTTGAAGCGGCGAAGGAACTGTTTGACCGGTTTAAACTTGGGATCAATATTGAGAGTGTGCTCAGCGAGTTCCCTCGGTACACCTGGCATGTCAGAAGGCTTCCATGCAAAAATGTCCCGGTTCTCACGGATGAACTCGATGAGCGCGCTTTCCTATTTTGGATCCAGATTTGTGCTGATACTAAACTGTTTGGATGAATCGCCAGGAACGAAATCGATAAGTTTAGTTTCATCAGCCGGTTTGAACTTCAGGGTCGGATCATGTTCTGTAGAGGGCTTCTTCAGGGAAGTCATGTATGCTGGATCAATATTGTCCTTATAAAACTTTAACTCCTCCATTGCACAAACCGATTCAGCATATGCCGCATCACCTTCCTCACATTCCAGAGCAATCTTACGGCTGCCATGAACCGTAATGGTCCCTTTGTGACCCAGCCTCTTGAGCTGCAGATAAACATAGCACAGCCTTGCCATGAATTTAGCATAAACCGGCCGTCCAAATAAAGCATGGTACGGACTTCTGATTTTGACCACTTCAAAGGTCAGTGTCTCGGACCTTGAATCATGATCATCTCCAAATACCACCTCCAGAGCTATCTTACCAACTGGGTAAGCCGATTTACCAGGCACCACTCCATGAAAAATGGTGTTTGACGGTCTAAGATTCTTATCTGTCAACCCCATACACTGGAACGTTTCATAGTACAAGATACTGATACTGCTCCCTCCGTCCATGAGTACCTTGGTAAACGTATAACCTCCCACCTGAGGTGTAACCACCAAAGCTAGGTGACCCGGATTGTTAACCCGGGGTGGGTAATCCGCCCTACTCCAGACAATAGGATGCTCAGACCCAACGTAGATAACGGGGTACTGCCGGTTCAACAGAGTTCACTGCCCTTTTATGGAGCTTCTGATCGCGCTTGCACAAACTAGTAGTGAAGACATGATACTTTCCACCGTTCAACTACTTTGGGTTGCTCTGATAACCCGATTGCTGTTGATTCCCCTGATTACCCTGTTGATGGTTACCACCTTGGTTGTTCTGGCTGCCCTGATTGTTCTGAAACCCTGAGCTTGAACCGCCACCACCGTAACCCGGCCCATGGAATTCTGGACCGGAACCACCAGATGGACCCTGATCATACCAAAAAATATCAGAATTTTTGAACTCCCTCATGATGTCGCAAACCTTCCAAAGGTGTGTGGCCGGAGCCTCCTTTGTCCCGTGCTTTGGGCAGGGCTGCTTTAACAGGCGTTCCCGATTCATTCCTCCACCGTGCTGGGGCAGTTTACCCTTACGGCGCTGCATATTGCCCTGCACATTGGCGTTAGCCACAAAATCGGAATTGTCCGCTTTACGCTTACCATTGTTTCCTTGGTCCGCCTGATTATGCTGTCCTTTTGAACCGGCATTCTTCTTTCCCTTCTCCTGTTTCTCTTCATCAAAATCAGGGTCTTTGATATTATCAGAATCAACATACTTAACCAGAGCCGCCATAAGTGTTCCCATATCATTGCAGTGGCGCTTGAGTCGTCGCAATTCCATCTTTAGTGACTTAAGCTGGCAATTGCCCTCCAATGTCACAATTGTTGTATCCGGATTGATGCGGCCTGACGAGTGCAAAATTTCTGAAACCCAGCGCACCCAATGGGTTATTGATTCATTATCTCCTTGCACACAAGCCGCCAAATCTACAATGGACATAGGCTGCTTGCATGTGTCTTCGAAGTTTGCTATGAACTTGTCCTTCAACTCATCCAATGAATTGATCGAGTTAGCAGGCAGGCTCTTCAACCAGGTGCGAGCTATTCCTTCTAGCATCATGGTGAAGTACTTTGCACATGCCGCTTCATCCACATCTAACATCTCCATCGCCATCTCATAAATCTCAACCCACGCCTCGGGGGGGGGCTGATCAGCGGTATAATTAGGCACCTTGCATGGCCCTTTGAAATCCTTGGGCAACCGCACACTACGGAGAGCCGGGATGAGACACGACACTCCCCAAGAGCTGAAGGCAAGCCCTGTCCCTCACTCTACTGACATCGCCGGTTGAACCGGGGCGGGTTGATGACGACCCGCGTGTTGTGCTGCTAATGCGGCCTCCCTTCGCGCTCTGCCATTATCCACCATATCATGAGCATTCAAATCGCCGTTCGCCGGATTCGGTCCTCGAGGGGCATCCCGACACCGCGCAATGCTTAACACGGCCGGTTCGTCTATGTGCCTGCTATAACTCTTGCTCGGACGAGGGTTGAATGTATTCTGTCTCGACTGTAAGAATACGCCTGTTGCTGTACAACGGCGGTTTGAAGAAGATCCCTGGCTCGTCGAGTCTCAATCGCTGCTAAGGAATCACCCTCCATCGGAATAGCCGCCAAACATGATGCTACTGCAATAATGTTATCCAAAGGACTAGAAAAGTGACCCAGTGGTGTTGCGACATACTGGGGCGGGATGTCCGTCCGTCGAGGCGGTTCCATCGTCCGTGGCTGATCCGGCGCCGCCCTAGGTGCCTCAGTCCGGTTTACTCATGACGGATTGCTAGGCCCAACTCCTGGTGTGCTGAAGAGATTCAGACCCTCGTAAATTTGTGGCAGTCAAGACCGGTACTTCCTTCTCATGACATCATTTGATGTGTTCTGATCCAACATAAGCCGATAATTCTGTGCCTGGATCTGCTGTGATTGGGCATCTAAAGCGGCCCGCTCTTCATCCATCCTTGCCTCCTCAGCCGCCAAGTCCGCTTTGGCCTGAACTATTTGATCCTTTAGTTTTGCAACATCTGCATTATGCTAATCTTGAGTCTCCGGAGTCACCACTGTGGTCAACAATGTCGTCCAGGCGTCTAGTAAACCGGCCATAACTTGAGCCGGTTGGCGCGTTGGGCCACCTGCCGCGGCTGCCGTTCCGGAGACCATTGCTGCTGTAGATGAAGATTGCATGGTGGGCTGTGTACCGACAATGAAGATTTGGTGGTTCAAGGGGACCCGGAATACTATCGCCATCGGAGTATCCCTCAAACCGGCCAACGTGCAGCTGGTATAGCGACTCGGTTTCGCCAGTGGATGATTCACCATCTGTGTAGACGGCCGTCCCACCATCGGACACCGGTTCAGATTCCGCTCCATGGATGACTCCTACGAACGCATGCTTCATGGCAGGCTGAACCCGAGCAGGACTTGCACGCTGAGCCGTCTCGACGAGGTCGGTGGAGATGTCCGGCTGAGGGCCCGGTTCGCCGATCTTGCCAATGAAAACGTGAATCCCGCCAAAGGGGATCCGGTACCCGTACTTGATTGAGCCGGCCTCGGGGCCCCAGCCTGCATCGTCGATGTAGAGCTTGCCGCGACGACTCTTGATCATCCGGCCAACCACGTACCCCTTGAGTCCTTCAAAGTTGCCCTTTAGGAACTCGGAACCATCGTGCGACAGCCCCACGGTGGGCGCCAACTATCGTGGAAATATCACGTCAGATGTCCTAGCGTAAGGACTTAGTCATGGAGCCATCGACGAGATTAGCGTAAAGGGGTTAAACCAGACAAGGGACACAAGAGTTTATACTAGTTCGGCCCCTTCGATGAAGGTAAAAGCCTATGTCTAGTTGTGATGGAATTATTGGGGTTTCGATGACCAGGGAGCAAATACGCTTCGCCTGAGTCTCGAGTTGTTGTCTGTTGTCCCTGAACCGCCGCCGGGTCGTCCGTTTATATACACAGGTTGACGCCCGACCGGTTTACAGAGTCCCGAGGCCGACTTATACAAGTGTTCGACTCGGTCTCTCCCTTTCCCTATCTTACAACACAAGTTATACAACTGTGACGGTTTACCATTATGGGCCCTACTCCGCCTCTGCGCTTCGGGCCTCTAAGCTTTATTAGTAAAGCACCATCTTTTTGTCTTCATGGGCTTCCGTATAGTTGAGCATGAACCGGCCCCTCCTGGGCGGTTTACACTCAGTAGTTATATCCTCAACAATAACAGTTTCTGGAATCAATATCAAGTGGCACTTTTCAAACAAAGTTTTGAGCAAGCTAATGGACTCTAACAGAGATGCAATTGATACTATCTTGTAGATCACACGAGAGTGATCAATATTGATATAAGGCACTAACCCATAGGATATACAGAACAATAGTTGTAGCCTTTTGAAAACAGCTAAGTGATGTTTATAACTGACAAATTCTCAGACTTGGCAGAATTTCAGGGATTTTCAGGATATTGCTAAAACTTTAGAAGTTCATAGAAATTAATCCATAACTCGGATGAAAAAGTTTTATACATGAAAGTTGCTCAGAAAAATGTGACGAATCGGAATGCACAGTCCGTTCATTCGCCACACGTCCCTAGCATAGCAACACATGGGACCATCCCCTCTGTTTCATTTGTACAAAATTTCCAAACTTCAGGAAAACATTTCCGGATGTTTTCCCCCTTTGCTGGTATTGTGTAACACTGTATTAGAACACCCCCAGCTCTGCCTGTAGTCATGTCATGCATATGTGTGTTTTGTATTTATAGTTTATTCCCCCCTTCTTCTCCGATAGAGCCCGAGATCGATGCTGATGCCGCTGTGATCAACTACGTCGTCCACGACCCTTCTCCCTTTTCAGCAGAGCTTCCAGGCAAGCAAACCCTCCTTGATCACTATGATATCGCCCTTTCCATTCTCTCTCATGCTTGCATTATATTTTTCTACTGTTATTGTTTGCTCCTATTCTAATGCATACCTGCTTTTGTAACCTGCTCATTGTACCTTACCTGCTTATCCTAAACTGCTTAGTATAGGTTGGTTGGTGATCCATCAGTGACCCCTCTCCCTGTCCCAGTTACCCCGGCTTGTTGTCCGATGACTCGATCAACGTGATCGGCGTACAGGGCCTGATATTGCACATCCCCTCACCCCCTATAGTTGTACGACTCTGTAGAGCTAATATCGCGTGCTGAGGGTGATACCTCGAATAACACTCCTGATGATATCTCTGTAGTGTAGCTAATCGGTCGTAGATTACGGAGGGTGTTTCCTCCTTCACCACTCCAGACACGACTCTATCGCGCAACCCCTCAAATGTGAACCTCGACGGTGATTCCTCCTATGTTCACCTTGATGATTACATCGAGTGGAATCCATCGAGGGTGATTCCTTAGGTTTCCCCCTTGATGCTTTGGACACACAGTTACCCTGACTTTACTTTAGACCATTATTAAAGTCAGGCGGGCCCAGTGAGCACCTGCGAGAGATACCAGTGAAAGTCGGGCGGGCCGGGGAGCAACCGCGAGATGTTACGGTGGCGGTTGGCTAATTAGCGGTATCACCCAGGAGTGGGTGGTAGCTCCGGACTCGTCCCGACAGCCGTCACTTCTTTTAATAATGCACTAACAGGTTTAGGTATTTATTCTGAGTTGGCCACTGGCCTATACGCACTAACCACGATGCGCGCGGGAACAGTTCTGGGCACTCGGCGTCCTTGTATCAGCCAAAGCTTTGTCAGATGTCCAGTTTAGCATTGCGGTACGGCCTGGTCGGCGCCCCAGAGGTGGTGGCCTGTATCGCCCTGCATGCAACAACCCGAAGGGCAACGGGCGATGGGCCCAAGACCCCGGAGTTCTTAGGATGTAGACCAGCTGGGACCTCTCTGCAGAGCCTAGGTAGGGCTACGACATGTTAATCTTCCGAGGCTAGGCATTGACCCAGTAAAGTGTGTCTGGCCAGAGTAATAAAGTGTGTTGGGAAATGTGGTGCACCCGTGCAGGGAAGATTATTTATTCGAATAGTTGTGTCCATGATAACAGACATTCAGACTTATATCCTGATCTATTACAACTAGAAATGGATACTTGAGATATGTGATGGATATGTGGCTCCGGGATTGCTTTCTCGCAGGGAGTCGAGGAAGGACCTCTGAGCGTTAATTCTACAACATGTTTGTTAAATATAAACTGCTATTCTATACTCTGATGAATGATGCAAGATGCTTGGAGCTGCTTGAAGATGTTAGTCTTTGATAGGCTAGGCCTTCCCCTCTATTCTGGAATTCTACAGTCAGTCCACAGATACATACCTTCCTTTGATACCAATGCATACTTAGTATAGATCTGTTGCTTGCGAGTACTTTGGATGAGCACTCATGGTTGCTTTGCTACCGCTTTTCTCCCTTCTTCCTTCTTTCCGGTTGTTGCAACCAGATGGTGGATCCCTGGAGCCAGATGCCACCGCTGACGTATACTACTATATAGAGGCCGCCGAAGACTAGGATTAGTTAGGAGGTCCTAGGTAGGAGGCCTTTCCTCTTCGATCATTGTTGCTTTTGTGTTAGCCTTCTTAAGGTAGTCTTGTTTAACTTATGTCTATACTTAGATATTTTTGCTTCTGCTGACTCTTGTGTTTTGAACTTTTGTATTTGATCCCTCGAGGCCCCTGGCTTGTAAAAGCTTGTATTATTTTGATTTGTGTCTAGAGTTGTGTTGTGATATCTTCCCGTGAGTCCCTGATCTTGATCGTACACATTTGCGTGTATGAGTAGTGTACAATCAAGTCAGGGGCGTCATAATGGATGATTTCCATTTACGTAACTTCTTTTAATGATTGCTTAAGCAACCTTGATCGAGTTTTGCAGAGATGTGAACCAATTAATCTTGTCTTTACTTGGGAGAAGTGCCACTTTATGGTTAATGAAGGTATTGTCTTGGGGCTTAAAATTTCTAAACGAGGTATTGAGGCAGATAAAGCTAAAGTTGATGCAATTGAGAAAATTCCATGTCCTAAAGATATTAAAGGTATTCATAGTTTCCTAGGTCATTGTCGGTTTCTATAGGAGGTTTATTAAAGACTTCTCTCAAATTTCGAGGCCTCATACAAATCTTTTACAAAAGGATGTTCCATTTGTTTTTGATGATGATTGTGTAGAAGCCTTTGAAACACTTAAGAAAGCCTTAACTTCCTCACCTATAGTTCAACCACCTAATTGGAAATTGCCTTTTGAAATTATGTGCGATGCTAGCGATTATGCTGTTGGTGCTATCTAGGCCAAAGAGTTGATAAGAAATTAAATGTTATCCATTATGCTAGTAAGACTCTAGACAGTGCCCAATGAAATTATGCTACTACTGGAAAAAAATTAGCAGTTGTGTTTGCTTGTGATAAATTTAGATATTAAAGTGTTGATTCCAAAGTGGTTGTTCACACTGATCATGCTGCTATTAAATATCTTATGGAAAAGAAAGATGCTAAACCTAGACTCATTAGGTGGGTTCTCTTGTTACAAGAATTTGATTTACATATCACTGATAGAAAAGGAGTTGAGAACCTCGTAGCAGATAACTTGTCTAGGTTAAAAAATATTCTTGATGACACACTACCCATTGATGATAGTTTTCCTGATGAACAACTAGCTGCAATAAATGTTTCTCACAACACATCTTGGTATGCTGACTATGCTAATTACATTGTTGCTAAATATATACCACTTAGTTTCACATACCAACAAAATAAAAAATATATTCTATGATTTAAGACATTACTTTTGGGATAACCCACATCTTCATAAAGAAGGAGTAGATGGTATTATTAGACGTTGTGTACCTAAGCATGAACAGCAACAAATCCTACGGAAATTTCACTCCGAAGCTTATGGAGGACATCATGCGGGAGATAGAGCTGCTCACAAGGTATTGCAATCTTGTTTTTGTTGGCCTACTCTCTTCAAGGATGCCCGTAAGTTTGTTTTATCTTGTGATGAATGTCAAAGGATAGGTAATATTGGTAAGCGTCAAGAAATGCCTATGAATTATTCACTTGCTGCTAAACCATTTGATGTTTGGGGTATTGATTATATGGGACCTTTTCCATCCTCTAATGGGTATACTCATATTTTGGTTGTTCTTGAGTATGTTACTAAGTGGGTAGAAGCTATTCCAACTAATAGTGCTGATCACAACACTTCCATTAAAATGCTTAAGAAGTTATTTTCCCAAGGTTTGGAGTCCCTAGATATTTAAGGACGGCTGGTGGTTCTATAGGATCAAAAGTATGTCTAGAGGGGGGTGATTAGACTACTTGACCAAATAAAAATGTAGCCTTTTCCCAATTTTAAGTCTTGGCAGATTTTAGCAACTTAGCACAAGTCAAGCAATCAACCTACACATGCAGTTCTAAGAGTATAGCAGTGGAATGTAAAAACATTACATATGAAGGTAAAGGGAGGAGTTTAGAGGGAGCAAAAGCAATGTAGACAAGGAGATTTTTGGCGTGGTTCCAATAGGTGGTGCTATCGTACATCCACATTGATGGAGACTTCAACCCACGAAGTGTAACGGCTGCGTGAGTCCATGGAGGGCTCCACCCACGAAGGGTCCACGAAGAAGCAACCTTGTCTATCCCACCATGGCCATCGCCCATGAAGGACTTGCCTCACCAGGGTAGATCTTCATGAAGTAGGATCTCCTTGCCCGTACAAACTCATTGGTTCAACTGCACAATCTTGACAGAGGCTCCAAAGTGAAACCTAACCAATCTAGGAGACACCACTCTCCAACAGGTAATAGATGGTGTGTTGATGATGAACTCCTTGCTCTTGTGCTTCAAATGATAGTCTCCCTGTCGGTGTCAAAACCGGCGGATCTCGGGTAGGGGTCCCGAATTGTGCGTCTAGGCGGATGGTAACAGGAGACAAGGGACACGATGTTTTTACTGTCATCGTTCTGGGAACGGGGGTCCCCAGACTTGCCTGCCTGCGGCCTGCGGCATGGCTCAAAGGGGGCCCAACGCGGCCCATCTTCATCAACACAAGCTCAAGACCCTCACGAGGGGCCAAGCCTCACGGGGCGGACGACAAGGAGCTTCCTCAGGCACGGCCTCATCAGGCTGGCTCACGAGGAGGCAGAGAGTTCAAGGCGGGGTACCTCGCGAGGTGCCCATGACGCAAGCCATGACGACCAAGGGCGCCAGTCGGGGCCAGCTCGACCAAGACCAGCCCAATGGCGGGGAGGAAGTCATTGTGGAGCCCAAGCAGGCGTCACCACCAGAGCCTTTGACAGGCGAGGACCAACTTTAGTCAGGATAAGTTTACCCATTGTTCCCCTTCAAAATGGCCAATTGTTGGCGCCCTTCCCGCTCAATATTTGGGAAGAGGCCCAGGGCCTTTGCCTATAAATAGGACTAGCCACCCCCAGGGTAGAGGCATCGAGTGCCCTCGCTAGAAACCTGTAGAGAGAGCGACTGAACTCTTCCAAGCAGTTCATTGCACCAGCCAAGAACAGACCCTCGGGAGGCTGTCCTTCCTTGTATTGTTCATCATCAGCCCAAGAGGCAATCCACCACACCACACACTGGAGTAGGGTATTACACCACAATGGTGGCCTGAACCAGTATAAACCCTGTGTCTCTTGTGTTGTTCTTTTCGTAGTTAGATCCTAGCGATTCGGCGAGGAGCAGGTAGGTAGAGGGTGAAATCTCTGCGCGCACCCCAGTGTTCGAACCTCAAGGGTCTGCCGGAACCCGAAATCCGACATTTGGCGCTCCAGGTAGGGGTGTGCCGGAATTCGTCTTCCATCGCCCTGCTCTTCTCCGACCGTCGCATCCATGTCCGATGCTCGTCGGGATGCTCTCGCCGCTCGAGTCGCCCAGACGGCTCCCGTCGGCGGGCGCCCTCGTCGTTCCCCGTCGCCTGTCGTCAACGCTGCCACCGGCCCAGCGGGGAACGAGCAGCAAGTATCGCCCCAGCATCCCTCCGTGGCCTCTTGGGAAGAGCCGCGCAGCCTCTTCCTCGCCCACCACACCGCGCCGGCCTCCCCGGTCATCGCGGCCCTCCTGGGCGGCTCGCAGGCGCCACCCTCCAGTCACCACGTCAAGCCGTTCGTCCGCCGGGTCGGCGCCGCCTTCACGCGGCAGGGGTCTCCCCGGGACCGGTCGGAGCCACATGCCAGGCTAGCCTTCAGCTCGGAGGACCACCCCTCCAACTTGGCCTGCTCGGGTGCGCTCCCCATGCTGTGCACCCCCACCATCTGCCAGGTGGCTATCACCAGGACTCTCATCGACGATGGCGCAGGCCTCAGCGTGCTCTCAGTCGAAGCCTTCAACCTCCTCCGCATACCCCGGGAGCGGCTGCAACCCAGCCGGCCCTTCTCGGGCGTCAGGGGCGGGTCATCCAGCTCCTTGGGACAGATCCGGCTCCCAGTAACTTTCGGCACCTACGACAATTTTCGCACGGAGCATGTCGATTTTGATATCGCCCCCATCAGCCTCCCCTACAACGCCATCCTCGGCTATCCAGCACTGGCCCAGTTCATGGCCGCGACTCACCCAGGGTACAACCTTATGAAGATGCCCGGGAGTAGCGGTGTCCTCACCGTGCCTGGGGACACCGGGGATGCGCTGCGAGCTCTCAAGCTTGCCTTCAAGACGGCGGCGGCGGCAAAGCCCGCCAACGTGGGGACCCCTGAGCCCAAGTTGGCTGCACCGACCAAGAAGAAATAGTTGTTCACCCAAGACAAGGCGGAGACCAAGCAGATACCTGTCGACGAGGACGGGTCCACTAGCGCCACTTTCACCATAGGCGCCAACCTCGGGCCTGAGCAGGAGGAAGCCCTTGTCTAGTTCCTGCGCGGAAACAAAAAGGTATTCGCCTGGGAGCCCGATCAGTTGGCGGGGATCCCACGGGGCGTAATCGAGCACCACCTCAACGTGTGCCCCAATGTGCGCCCCGTGAAGCAGAAGGCGAGGCAGCAGTCCACTGAAAAGCAGGCCTTCATCGTCCAGGAGACCCGCAAGCTAGAAGCCGCGGGGGTTATTCGCGAGGTCCGATATCCAGATTGGTTGGCCAACCCTCTGGTTGTGCCAAAGAAGGGAGGGAAGGAGCGCATGTGTGTCGACTTCACCAACCTCAACGAAGCATGCCCGCAAGATCCGTTCCCACTCCCTCGCATCGATCAGATTCCACCGCTGAGTGTGACCTGTTATGCTTCTTGGATGCCTTCTCCGGGTATCACCAGATCAAGATGGCGGTGCAAGACGTGGAGAAGACGGCCTTCCTGACCCCGTGTGGGGTGTACTACTATACATGCATGCTATTCAGACTGCGCAACGCGGGGGCAACCTTTCAGCGGCTCATGCACATCACCTTGGGCCCGCAACTCGGGAAGAATGTGGAGGCTTACGTTGACGACATTGTAGTGAAGTCTCGTGAGGCCAATACCCTGATACAAGACATGGAGGAAACCTTTGCCAAGCTCAACGGAGTGAGCCTGCGGCTCAACCCGGAGAAGTGTGTGTTTCGAGTCCCCTCGGGCAAGCTCTTTGGCTTCCTCATGTCCCACCGAGGCATCGAGGCCAACCTAGAAAAGGTCAAGGCAGTCGAGGACATGAGCCCACCAAAGACCCTCAGAGAGATGCAGAAGCTTAGTGGGCGTGTGACTACGCTAGGGCGCTTCATCTCCAGGTTAGGGGAGCGAGCGCTGCCATTCTTCCAGCTGATGAAGAAAAAGGGGCCCTTTGAATGGACTGAAGAGGCCGACAAGGCGTTCCAATATCTCAAGAGATACCTAACCAGCCCTCCGGTGATGGTGGCCCCACGCCCTCAAGAGCCCTTGGTGCTCTACCTCGCCGCCACTCCCTACTCCGCCAGCGCGGCCCTAGTGGCGGTTAGGAAGGAGCGTCGGACCAAGGCCACGGTAGCTACCCGCGTCAAGGCAAAGTGGGACCAAGAAGGACTCGCGGAGATCAGTACCACGACCGAATAGGATCAGTCGCTGCAGGGGAGCGCACCAGGAACGGAAGAGGCCCTTCCGCCAGGCAGCCAACTTCTGGAGGCTCCCCCGCCTCAGGAGGCGCCACGGCCTCCCGAGGACGCCGCTAGCACCGACGCTCCAAGCCTCGTCGAGCACCAAGTGTACTTCGTCAGCACAGTGTTGCGGGATGCGAGGGCACGGTACCCCATGCCTCAGAAACTCCTCCTCGCGCTACTGGTGGCCTCGCGCAAGCTGCAGCACTACTTTCAGGGTCACCCTATCAAGGTTCTCTCAGCGTACCCCTTGGAAAGGGTGCTTAGGAGCCCTAACTCAGCCGGAAGGGTCGCCGAGTGGAACATTGAACTGCAAGCATTTCAGCTCGAATTCAGCACGACCAGAGTCATCGAGGGGGCCGCGCTAGCGGATTTCGTGGCCGAATGGACGGAGGCACCGGGCCTCAAGGCCGGCGAGGATCGATCCCTCTCCCCAGGAAGTGAGGCACCAGAAGGCTGGGTCATGTACTTCGACGGAGCGTTCTCCAGGCATGGCGCTGGGGCTGGGGCGGTGCTCATATCTCCCACTCAGGACAAGCTCTATTACGTCGTGCAGCTCTGTTTCCAGCAAGCCGAAAAGGTCTCCAACAACATAGCGGAGTATGAAGGTCTGATAGCAGCCTTGAAGGCCGCGGACGCCCTAGGGGTAAAGCGCCTTACCATCAAGGGCGATTCGCAGCTCCTCGTCAATTTCTCCAACAAAGTGTACGAGCCGAAAGATGAGCACATGGAGGCCTACCTTGCGGAGGTCCGTAGGATGGAAAAGCAGTTCTGGGGGTTGGAGTTGCAGCATGTGCCCCGTGGCACCAATCAGGAGGCCGATGACATCGCCAAACGAGCATCCAGGCAGTTACCTCAGGAGCCTGGCGTCTTCGAGGAGCGACTCTTCAAGCCCTTGGCCATGCCATCACTATCAAACACGGCGCAGCCTCGGGAGGAGCTCCCCCAGCCACCTGCCTCAGGAGCTCCAGTCTGTGGCCCAGCCTCAGGAGCACGCCTACTCCTGACGATGGAGCCTCAGGCGGGGTGCTGGGTCACAGAGCTCCGGAGTTACTTGACGCAAGGGACCCTGCCGGAGAAGGAGGAGGATGCAGAGCGTGTGGCGCGGCAAGCCACAACATACTGTATCAGGGATGGAGAACTCTACCGGAAGCGACCAAATGATGTATCCCTACGCTGCATATCCAGGGAGCAAGGGAAAGAGCTGCTGGCGGACATACACGGTGGAGACTGTGGGCACCAGTCATCATCATGAACCCTCGTGGGCAAGGCATTCCACAGCGGCTTCTATTGGCCTACTGCGCTCAACGACGCTGTCGAACTAGTGAAGGCCTGTGAAGCCTGCCAATTCCATGCCAAGCAGATCCATCAGCCGACAGGAAGTTTGCAAACTATACCCCTCTCATGGCCATTCGCGGTCTGGGGGCTGGACATCCTGGGCCCATTTCCTCGGGCGTCGGGGGGCTATCGCTACCTCTACGTCGCCGTGGACAAGTTCACCAAATGGGCCGAAGTGGAAGCCGTCCGCACCATCCCTGCGGGTTCAGCAGTCAAGTTCATCAAGGGCATCGTGAGCCGGTTCGGGGTGCCGAACCGCATCATCACCGACAATGGTTCGCAGTTCACCAGTAACCTCTTCAAAACATTCTGTGCTAACCTTGGAACGCAGATATGCTACACTTAAGTGGCGCACCCCCGAAGCAACGACCAAGCCGAGCGGGCCAACGCGGAGGTCCTGAGGGGCCTCAAGACCAGAACATTCAAGAAGAAGCTGGAAGCCTGCGGTAGAGGCTGGTACGATGAGCTTCAGTCCGTGTTGTGGTCCATCCGCATGACCGCAACCAAGCCGACTGGAGAGACCCTGTTCTTCTTTGTCTATGGAGCCGAAGCGGTCCTCCCTCACAAGGTCAGACATCGTTCCGCACGGGTCCTGGCGTTCGATGAAGTGCAGCAGGACGCCATGCGGGGGATGGACCTCGTGCTGGGGGAGGAGCCTCGCCGAGAAGCCGCGTTGCGAGTAGCGAGATATCAACAAGCGCTGCGGCGATACCATTGCCGCAACATCCGCCCCAGGACTCTTGAGGTAGGGGACCTTGTTCTCAGGCGGGTTCTCTCCAGGGAGGGACTGCATAAGCTCTCTCCCATGTGGGAGGTCCCGTTCAAGGTTGTTCATGTTTCCAGGCCCGGCTCCGCACGCTTGGAGACTCAGGAGGGGGTGCCAGTCCAGAACGCGTGAAACATCCAGCACCTCTGGAGGTTTTACCCTTAAAAGGACCAGAGCCTGTGAAGAAGGCGAATGCCTGTGAAGATCATCTTTTTGGAAAAGGCCCAGAGCCTGTGAAGAAGGCGAATGCCTGTGAAGATCATCTTTTTGGAAAAGGCCCAGAGCCTGTGAAGAAGGCGAATGCCTGTGAAGATCATCTCTTTGGAAAGGGCCCAGTGCTTGTGAAGAAGGCGAATGCCTGTGAAGATTATCCTTTAGGAAAAGGCCCAGAGCCTGTGAAGAAGGCGAATGCCTGTGAAGCTATCACGTTTTGGAAATGGTCCGGAGCCTATGAAGAGGGCCAATGCCCGTGAAGCTTGCTTCCCCGAAGAAAGGCCCGGAGCCTGTGAAGAAGGCCAACGCCTGTGAAGCTCGCCGCCCGTCACACTCTCACGTAATAATGAGTTGGGGCTGTACACGCCCCGGAGTCTCAGGAGCGCCGGCCTCAGGCCCTGGGGCTCCCTCCCACGCCCAGTGGCAGCACTTAGCTCCGCGCTAGTGAGAGGACGTCGAAGACTAGACTAGGTGCCGGACGCGGCCTTTTCATTTGCTTTCTGCAGTTGGCTAGTTCATTCTCATTTGGAGTTTTATCAAAACTATCACCGCCTTTTGACTTGTGGTTCTTCGACTTTTTCGCCCTCCTGCCTCGATTTCTCTTGCGCAAGGGCTCGCGAGGGAGCAGCCCCGAGCGCCCTCGCGAGTGTTTCTGTCCCTATAGCTCAAGGTTTCACGACCCGGGTCCACTACAGGAGCGCCCCTCCAGTCCGTGCCTCACGGGCACCGCGACACGAATACAGGACCTGGGTCGGTCGCCCCCACGGCCGAGGCTGGAGATTACCTAGGCGCGGGCGTGCGATAGGAAGGAACAATACCAAAATAACGGAAATAGTACGATGATTGACAACGGTAAACCAAACACGCCCCCACGGGGCCCCACACTGCTGTCTTTTTGTGCAGGATAAAAGAAAAGAAAGAACAAATTAGGCGAAGACTCGAGCCGCCTCCGGAGCTCAGGCGGACTCCCTCTCGCGCTTCACCGGGGCGCGACAGCAGGCAGACCCGCTGCCGCCCTCCAAGCAGGCACGACGGCGTGGAGGCTGACCGCGGCCGCTGCTAGAAGAGTCGCTGCCCGAAGAAGAACCAATGAAGCTTGAGGAACCCTGGGCGCCGCCAACCACGCGCGCGATGTCCTCTCCGTCCTCGCCGGGGCTGGGTCCCCAGCCGCGGTCATCGTCTTCAGGGCAGCACCCCGTGCGGCGACCATTTTCCCCAAACACCCTCACATAGAGGGTGGCGTCGCCGTCAAACTTGAAGTGCAGGGTGCACCGACGGCTCAGGCCACGCGCGTGGGCAAATGTCTGCCAGCCGCGGGTCAAGGCCAGGCTCCCGGTTGCGGAGATCTCCAGCGAAGCCCATGAGGCCCGGCTGCAACAGCCATCTGCCTGGAGCCAGAGGCCACCCGGGGCGCCAGCCAAGAGCTCACCTAGGAGGAAGCGAGGGAGCTGGAGCCAGGCGCTGGTCGGCTCCGCCGCCCACACAGCAAACTCCGGCAGCACCTCCGCAGAGTGGAAGTGCGGCCTAGGGGTCGCACGGCCGAAGCACGCCCCCTGGCCACGACCAGCCGCCCATCATCGCGCGAGAAGTCACCTCCGCGACCGCGGGGAGCCGCCGTGGAGGCCACAGGGTGTTTGCGAGGGCGGCCTCGACCGCGCTTGGGTGGGGGAGATGCAGATTCAACCTGGCGAGCCTTTCCTTTCTCTGCTGCTGAGAACTTCCTTGGCGGAGCCATGAAGAAGAAGGAGAAGCAAGAGGGGATAGACTGGAAGGGCACGTGTCGTTCCGTACTTATAACCGGCGAAGGCCAGCTGTCGACCTCCACGTTGCATGCAGGGACTTGTCGAATCCGTGCAGTTGCTGAGGCATCATGGGGAAGCGGAGGCGCCCACGTCCAATCAACCGCCACGCGGCGCCCACGATCGCAGGCTGTTAGGGCCCGCGGCGCTTCGCACTTGCCCTTTTGCCTCTCTGCTCGGCCATGTCCGGGCGCACCTTGGGCCCGGGGGCTACTATCGGCGTTCTGGGAATAGGGGTCCCCAGACTTGCCTGCCTGTGGCCTGCGGCGTGGCTCAAAGGGGGCCCAGCGCGGCCCATCTTCATCAACACAAGCTCAAGACCCTCGTGAGGGGCCAAGCCTCGCGGGGCGGACGACAAGGAGCTTCCTCAGGCACGGCCTCATCAGGCTGGCTCACGAGGAGGCGGAGAGTTCAAGGCGGGGTACCTCGCGAGGTGCCCATGACGCAAGCCATGACGACTAAGGGCGCCAGTCGGGCGCCAGCCCGCGCAGTGTCCTCCTTTCCTCTTTGGTGCAAAGGGAGCAAGCACAGGCGAGAGCATCAAGCAAAGGCATCCATTTCGGTGCAACGAGACCAAGACCAGCCCAACGGCAGGGAGGAAGTCATTGTGGAGCCCAAGCAGGCGTCACCACCAGAGCCTTTGACAGGCGAGGACCAACTTTAGTCAGGATAAGTGTACCCACTGTTCCCCTTCAAAATGGCCAATTGTTGGCGCCCTTCCCGCTCAATATTTGGGAAGAGACCCAGGGCCTTTGCCTATAAATAGGACTAGCCACCCCCAGGGTAGAGGCATCGAGTGCCCTCGCTAGAAACCAGTAGAGAGAGCGACTGAACTCTTCCAAGCAGTTCATTGCACCAGCCAAGAACAGACCCTCGCGAGGCTGTCCTTCCTTGTATTGTTCATCATCAGCCCAAGAGGCAATCCACCACACCACACACTGGAGTAGGGTATTACACCACAATGGTGGCCTGAACCAGTATAAACCCTGTGTCTCTTGTGTTGTTCTTTTCGTAGTTTAGATCCTAGCGATTCGGCGAGGAGCAGGTAGGTAGAGGGCGAAATCTCCGCGCGCACCCCAGTGTTCGAACCTCAAGGGTCTGCCGGAACCCGAAATCCGACATTTACCCAGGTTCAGGCCCTCTTTGTGGAGGTAAAACCCTACTCCTACTTGATTAATATTGATGATATGGGTAGTACAAGAGTAGATCTACCATGAGAGCAAGGAGGCTAAACCCTAGAAGCTAGCCTATGGTATCATTGTTGTTCGTCCTACGGACTAAAACCCTCCGGTTTATATAGACACCGGAGAGGGCTAGGGTTACACAGAGTCGGTTACAATGGTAGGAGATCTACATATCCGCATCGCCAAGCTTGCCTTCCACGCGAAGGAAAGTCCCATCCGGAAACGGGACGAAGTCTTCAATCTTGTATCTTCATAGTCTTGGAGTCTGGCCAAAGATGATAGTTCGGCTATCCGGACACCCCCTAGTCCAGGACTCCCTCAGTAGCCCCTGAATCAGGCTTCAATAACGACGAGTCCGGCGCGCATATTGTCTTCGGCATTGCAAGGCGGGTTCCTCCTTCGAATAATTCATAGAAGATTTTGAACACTAGGATAATGTCCGGCTCTGCAAAATAAGTCCCACATACCACCGTAGAGAGAATAATATTTACACAAGTTCAATCTGCTGACATATTTCGTGGCGTGACATCACACCGCGGCCAAGCCTTTATTCGAATCGTCTTCACTGTTCCACCTCAGCGTTTTTAGCGAAGCGGTTTCCTTGGCACGTCTTGTCAAAGCAGAGATCGTGTCCCCTTATTCTGGGATTCTCATCAATACGGGCGTGGGTAACCCAACCACGCCATTGATTGCGGCGCTTGGGAGATAAGCGAGTTTTTTCAGGCTGGTGGGGACGCATAGTTTCCATCCGTCCATAGAAGGGGATAAGGATCCACCTTTTTACCTACGCCTTCTTCCTCCTTTGTTTATCCATCCCCGCGCGCGCCCGAGTCCGCACATCTCGCCTCAACCTTCCCCAGCCATGTCCGGAGCGGGAGGCAAGTGGATGGCCTCCTCCGTTACGGAGGGGCACATCAAGAGGCTGCGAAAGGCCGGATACTTGTCCAGCGACATCGCGCATCGGCTCCCCGACGAGGGGCAGCTCATCCCCACCCCCGGGCCCGATGAGAGGGTGGTGTTCCTCACCCATTTCCTCCGCGGACTAGGTTTTCCACTTCACCCATTTGTCCGGGGGCTCATGTTCTACTATGGCCTGGATTTCCACGATCTGGCCCCAAATTTCATCCTCAACATCTCGGTGTTCATCGTCGTGTGCGAGGCCTTCCTCTGCATCCAGCCCCACTTCGGCTTATGGCTGAAGACCTTTAATGTCAAACCGAAGGTAGTGGGCGGGCGCCAAGAGAAGTGCAGAGGTGACATGGTGGGCAAGATGCCCAACGTCCTATGGCTCGAGGGCTCCTTTGTGGAGACCATAAAGGGGTGGCAATCGGGGTGGTTCTATATCACCGAGCCGCGTGACCCTGAATGGGCAGCGGCTCCCGAATTCAGATCTGGAAAGAGAAGGGCCTATCATGGGGTGATTCGGAGGAACTGACCGGACTCCAATCCTGCGTCCAAACCCTGGTGAACAAGAAACTCAAGCTTGTCAACATAGTCTAGGTCATGCTCATCCGCCGGATTCTCCCGTGCCAACAACGGGCTTTCAACTTGTGGGAGTTCGATCCGGCACAACACCAGACCTTGAGCAGGCTCTTCGACACTACGTACGAAGATGCCTGGAAGGTGCTGTTCAAGGGCGCCGAGGCTCCCGCATCCGCTACCGAAGATCGCGGATTCAGCTCGCAGCATCAAGCCGGCGAGGTAAGCTATTTTACCCTTTACGGGACACTTGATTTTCATAGTTTGACTCTATGCGGGATCTAAACTCCCTTTACCTTTAACTGGCCTGGCAGAAGACGTCCGGGCAGGTTAACTGTCCGGCTCCCTTGCCCGAAGACCCAGCGGATGCCCGATTAATGGGACTGCTGGCTCCGGCGCCTTACGTGGTGCTGGAGAAGAAGGCCAAGAGGAAGGCCACGGGGACTCGGAGGAGTTCCCGGCGCCAGGTGTTATCGGACTCATCGTCCGATGACTCCGAGGCGGACTCCTCCCGCGAAGACGAGGAGGAGAAAAAAGAGGCCTCTCCCCCGACGGGGGGAGAGAAGAAAAGGAAGGCTTCCCCGACGAGGGAGGCCGAAGGGTCCAAGAAGGGAAGGACCCTCCCCCCGGACTACTCCACCAACGCCGACGACGATGAAGAGGAGTGGCCACCAAGGACTAAGCCCCTGGCAACATCGTAAGTGTCCGGACCCCAGAATAATTCAAGGCATTTCGTTTGTCGCATAGAATCTCATAACGCCGAATACAACCCTGCAGCCCGCCCAGGGACGGGCTCGATATTTCAACGAGTGGCTCCCTGGCTCCGTTGGACGTGAATAGTACTTCACTTTCGGCCGTCTCCTCTCCTTGCGCTGCTGATGACGCCGAGGTGGGGTCCCAAAAGGGGTCCGGCCAGGAGGAGGAGGTTCCGGAGGTGCCGCAAGGAAGCCTCCAGGACTTTGGGCACGAGGGGGATCAACCCCCAAAGGGTTCTGAGTTCGGCCCTGGGCCGGACTCCGCACCGGAACCCTTAGTGGTTCCGGAGTCTGGCAAGCGGCCCCTTCGTAAGAAGGGTGAGACTGCGACGCCAGTGACCTCCGTCCAACCGGAAGCGCCGGATAATTTGCTGCAGGCGCTCAACGGTGCCTCCATCGACGAGGAGCACCGCACTGTTATGAGTGGGGTGATTCAGAAAGTTCGGTCTGCCAAGAGCAGGCTGACCGAAGCCTGCACTAGCCTTCCAACAGGCTTCGAGGTAAGTGATTTAAGATATGTAAAAATAGTACCGCATATACAGTAGCCCCTGATGCTCAGTTTGGTGTTCGGAAATAAAAGCCGAACTGAGGATCGAAAAAGATATACTCAGGAGTCTAACATAAGAATGTCAATATGGGAATGCAGGTTGCGCTGTTGACCTCTGCCGCATTGACTGCGGAGGTCAATGTATTGAAGGAGAGCCTCGAGCGGTCCGAGAACGAGCTCGGTCGTGCCAAGAGGCAGCTCGAGGACAAGGAAGGTAAGTAATACCTTATTAAAGTAATACCTTATAGAAAAGGATTTGGTTGCAAAAAATGACAGGAATAACGTGAGTATTGCAGGGGCCACGAACAAGGTGGCGACCCTGAAGGAAGCGGTGTCCGAGGCCGAACGCAATGCTGCCGCGGAACGCACCGAGCGAGAGAAGCAGGAGGTGCGGGTGGCGGAGGTGCGGCAAGAGCTCCAGGCTCTCGTGGAAAAACACGAGAGTTTGGAGCGTGACTCGAAGACTCGAGAGTCCGAGCTCGCCTCGGCTCTTGAGAGTGCCAAAGCTGCCAAGGCCGAAGCCCAAAAAGCCCTCCAGGAAATTGAGGCGATAAAGAAGATAGTGGCGGGTAAGGCATTCTTTATGCAAAGCAAGCACGTGAAAGTGAATTACTTGTTACTTACCCAAATCCGGAGCTCTCTAGGAGCATTCGCAGATCTGCCCCGCACTGTGTCTGATACTGCCGCATTCTATCGGTCCGAGGAAGGGAGCTCGATGGAGAAGGTATTCTGGTCTCAGTATGCTGAGGCCGGACATCCGGTGCCCCTTAGCAACCAGCTGAAGCAGCTGGTCGAGCTCCACAAGGTGGCCGAACAGGCCATGAAGGGCCTCATAGTTCGGCTGTGACCCAAAGAAGCCATGCGTGGGAGCTACTTCGGTCTAGTGCGGTGGCTGGTGGACGCTTATCCATGGGTTGAAGTCATCAAGCACTCCGCCTGCATTGAAGGTGCCCATCGGGCCCTTGCCCGTGCTAAAGTGCATTGGGGCAAGATGGACGCCGAGAAGCTTGTGATGGACGCACCACCGCCAGGCAAGGAGTATCGCACGTCCAAGATGTACTATAAGGGTGTCCTGAAGGGTGCCCGCCTTATAGCGGGTGAGTGTCCCAAATATGTAATTTTTGAGTAGTCTCGCATTTTGTTATCCTATGCGCTGAAAACTTTGTTCATATGCGCTAAGCAACGCTTGTTAATTTAAAATATTACCTTCTGTGCGGCCGTTTATCAAATTTGAGAGATGGCAAGTCGTTGGCTTCGGCCCCCATGCCACGAGTGCTGGGGTGTTCGGGATAAACTTGAGCGCTCTTTTTCCCATTTTTGGGTCCTTCGAGGGAGGCGCTCAACACAACGAACGAGGCAACCAGACTTATAATGCTTGAACACTCCCACTTAGCCATAGAATTCTATAAGTTTAAATTTTGGCGAAGCCCCTAGTGTTCGGAAGGCCGAATTCGGGGCGCTATCCATGCCTGGGCCGGACAAAGCCGGCTCCTCGCTCTAAGCGGCATCAGGCTTTAGGGACTCGAAAAAACCTCTCGAACAGCGACCGACTCTCGCCCCATCATGACGGTCAGTTTTAGCTTTCTCCACTGAGGTGCTCAACCCAGCTCAACTGGGGCACAATCGCAGTGGTTCTCCCAGCGCTACCTTAGCCGATATAACGGAACGTAAGGTACCAAAACATGGGAGTCGGGCAAACCCAACTATTGACCGAAGACATGATTCGGAGCCGATGCATATAATGCTATAATTTCGGGGTGCCACACTTGTGAAAGTCTTGG
The DNA here is from genome assembly GCF_018294505.1 of Triticum aestivum. Classification (NCBI taxonomy): domain Eukaryota; kingdom Viridiplantae; phylum Streptophyta; class Magnoliopsida; order Poales; family Poaceae; genus Triticum; species Triticum aestivum. The sequence goes on along the minus strand of NC_057807.1, from coordinate 114,349,012 downwards.
GACTTATCACACCATACTTTGGGGAACATAAGCCCCTGGTGTATGTGGCCGTACCAAAGCGTACGGGTGCAACATGTCATAAGTGAACATATATAGATAAAAAAAGGAATGCAATGATAGGCAAAAAGCGATGCATTGTTTATTAAAAAAGTACTGTAATGAAAGCAGAACGATAAAAATAGTGGGATAAGCAAGGGATGGGACTATTTAACATGTCCCCCTCCAGGGGTAGGCTGCAGAATGGTATGTAAAACAGGTATACTACTCGTAATAGAGACCACATGGACATTCGATGTAGCTTTTCTGCTTCCCTGGATGTTGCATCGTGAGTTCAGCAGGTCCACTGCCGGATAGGGCTTCTGGAAAACGGAGTCCTGAAAATAAGAAGTAAGAAAAAATGACACCATTGGAGCCCCTGGTGTGGTTGAGCCGCACTCTGGGCATTCCTTGGTCGTGCCCCTCCCCCTGTGCCCATGGTATCTCCAGAGCGTAGTTATGTATGTGTGGTACTGGTTTCGCGATTTCGCGAGGGCTGGGGTTGGGGCCGCATTGCTACGCGTGCTCGGAACGTGCCAGGTGGTCTTCTTGTAGGTTACTCCGGGCGCGCTTGACGGTGTCCGGCCGCTTAACAGCCGGACTCAAGAATTGCCTTAAGAGGCTCCTTTGTACTTCCGCTGCGAGAGCCGCTATATGCTCCTCTGTTCGGAGAGAGCGTTCGGTGTTTCCGTTGACCGTAATGACTCCTCGAGGGCCTGGCATCTTGAGCTTGAGGTATGCGTAGTGCGGCACCGCATTGAACTTTGCAAATGCTGTTCATCCGAGCAGTGCATGATAGCCGCTGCGGAACGGGACTATGTCGAAGATTAACTCTTCGCTTTGGAAGTTATCCGGGGATCCGAAGACCACTTCAAGTGTGACTGAGCCTGTACAGTTGGCCTCTACACCTGGTATGACGCCTTTGAAGGTCGTCTTTGTGGGTTTAATCCTGGAGGGGTCTATTCCCATCTTGCGCACTGTATCCTGATAAAGCAGGTTCAGGCTGCTGCCGCCGTCCATCAGTACTCTAGTGAGGTGAACTCCGTCCATGATTGGGTCTAGAACCAATGCCGTGAATCCACCATGGCGGATGCTAGTGGGGTGGTCCCTTCGATCAAAAGTGATCGGGCAGGAGGACCACGGGTTGAACTTTGGGGTGACTGGCTCCATCGCGTATACGTCCCTGAGTGCACGTTTCTGCTCCCTTTTGGGTATGTGGGTTGCGTATATCATGTTCACCGTCCGCACTTGTGGGGGGAAACCCTTCTGTCCTCTATTGTTCAGCGGCCGGGTCTCTTCCTCGTCATCGCTATGTAGCCCCTTGTCATTGTTTTCGGCAATTAACTTGCCTGCCTGCTTAAACACCCAACAATCCCTGTTGGTGTGGTTGGCTGGCTTTTCGGGGGTGGCGTGTATCTGGCACAAGCGATCGAGTATCCGGTCCAAATTGGACGGGCCCGGAGTAGTTCTTTTGAATGGCTTTTTCCACTGACCGGGTTTAGAGCCTATGAATCCGGTGTTGACTGCCGTATCTTCAGTATTATCACCGTTGATGCGGCGCTTGTGCTTATTGCGACACGACCTGCCGTTGCTGTCCTTGGTATCCAAACTACTAGGGTCTTTGGTCAGGCTATTACTGCGAGCTAGCCAGCTGTCCTCTCCCGCGCAGAAGCGGGTCATGAGTGATGTGAGGGCTGCCATGGATTTCGGCTTTTCCTGTCCTAGGTGCCGGGCAAGCCACTCATCGCGGATGTTATGCTTGAAGGTTGCAAGGGCCTCTGCATCTGGACAGTCAATGATTTGATTTTTCTTGGTTAAGAACCGTGTCCAGAATTGTCTTGCCGATTCGTTTGGCTGCTGAATTATGTGGCTTAGGTCATCGGCGTCTTGTGGTCGCACATATGTGCCCTAGAAGTTATCAAGGAATGCAGCTTCCAGGTCTTCCCAACACCCAATTGATTCTGCTGGCAAGCTGTTGAGCCAATGCCGAGCTGGTCCTTTAAGCTTGAGTGGAAGGTATTTGATGGCGTGTAGATCATCACCGCGTGCCATGTGGATGTGAAGGAGATAGTCCTCGATCCAAACCGCAGGATCTATTGTGCCATCGTATGATTCAATGTTTACGGGTTTGAAACCCTCGGGGATTTGATGATCCATTACTTCGTCTGTGAAGCATAGTGGGTGTGCGGCGCCTCTGTATTGGGCTATACCACGATGCAACTCAAATGAGCTTTGTCCATTGTGTTCGGCACGGCCGGAAATGCTGTATCCGGCGTGACGGTTGTCATCACGTATTGTGGGGCGCCCGTGCGATCCGTAGATCGCTCTTGTTTGTCTTGCCTGGTCCTCCAATATGTCTCGTAGGTCTGGCGCATTCCCTCGTGGCTTTGTACTTTTTGAGCGACGCCGGGGTGCGGCTTTAGTGGAGGGCCTAGAGGCCTCTCTGTTGCGGCCACGTGGTGGCCGGTCGGCCGTATTGTGCGCTGGTGATGTTGGTTTATGTGCTTCCTCCTCTAATCGGGGTAGCAGCCTGTGTTTTGGGTAGCTCTTGGCGGGGCGTTCGAGTTCATACTCTTCGGCCGCAAGGACTTCAGTCCATCTGTCGGCTAGCAAGTCTTGGTCAGCTCTAAGTTGTTGCTGCTTTTTCTTGAGGCTGCTTGCCGTGGCCATAAGCCTGCGTTTGATCCGCTCTTGTTCGACGGGATCCTCAGGCACGACAAATTCTTCGTCGTCGAGGCTTGCCTCGTCTTCTGAGGGAGGCTTATAATTATCGTCCTCTACCTCTCTGTCTGCCGCTCTCTCATGAGGGCTGGCTTCTCCATCCTCCTGTGCCGAATTTTGCTGGAGGGGGTTGTCTTCGGCACTTTCTGGGGTGATATTGTCTCTGGTGCCGGAATCTCCATTTTTGCTGTGGCGGGATTTAGAGCGGCGCCGCTGACGCCGGCGCTTAGGCTGTTTCTTGGAGGGGTCATCCTCCGTTGTTCCATCGCCATTACCATCCTTTGGGATGTCCACCATGTATATGTCGTATGACGAGGTGGCCTTCCAGTGCCCTGTAGGCGCTGGTTCTTGATCGACTCCTGCATCGTCGTCCATACCGTCGATGTCTTCGGAGTCAAAGTCGAGCATGTCGGTTAAATCATCGACAGTGGCTACAAAGTGGGTGGTGGGTGGGTGTTGAATTTCTTCGTCGTCCGCATCCCAACCTTCCTGACCATAGTCTGGCCAGGGCTCTCCTGATAAAGAGAGGGACTTTAGTGAATTCAGGATGTCGCCAAAGGGCGAGTGCTGAAAGATGTCCGCGGTAGTTAACTACATGATCGGCGCCCAATCGGATTCGATTAGCAGGGGCATGGGAGGTTCGGAGTCCGGAGATGAGTCCAACACCTTGGAGTCACGAGCTTCACAAGGGACAGGGTCGGTATTGGGCTCTACCGCCGTAGAGGTAGCAGCCCCCGAGGCGGTGTCCTGCCACCCATCCTCGATCGGCGCAGTCGGCTCCGAGCCAAGGGTCGGAGCGGACTCTTGTGTGGCCTCTAGGGCACTGTCCGGCAGCAGAGCTAAATCATGCCCATCGTGACAGTGTAGCGCGCTCGGCTGTGGCTCGAATCCGTCGAAGATCAAGTCTCCGTGGATGTCAGCCTTATAGTTCAAACTTCCGAATCTGACCTGATGGCCAGGGGCGTAGCTTTCGATCTGCTCCAGATGGCCAAGTGAACTGGCCTGCAGTGCAAAGCCGCCGAATATGAAGATCTGTATGGGGAGAAAAGTCTCACCCTGGACCGCGTCATTGCTGATGATCGAAGGAGCCATCGGGCCTAAAGGTGACGACACAGAGGAACTCTCAATGAAAGCACCAATGTCGGTGTCAAAACCGGCGGATCTCGGGTAGGGGGTCCCGAACTGTGCGTCTAGGCGGATGGTAACAGGAGACAAGGGACACGATGTTTTTACCCAGGTTCGGACCCTCTCGGTGGAGGTAAAACCCTCCTCCTGCTTGATTAATGTTGATGATATGGGTAGTACAAGAGTAGATCTATCACGAGATCAAGGAGGCTAAACCCTAGAAGCTAGCCTATGGTATCATTGTTGTTCGTCCTACGGACTAAAACCCTCTGGTTTATATAGACACCGGAGAGGGCTAGGGTTACACAGAGTCGGTTACAATGGTAGGAGATCTACATATCCGCATCGCCAAGCTTGCCTTCCACGCCAAGGAAAGTCCCATCCGGACACGGGACGAAGTCTTCAATCTTGTATCTTCATAGTCTTGGAGTCCGGCGAAAGATGATAGTTCGGCTATCCGGACACCCCCTAGTCCAGGACTCCCTCACTCCCCAACACTCAACTCTCTCTCACAAATTTGGGTATGGTGGAAAGATGATTTGAGTGGCACGCAACTTGGGGAAGGCTAGAGATCAAGATTCTTGTGGTTGGATTGGAATATCTTGGTCTCAACACATGAGTAGGTGGTTCTCTCTCAGAAAATGTATGTAGGAAGTGTAGGGACGTTCTGATGACTTTCTCCAAGAATGAAGAGTGGGTGGAGGGGTATACATAGCCTCCATATTCCTCCACACAAAATCTAACCGTTAAACACAATTTACCAAACTCGGTGGGACTGAATCATGAAACTCGGTCGGACCGAATCATGAAACTCGGTCGGACCGAATAGTTCAAAATGTGAACGTGAGGGTTTTCGGTGGGACCGACATGATCAACTCGGCGGGACCGATTTCATTAGGGTAGGGAATAACGTAATCTCAGTAAGACCGATCACATGAACTCACTGGAACCGATTTCTATAATGGGCAAACAGAGAGTTGGTCAGGAAAACTCGATGGGACCGATTCGCTCATCTCGGTGAGACCTAAACATTATGAAAAGGAAACAGATATTTGGCATTGCGAACTCGGTGGGACTGATCACTCACTTCAGTTAGACCAAAACGTTACGAAGGGAAACAGAGTTTTTGCAATCCCATCTCGGTGAGACCAAACTGATTAGGGTTTCTAGCTATGGCTATGCCAAATGAACTCGGTGGAGCCGGATAGATCAAATCGGTGGGGCCGAGTTTGACTTTTGGTTTGGGACATATGTGGATATGAGAAAGTGGTTGAGGGCTTTTGGAGCATATCACTAATCATTTTGAGCATGCAAGCCATTAAGCAACACCTCATCCCCTTTTAATAGTATTGGCTTTTCCTATGGACTCAATGTGATCTTGGATCACTAAAATGAAAATGTAGAGTCTTGAGCTTGAGCCAATATGTGTCCTTAGCATTTTGAGGGGTCCACATTCCTAGTCCATGCCATGCCAATCATTGAACTTTCTGAAATGACTATCTTGAAAGAGTATTAGTTCAATGAGCTATATGTTGTTAAGAATTACCAAAACCACCCAGGGATAGTTGCACTTTAAGGTTCACATTTTATTCATGGTGCTTTCTGTAAAATGCTTGTTAAATATGATGTCAACCATAGAATTTCTGCACCTTATCATCCTCAATCTAGTGGTCAAGTTGAACTTAGCAATAGAGAAATAAAATTAATATTACAAAAAACTGTCAATAGGTCCCGAAAGAATTGGTCTAAGAAATTAGATGATGCACTTTGGGCTTATAGAACAACTTTTAAAAATCCTATGGGTATGTCTCCTTACAAATGGTTTTTGGAAAAACTTGTCATTTGCCTCTTGAGTTAGAACATAAAGCATATTGGGCAATTAAAGAAGTCAATTATGATTTCAAACTTGCCGGTTAAAAGAGGTTATCTGATATTAGCTCACTAGATGAATGGAGAACCCAAGCTTATGAAAATGCCAAACTATTTAAAGAAAAAGTTAAAAGATGGCATGACAAAAGCATCCAAAAGCAGGAATTCAAATTTGGTGAACATGTTCTCTTGTACAACTCTCGTTTTAGATTCTTTGCAGGAAAACTTCTCTCCAAATGGGAAGGACCATATATTATCGAAGAGGTTTATCATTCTGGAGCCATTAAGTTGTAAGGAATTTTCCAAGGCTTTGTGATACGTCTCCAATGTATCTATAATTTTTGATTGTTCTATGCTATTATATTACCCGTTTTGGATGTTTATGGGCTTTACTATACACTTTTATATCATTTTTGGGACTAACCTATTAACCGGAGGCCCAACCCAAATTGCTGTTTTCTTACCTATTTTAGTGTTTCGAAGAAAAGGAATATCAAACGGAGTCCAAACAGAATGAAACCTTTGGGAGAGTTATTTTTGGGAACGAAAGCAATCCAGCAGACTTGGAGTAGACGTCAGGTAAGCTTCAAGGAAGCCACGAGGTAGGGAGCCATGCCCTACCCTCATGGGCACGCACCCACCCTCGTGGGGCCCTCGTGGCTCCCCTGACCGACTTCTTTCACCTATATATATCCATATACTGCAAAAACATCGAGGAGCACCATAGATCGGGAGTTCCACCACCGCAAGCCTCTGTAGCCACCAAAAACCAATCGGGACCCTGTTCCAGCACCCTGCGGGAGGGGGGATCCCTCACCGGTGGCCATCTTTATCATCCCCGTGCTCTCCATGACGATGAGGGAGTAGTTCACCCTCGGGGCTGAGGGTATGTACCAGTAGCTATGTGTTTGATCTCTCTCTCTCTCATGTTCTTGATTTGGCACGATCTTGATGTACCGCGAGCTTTGCTATTATAGTTGGATCTTATGATGTTTCTCCCCTCTACTCTCTTGTGATGGATTGAGTTTTCCCTTTGAAGTTATCTTATCGGATTGAATCTTTAAGGATTTGAGAACACTTGATGTATGTCTTGCATGTGCTTATCTGTGGTGACAATGGGATATCACATGATGCACTTGATGTATGTTTTGGTGATCAACTTACGGGTTCCATGACCTCGTGAACTTATGCATAGGGGTTGGCACATGTTTTCGTCTTGACTCTTCGGTAGAAACTTTGGGGCACTCTTTGAAGTTCTTTGTGTTGGTTGAATAGATGAATCTGAGATTGTGTGATGCATACCGTATAATCATACCTATGGATACTTGAGGTGACATTGGAGTATCTAGGTGACATTAGAGTTTTGGTTGATTTGTGTCTTAAGGTGTTATTCTAGTATGAACTCTAGGATAGATCGAACGGAAAGAATAGCTTTGTGTTATTATACTACGGACTCTTGAATAGATCGATCAGAAAGAATAACTTTGAGGTGGTTTGATACCCTACAATAATCTCTTCATTTGTTCTCCGCTATTAGTGACTTTGGAGTGACTCTTTGTTGCATGTTGAGGAATAGTTATATGATCCAGTTATGTTATTATTGTTGAGAGAACTTGCACTAGTGAAAGTATGAACCCTAGGCCTTGTTTCCTAGCATTGCAATACCGTTTATGCTCACTTTTATCATTAGTTACCTTGCTGTTTTTATATTTTCAGATTACAAATACCTATATCTACCATCCATATTGCACTTGTATCACCATCTCTTCGCTGAACTAGTGCACCTATACAATTTACCATTGGATTGGGTGTGTTGGGGACACAAGAGACTCTTTGTTATTTGGTTGCAGGGTTGCTTGAGAGAGACCATCGTCATCCTACGCCTCTCATGGATTGATAAACCTTAGGTCATCCACTTGAGGGAAATTTGCTACTGTCCTACAAACCTCTACACTTGGAGGCCCAATAACGTCTACAAGAAGAAGGTTGTGTAGTAGACATCACTTTGTCAGGAATTTCCTTGTACATGTTTGCCATTGAGTTGTGGTCTTTCTTCTTCTTGGCATAGACATCCAAGTCATTCTCATGCTCTTCAGGGGATTTGATAGATTTGTCCCACTCAGCAACTATTGATTGGTACCTTATACCCTCAGACATCCAAGCAATTCTGCCATCAGGATAGAAATGAGCTGTAGAATAGAATTGCATAATGAGCTCATCATTCCACTTGGTGAGTTTCTGACCCACAAACTTGTCCGCTCCACATAGCTTAAAGCTCTCATGCACACATGGAAAATGATCTTCATTATCATCAATGTATTCCCAATCTGCCCACTTCAAATCACAAACAATGGGCTTCTTATCAAGAAAGATGGTCTCATAGAAATCCTGTTGTTCTCTAGTGTGGAACCTGTAATCCGCAGCAGTCCTTCTCCTCACAGCATATGGACTAGTTTGTCTCCAAAGTCTAAGACCTGCATCCTTCCTGATGTTCATGTGTTTTGCCACTCGATGACTATCATCACGGTTAGGAATCTTGGGCTTGAGCTTCGTAAGCACTTGGGCTTCATCATCATCTTCTTCTTCAATCCCACGCACTGGGGCCTTGTTCTTTCTTAGTAGCTGGTATATTCCTTGTGCTCCTCTTTGCTGCAGTCCTGGGAGCTGGATCAGAAGCTTTGGGGGTAGTCTTGGGATTAGAAGGGGCAGCCCCAGACTTGACGGCATCCCCCATCAGCTTTTGAGCTTTAGGTGCTGGTGTAGCATCCTCTTCCTCTTGCTCTTCATCCTCAGCTGGATCTCTCATCACAGAGGGCTTTCCAATAACTCTTGTTATGGTCTTCCAGACCCTTTCTTTCCTCCTCTTGCCTTCACCAGCCTCCTTGGTTTAAGAGTGAACTCAATTGTTTCTTTTGTTGCAACTTTCCTTGGCTTGGATGTTGGCACTCTCTTAGCAGGAACATTTCTGTTTAAACCAAGCTTGGTTGAAGCAAATGTGCCATACTCTTTCTTAGTAACTTTCTTCTTTGAGGTGGCTTCATCCTCAACAGCCACATAGTCTTCATCTTCAGAATCAGAATTTCTCTTCCTCCTCTGCCTAGTAGCAGCCTTGGGCAGGCTGCTAGGAGTGCTTCTGCTGCCATCACCAGAACTGCTAGAGGGACTAGTGCCCTCACTCATGTTAACTTGCTCCTCAAATTTATTCTGGCTATCACTCTGATCAGACATTCTGGCAAAGCAAACTGACAGCAGACCCTCTGAATAGATATAGACAAGATAGAGAGGATGAGCATCACAAAGTGCAGAGGTTTTGCAAAACAAATGAGTCAAAAACTTAGTTTTAGTTTTTCACAGAAAGCATTTCGGAGCTACCGATTTGTTAAACTCGGTGACACCGAAGCAACTTTGGAGTCTAAACTAGTGAAATTGGTCAGACCGAGACATAGTTCGGTGACTCCAAGTTTGCTAGGGTTTCAATGAGAGTTGAACTCGGTCACACCGATTCGCAAGTTTCGGTTAGACCGAAAAGTGCAAGTGCAATGGCCTGAGCCAAATCGGTGAGACCGATTTCCACAACTCGGTCGGTCCGAGATGAGTTCGGCAGAAACCTAACCCTAATTTTTCAAATCGAATCTAATCTAAAGGATGTTTTTGCTAGACAGGATGATCTCATATGTTGTAAAGAACATGGCACTTGATTTGTGCTAAGAATCTGAGTTAGGAACAACACAAAGATTCGAACTCATGCCCTAGTCCGGTGATGAGCTTGCTACGGCGGCAATGACGGGGTTGAATTCCTTTGACGGCGGCAGAGACCAGCGGCGGGAGGTCGCTAGCAACGAGAGGACGATCCGGAGACCCAAGTCGGCGGAGCAGGACACGAGCGGGTGAAGAGGTTTTGGAGAAATTTCCAAAAAATTGACCCGTCGGTATATATATCCTGACCCTGTCGGTGTGACCGAGTGGAACAACTCGGTGGCACCGAGATGCAGAATCGCAAGCAGTTACTGCAACTCAGTGTGACCGAAAAGTTCTAATCGGTTGCACCGAGATTGAAAATCTAGATCAACTCAGTGAACTCGGTATGACCGAAAAGGATGAATCGGTCAGACCGAAATGCACAAAGAGGTTTTGGAAGTTTAAGTCTATGACGAATCAGTGACTCCGAGTGCTCCTCACACAGAGGGTTCAAATATGACTTGATCAAACTTTGTGATGTAGCATGAATAGAGTTTGAGACGAGAAAAGCATAGATAGCTAGAGGAAGTTCTTAGGCATTCTTCTCCATCCATTTGGCAAAAGAAAAAGAGCCAAACAATTAAAACAACAAATGGATGTCCTCGAAGAGTAAAATATGCAGTCAACATGCTCACACAATAAAATGGCAAATGAAATATGTGGCAAATCATGCATAAACACCCCTAGCATCTATCAAGCAATTGGCGATGACTAGGTCATCCATATATGAGTATATTGACTTAGGAGTCAAATGAGAACATTTGATTATAGGTCATATTCATCGTTTAAGCACAAGTGGGGTTACCACATTTACAAAAAGCATTGTTGTGTTCACACTATTAGAGTTGCTTTAGCTCAATTCTTAGAGTAAAGTTCCCCCTAGATGTGATAGCCCCCCTAAGAGGGATGAACTAATCTTGGGTTTTGTCAATGATGACTTCATGTAGATGTTGAAGATGTGGATGCTCAATGTTGATGTAGATCATTCGGAGCAATCCATTGGAGTGGGTTTCACTTTCAATACCTACATGGGTTAGTCCCACAAGGAACAAACAAGGATATCCATAGACATAGAGTGAAGTTCACACAAGATGATGTCCATGAAAGCATTAGGTTACCTTGTCCATTGTCTTACCAACAAGAGGGTTTGTGACTCCTTGAACTAGTGCAAGATGTGGAAGTTGTTTGCACTTGTCCTTGACAAAATGATAAGAGTGAAGTATGTTGGCGGAGCACCATCAAGAACTCTCTAGTTCTTCTTCTTCGGGATCCACATCAACTTGATGGGAATCCTTGGAGTTTGTAGTCATACTTGATGAATTATAACTTGATGTCGTCTTGGGAACCCACTTGACCAAGTCCTTAAGAGCTTCTTCAAATGCATCAATCTCCTCTTGAAGCTTGTCCTTGCCTTTTTGCTTGTGGTCTTGTGGTGGAAGATCATCTTGAGCTTGTGTCCCCTTGAAAGAAGTAGGAACATACTTCTCTTGTTGAGGAACAGACTTCGTCTTGGGGTATTGATCTTCTTCCCACTCAACTCCATTGGCATTGAACTTTCGTTCAAAACCAACACCTTGATTCTTTCGGTGCCTTCCTTGCTTCCGCATAATTTCCTCAAATTGCTTACTTTCAGCAAGGCTCTTGTAAACACCTTTCTCTATAATTCCCTTCAATAAGCTATTTTCTTGCTCAAGTGTAACTTGGCTAAGAGAATCATATCAAGAGAACTACTAGAAGCAACAATATTGGATTTAACAAGATTATTGTTACTACTAGAAGAAGAATTTTTCTTGTTCTTGTTGCTAGATTTTACTTGTGGCATGTAAGTAGACAAGAGTAAATGATTGGCAATGTAAGAAAAACTTTTCTTGCGAAGATCATCATTGATTGCTTTTAAGAACCCATGCTCTTGCTCAAGGTTGAGCTTTTCAAAGCGTAGCTTCTCATGAGTCTTTCAAAGCTCTTGATGATCTTCCAAGGCAGTTTCATGAGCTAACTTAAGAGTGTTTAGTTCTTTAGTTAGATGCTCAATCTCATTCTTATCATTGTCATGAGTTTTATCTTGATTAGCATGATTAATAGCAAGTTCAACATAGTTTTCATCACTAGAGTTGTCAGCTAGTAAATCATCATCACCTAGCAAATCATCTTCATGACTATTGAAATCAACATACTAGGGGTGTGATACCTTTGGGCCTTTAGCCATGAAGCATCCTCCAATTCCTTCAATTGGTGAGTCAAATATGTCGTAGGAGTTGGTTGACACAAGTGCTATACCGGCAACACCTTCATCTTGAGTATATTCAGAGTCGGAGTGATAACTTCTCTCGGAGTGATGGTCATATTCGGAGTCGGATACCCATTCACCAACATGAGCTTGATGTCTTCGTCTTATGTAGCTCCTTGACGACTTGTCCTTCCTTTTCGAATCCTTGCTTCTTCGAGAGGTTCTTCGTTCATAACGATCATCTCTACTCCTTCTCTCTCTTGGAGGTGATTCTTCTCTTCTACTTCTCCTTTTAGGTGAGTCTTCTCTTCTTTTGTAGGGAGCCGTACACTCATTGGAGTAGTGTCTGGGTATTCCACAATTGTATCAATTACGCTCACGACTAGAAGATCTTTTGTCACTGTAGGACCTTGACTTGGAACTTCTTTCTTTGCTTCTACTCTTGTAGAACTTGTTGAAATTCTTCATCATTAGGCTCAATTCTTCATTGAAGTTTTGTTTCTCACTTGATGATGTAGGAGCATCACATGAGGCTTTGTAAGCACCACTTGACTTGTTGTGAACTCTTCTTTATCCTTGAGTGACATCTCATGAGTAACAATTCTTCCAATGACTTCCGTTGGCTTGAGATCTTTGTAATTGGGCATCATTTGGATCAATGTGCACACAATATCATATTTTCCATCCAAGGCACTTAGGATCTTCTTGATGATGAATATGTCGGTCATCTCTTCACTTCCAAAGCCGGCAATCTCAATTGTGATGAGAGCAAGCCTAGAGTACATTTCAGCAACACCTTCACCATCCTTCATTTTGAACTTGTCAAGCTGACTTTGAAGCACATCCAATTTGGAATCCTTGACGGAGTCAGTACCTTCATGCATATCAATCAAAGTATCCCAAATTTCCTTTGCATTCTCAAGATGGCTGATTTTGTTGAATTCTTCAGGGCACAATCCGTTGAAGAGGACATCGCAAGCTTGAGCATTGTATTGCAGCATCTTCAACTCTTCCGCGGATGCTTCATGATTCGGTTCTCTCCCATCAAAGAATTCACCTTGCAAGCCAATACACACAATAGCCCAAACGGTGGGGTTATGTCCAAGAATATGCATTTTCATCGTATGCTTCCAACTAGTAAAATTAGTACAATCAAAGTAAGAACCTCTACGGTGGTAATTTCCTTTGCTAGACGCCATACTCTCCTAGGTTGTGAAACCTGTTGGGGAACACAGTAATTTCAAAAAAATTCTTACGCACATGCAAGATCCATCTAGGTCATGCATAGCAACGAGAGGGGAGAGTGTTGTCTACGTACCCTCGTAGACCGTAAGCGGAAGCGTTATGACAACACGGTTGATGTAGTTGTATGTCTTCACGATTCAGCCGATCCTAGCACCGAAGATACGGCACTTCCACGATCTGCACATGTTCAGCTCGGTGACGTCCCACGAAATCTAGATCCAGCTGAGGTCGAGGGAGAGTTTCGTCATCACAACGGCGTGATGATGGTCATGATTGAGCTACCGACGCAGGACTTAGCTTAAGCACTGCAACGATATGACCGAGGTGGAAATCTTTGGAGCGGGGCACCGCACACGGCTAAAGAATCAACTTGTGTGTCTATGGGGTGCCCCCCACCCCCGTATATATGGGGTGCCGGCCCTCTCTATGGAGCGCCCAAGGGGAGTCCTACTCCCACCGGGAGTAGGATTCCCCCCTTCCGTAGTTGGAGTAGGAGAGGAAGGAAGGAGGAGAGAGGGAGAAGGAAAGGGGGGGCGTCCCCCCACCCAATTCGGATTAGGCTTGGGGGGCGCGCCCTCCACCTGGACGCCTTCTCCTCTCTCCCACTAAGGCCCAATAAGGCCCATACACTCCCCGGGGGGTTCCGGTAACCCTCCGGTACTCCGGTAAATGCCCGAACTCAACCGGAACCATTCCGATGTCCAAACGTAGTCATCCAATATATCGATCTTAATATCTCGACCATTTCGAGACTCCGCGTCATGTCCGTGATCATATCCGGGACTCCGAACTACCTTCGGTACATCAAAACACATAAACTCATAATACCGATCGTCACCGAACGTTAAGCGTGCGGACCCTACGTGTTCGAGAACTATGTAGACATGATCGAGACTCATCTCCGGTCAATAACCAATAGCGGAACCTGGTGATACGTCTCCAATGTATCCATAATTTATGAAGCATTCATGCTATATTATTATGTGTTTTGAATGTTTACGGGCTTGATTATACACTTTTATATTACTTTTGGGACTAACCTATTAACTGGAGGCCCAACCCATATTGCTGTTTTATTGTCGATTTCAGTGTTTCGAAGAAAAGGAATATCAAACAGAGTCCAAACGGAATGAAACCTTCGGCTGCGTGATTTTTGGGATGATTATGACCCAGGAGACTTGGAGTTTAAGTAAAGGGAGCATCGAGGAAGCCACGAGACAGGGGGCGCGCCCACCCCCCTGGGCGCACCCTGCCCTCTCGTGGGCCCCTCGAGGCTCCCCGACCGACTTCTTTCGCCTATATAAGCCGACGAACCCTAAAAACATCGACACAGAAGATAGATCGGGAGTTCCGCCGCCGCAAGCCTCTATAGCCACCAAAAACCTCTCGGGAGCCTGTTCTGGCACACTGCCGGAGGGGGAACCCATGACTGGTGGCCATCTTCATCATCCCGGCGCTATCCATGATGAGGAGGGAGTAGTTCACCCTCGAGGCTGAGGCTATGTACCAGTAGCTATGTGTTTGATCTCTCTCTCTCTCTCTCTCTCTCTCTCTCTCTCTCGTGTTCTCTCTATGGCACGATCTTGATGTATCACGAGCTTTACTATTATAGTTGGATCTTATGATGCTTCTCCCCCTCTACTCTCCTGTAATGGATTGAGTTTTCCCTTTGAAGTTATCTTATTGGATTGAGTCTTTAAGGATTTTGAGAACACTTGATGTATGTCTTGCCGTGTTTATTTGTGGTGACAATGGGATATCACGTGCCACTTGGTGTATGTTTTGGTGACCAACTTGCGGGTTCCGCCCATGAACCTATGCATAGGGGTTGGCACATGTTTTCGTCTTGACTCTCTAGTAGAAGCTTTGGGGCACTCTTTGAAGTACTTTGTGTTGGTTGGATGATTCTGAGATTGCGTGATGCATATCGTATAATCATGCCCACGGATACTTGAGGTGACAATGGAGTATCTAGGTGACATTAGGGTTTTGGTTGATTTGTGTCTTAAGGTGTTATTATAGTACGAACTCTTGAATAGATTGATCCGAAAGAATAACTTTGAGGTGGTTTCGTACCCTACCATAATCTCTTCATTTATTCTCCGCTATTGGTGGCTTTGGAGTAACTCTTTGTTGCATGTTGAGGGATTGTTATATGATCTATCTATGTTATTATTGTTGAGAGAACTTGCACTAGTGAAAGTATGAACCCTATGCCTTGTTTCCTATCATTGCAATACTGTTTATGCTCATGTTTATCATTAGTTACCTTGCTGTTTTTATATTTTCAGATTACAAAAACCTATATCTACCATCCATATTGCACTTGTATCAACATCTCTTCGCCGAACTAGTGCACCTATACAATTTACCATTGTATTGGGTGTGTTGGGGACACAAGAGACTCTTTGTTATTTGGTTGCAGGGTTGCTTGAGAGAGACCATCTTCATCCTACACCTCCCACGGATTGATAAACCTTAGGTCATCAACTTGAGGGAAATTTGCTAATGTCCTACAAACCTGTGCACTTGCACGCCCAATAACCACTACTAGGGAAAAGCCTAGCAGCAGCGCGGGTTTTAGGCCTATCAGTAGCGCGGGGACCGACGCTACTAATAAGGCGCTACAGCTAACGTATAGCAGTAGCGCCTGTCGTCCCATGCTACTGCTATACATGAATAGCTGTAGCGCTCTTTAGAGAAGGGCACTGCTGATATTATCTGCAGTGCTGTTTACAGGGAAGAGCTACTGGTAAGGTGGCGCTACTGCTAAATTTTCCCCCCTCGCTACTACTAGTTTTATTAGTTTGTTCCCTCCATATTTGTTTTGTATTTGAATAGGCTTTATACAATAATCTTTAGCATATCATACACATACAAATGTAATCATAGCATATACATACTATTAGTCTCATCAAATCATGTCAACATCATAATCATCATCCAACACAAAGTGGTCTCTCGTCATCATCTCGAAAATAGCGATACAAGTCTCGATTACTTGCAAATACATCATCATCCATCTAAACAATGATATACACGAGAAGAACTATCACTTTGAGTACATGAGTTCGTATCCCTCTCTCGCATTAGCGTGAACCTAAACTAACTACTGCCTGTCGCTCGGAAACAACAAACCAGTACACCTAGGCCTGACACTCCGGCCACTCGTCGTATATATACTCCTGGCGTAGCACTTCTTCGCCATCTATGATCTATGCACCTGCATCGTCACATGAGTCGATGATATGCAACATATATAGTTGAGCAATAGAAAGAGGCAGACTTGGCAAAAATAGAAACAACATATCATAAGCATAAATAACAAAGTTCATCATACCCAAAATGCCCTAACTAGAGTGATTTTCGCTAGTCGAGGAGGAGGACGGTTTAATTACATCACAAATAAAGTTTCACCGTGCATAACTCAAAATTTTGTCATACAGAAAGTATGGACTAAACGGACACATTGTCATATATCGACAATCACTCCACCATGTCATGCCATCCATCCATGTCAGGGAGATAGTCCTCGAGCTTAGTGAATGACTTCATGTCGAGACGCTGAGAGGCTATCCATGTTCGGACGTCTTCCTGTGACATTTGTCCTCCGTAGAACATCCCTGTTTTTCCGACGACCTCCTTCATGATGATTTGGGAAAGTTCGCGCTGGAGGTTATAGAACTCAGCTCGAAGTCGATGATCCTCGATATCTCCTATGTCCTTTGTCCATTGCAGAATATGGGCATCGCCGGATCTAGGTGACATGCGAAGGCTCTGGTGATACCGTCTGTACTCCAGCATGTGGTGTAGGACATAGAATCCATTATTAAGAGAATCGTTTGGTTGCTGGATGCAGCAGAAGTCGGTCTTATGGCTGAAGGCGACCCTGCCGCCCCTTCTCTTCTTGTCCCTGACCTCTCCACCCCTTGCTTGGTAGTAAAACATAGCACTGTCGAGAACATCCTTGATGTGGGTGTAATCCTTTTTGTCAATGTTCTTCGACGATTCCAAGTAAAGAGCGTGGGAGAATCGGGGGTAGAGGATGATGAGGACGGCGCGCCCGCCGTTGCACAAAATAAGTACACCTCAAATTAATTAGCCTCCACCATGCAAATGAATGATTGAAATCGAAGGAAGGATAACAGCGCGGATGACTTACACGGGATGATAAGGCACGAGAATCGCCTCCTTGTCCTTATTGGCGAGCATGAAACTGACGATATAATCCCTCGCGTATTCACCGTGCTTTGCGCAGACTCCCAAGAAGCCCTCGTGCATGCAGTACGGGTCAGCGACACAGATATGAGGTATCTGCTCAACCCCGATGATGTAGTTCATGTGCAAGGCATAACGGCGGACAAACGTAAAATCCAGCTTCTTCACATGAAACATGTCGAATATGTAATCGAATCGGAGGAAGAACTTATCCGCGGGGTAGCTGTCAACGTACGACATTTCCCGCGGAACGTTAACCACATAGAGTGGGTATCCTGGATCTTTCGAGGCAATGAGGCCTTTCTCTAACCGCATCACATCGTCATGAAGTCTCCTTAGATCACATCTGGCCCGTAGCGCTGTTGCAGGTAGGATTGGTTGACCGGGTATACGCCATTTATCCGCATCGGGGATATCTATACGGTCCTGAAGCCAAGGCTACTGAGGCAGCTGGATAATAGAATCAGCTTTTTTTGCCTTTCCTCACTCTCTTCCTAGACTTCTTTACTACTGGAAGGTCGTCCATAATACGTTGAGATGGCAATTCAGGTACCGACTCATGACGCTCAAACCCTGAGGAGGCACCAGTATAGACATACTGTTCAGCGCCATCGTCATCCTCATCCTCATTCATGGCGACGTCATCAGCGACTAATGGAGCCTCCTCCTTACCCCATTTGCTATCACCCAACCCGACACCCGATGCTAATTGGGTAGGTGGGGTGTTGCTGTTCATACCTTGCTGAGGCTGCGTGCTCGTGGGTGTGCTCCCGGCCGCCTCCAGACGAAGCAGACTCTTTGGCCACAACAGGACCCACCCATTGCAACAATCACCAAGCCAGCGCGGGGTCTCGTCGTCATCCTCCACTAGTATTAGAGGAGGCAAATTCTCGTGGCCCGGTTTGACACTGGCCACGGAAACCTTGAAGACGTTCGGGGGGATCGGCCGGCTGTGGGACAATGGTTCCTTCGGCTCCATTATTGTCGCCTTCCCCACGTCTACCTTCTGGTCGCCGATGGTGTACAATATGGTGCACGGGGTTTCGTCATCCTGCAAAGAAAAGTCTGTGACATGAGACATCTGAAAGGCAACGAAAACGGGAGATTATACATTTATATTGAAGGGGGCCGGTGTGATAGATATCGTGAGGGCGTCGAGCTCAGCCAAAGACGAAGCACTGCCGAGCACGTCCGGTGTGGGAGCAGGTGCGGGAGCCAGTGCGGGCGCAGGTGCAGGAGCCGGTGCGGGAGCAGGTGCGGGAGCAGGTGCTGGTGCAATGCTAGTTGAGCTGCTCCCCAAGAAGTCAGCAAGGGGAAAATCCTCTGCATTTTTTTGGGATTTTGCCTTGTCCAAGTGAAAACGGCCGGAACCAAGGAAGTAGACAAATCTGCAACCACCTGTTTTGCGGCAGCTACCGCTGTTGCGACTGTCTGAGATGATTTCTTCTCAATCGCATTCTCAACCTTCTTGTCGATGTTTTCTTCAGTTAACCTCTATCTTTCCTTTCTCTCCTCCGTGGTCTCACGGTAGTACTTCTTCCATGTGGCGCCGTCTCCGACACCGTGCACGCATCCATACAACGGCCGAGTATCCACCTGTTGTCATTTCAATATGTTCAACGCCCGGTTGAATGGAGTGTCCCACTTGGGCCTCGCGAATGCCTCAGACGGCGAGTCGCTTTCGGCCGCAATCCTGTGCTGCTCTCTCTGCAAAAGGCACAAGGATCGTTTACAAATATGACTAACGTGTGCAGTCGAATTGATCAGAAACTAAAATTACCAGCAGTCTCAAGAACTCCGTAATGACCGGTTTTGTCTCGTAAACCTTCTTCATTGGGTCCCAACGGTGCCGGGCCCTGAGTACGTCACGCTCCTGCGGGACGGTGAACTCCGCCAAGGGGTCTGCGATGCCCAGACTTGCAGCTTCCGCGTCCTCCTTGGCCCATTTGGACCTCCCGTAACCACGGCTTTCGAGGTGGTGGCTCCCAATGTTCCTCTCCTGAAGCCCCTTCATGTACTTAGACTTTTTTTGGCAGCTTCGGCCTCGCAAGCCTCCTTGAATATTTGAAACTGCTCTTCCGTGATTGTCGGATTATCCTTTACAATCTCGGAGTAGGGTTCCTTCTTGTTGATGATCTTTTCTTTCACTCAATTTTTCCAGGCGGCCAACGCATCGCTAAACTTGGTCATGGCTTGTTTATTTATCTTCTTCATTGCCGGGTCCTCATCTGGATCTTCATAATCCTTCTCATTCTGACCCGGGAACAAGAATATCTGGTGAAACTTCTTTAGGAGGGAGCTCCTCATATTTTCTATCTTCTGTAGTTTCTCATTGTTGATGGTGGCGGTTGTCCGTATGATGCAGCCTATTTGATTGCCGTAGCACGAGCGCGCTTCCTCGGGCGCCTTTGGCTCAAAATTGCCGTCGTCCACCTCCGTGACCACCAGTCTAGTAGTCCTGAGTTTGTTAGGAAGCCGTTGCCTCTTTGCTTTCGGTTCTACACCGGCTCCGCTCCCTGAGGCAGCGCCGGTCTCAGTCTCAGCGCCGGTCTCGATGCTGGTCTGAGTCTCAGTGTCGGTCTCAATCTCAGCACCGGTCTGCGTGTCGGTCTCAGTCACCGATGCCACCGGTGGGCCCAGCAACAACATTGGTTGATCATCGGCAAGGCTAAAAAATTCGTCTGCCGCCCGGTAGACGTCGTCGCAATCACCAGAACCATATCCTTCATTGTTGCTAGCCATGTTTCCTCTAATTAAATCTAGTCAATTAATTCTAGACCTAATAAAATGAATAATGACATAAAAAAGGCCTATTGTTTTGCAGGAACATTGACTCCTTCCTGGTGCGGCAAATCCCGGGCACTCAATATGTCCTAGTTTGTAGCACAAGTCATGCCGAAATTCACGGAAAATTTCGGCATGACCTTTGCTAAAAAGTGGACAAATCGAAACCTGAAATTTGCCGGAACAGAAATGAATCAACATTCCGGCAAAACATAGGCCACTCAGCTTCATTCCCTCGAAACAACAAAGCCACTTGGGCACAATCGAACCACTTCAATGAAATGATATAACATGACCACTTCAATGAAAAGATATAATCAACAATAAAAGTCTAGGAAGGGATCATCTTTAAAATAAAACTTCCCTAAATTCTTTTCCTTGAAAAATAGTGGTCTTTTCAAAAATCAGAAACCTTTGCAAAATGACCTCACTAAACACTTCTCTGCCTAGCTAGGACAGAACCCAAATTATGTTGATCTAGCTATTCCTCTCTCTCACACACACACACATTATTTTCTCTAACCCTTCTCTGCCTAGGACATAACCCAATTAAATTGCAAAGGAACTCCATTTCTCTAACCCTTCTGAACTAATGCTCTAAAATAAAATTTTGCTCTAACCTAGCCAACCTACTTAACCTAACTTGTTAATCTAACGAACCTAATTAACCTACCTATTTAACCTAGTTAGTTAACCTAGTTTACCTAGATAATTAACCTAATTAAACTAGTTAACATAGCTAGTTCTCTGTCAAAGCCCTAAATAAATTTTTGCACTAACCTAGATAATTAACCTAATTAAACTAGTTAACCTAACTAGTTCTCTGTCAAAGCCCTAACAAAATTTTTGCACTAACATAGATAATTAACCTAATTAAACTAGTTAACCTAACTACTTCTCTGTCAAAGTAGTAACTAAATTTTTGCACTAACCTAGATAATTAACCTAGTTAAACTAGTTAACCTATGCATGAGAGAGAGGAGGGGTGGGGGCTTACAGAGGATGGCTCAGGTGGTGGCGAGGGAGGCAGGGGCGCCTCCGGTGATGGCGAGGGAGGCAGTTGTGGCGAGGGAGGATCCGGTGGCCTTGACGGCGGCTCCGGTGGTGTTGATAAGGCTCAGCTCCGTGGCGTTGGGGGCGGCTCCGGTTGCGTCGACGGCGCGCGGCTCTGGTGGCTCCGGGGGCGTCGATGTCGGCAGGAGACGACGGCGAAGTGGGGCGACGACGAATCAGGAGACGGCGGCGGGGTGGGTCGAGGGATTTGGGGGAGAAGTGGTGGCCAGGGGGAAACGATTTTTTGGTTAAGTCAAACTTAGCGGTAGCGCGTTTCACAAAACGCGCTACTGCTATAGCTATGTAATTTTCTTCCATTTTTTCCTTTTCTGTTTCTATAGCGGGGGTCTAGGAAACGCGCTGCAGCTACGTTAGCTATAGCGCCTCTTACGAACACACGCTACCGCTATGCCTTTCTCCTTTTTTTGTTTTTTCATTTATTTTGCTTTATATTTTATTTTTTCCTTTCTCCTTTTTCTATTTCTTTCATTTTCATTTACTTTTCTATTTGTTTTTCATTTTATTTTATTTCCATTAGCAGTAGCGCTCTTTGTAGGAAACGCGCAACTACTTATGTCCTAGCGTAGCGCGCTTCTTCCAAGCCCGCTACTGCTATGCGTAGCCTATCATTCTAGCAATGGGAATATTAGTAGTAGCGATTTTACGACCACACGCGCTACTGCTACGATTGTATCTGTAGCGCGGTTTTTTCTCACCCGCTACTGCTATCTAGCACTAGCGTCCTTTTTTGACCCGCGCTGCTACTAATTTTCTGTGTATAAGGTTTTCCCTAGTAGTGAACGTCTACAAGAAGAAGGTTGTGTAGTAGACATCAAGCTCTTTTCTGGCGCCGTTGCCGTGGAGGTGAGTGCTTGAAGGTATATCTTTAGATCTTGCAATCGAATATTTTTGTTTCTTGTTTTATCACTAGTTTAGTTTATAAAAGAAAACTACAAAAAAATGGAGTTGAGTTTGTCTCATACGCTTCGTCTTTTTAATATCTTTTGTGAGTATGATGAAAAGGAAAATTGTGCTCAAGTGCTAGAAGAAGAATGCATTAGAATGTTTGGTACTAGATCTTTGAATGATGAGCATTATTGCAATGTTGTTAGTTTGAATTCCTTGAATATCCATATTGCTAATGATATGCAAAGCCACAAGCTTGGGGAAGCTATGTTTAATGAAGGTGATATTTTTTGTCCCCCAAGTTTTGATGAGCAAATTTATTATGATGAAAGCATGCCTCCTAATTATGATGATTATATTGATGAAAGTGGGTTTGGAAGAGTGTCAACTTTAGAAAGTAGTGATCCCACTATTTTGGAGGATGTTGAATCTTATTGTGATGAACATGAAAGTGGATTTGGGAGAGTGTCAACTTTATTTAGTGATGATTCCACTATTTCGGAAGAGGTTCCAATTGATTATGAGAACAAAGTTGTTATCTATGATGATTATTGTGATGACTTGTATGCTATTAGGAATAATGATAACCATGAAACATGTCATCATGATTTTAGTTTTCAATTGGATTATGCCTCACATGATAATTATTTTGTTGAGTTTGCTCCCACTATTATTCATGAGAAGAAATTTGCTTATGTGGAGAGTAGTAAATTTTCTATGCTTGTAGATCATGAAAATAATGCTTTAGGTGCTGGTTATATTGTTGAATTCATTCATGATGCTACTGAAAATTATTATGAGGGAGGAACATATGCTTCTAGGAATTGCAATAATGTCAAGTTTCCTCTCTATATGCTTCAAGTTTTGAAGTTATGCTTGTTTTACCTTCCTATGCTAGTTGATTATTGTTCCCATAAGTTGTTTGCTCACAAAATCCCTATGCATAGGAAGTGGGTTAGACTTAAATGTGCTAGTCATATGCTTCATGATGCTCCCATTATGTTTCAATTCCTATCTTTTATGTGAGCATCATTGTCATCATCATGCCTAGCTAGAAAGGCATTAAAGAAAAGTGCTTGTTGGGAGACAACCCAATATTTACCCTTACTGTTTTTGTGTGTACACATGATTATGTTATTGTAGTAATCATGTTTTATAGCTTTTGTTTCAATAAAGTGCCAAGTAAGACCTTTAGGATAGCTTACGGTGATAGTTGTGTTGATCCTGCTGAAAATCAGAAACTTTTGCACCCGGTAAAATAGTTTGTTTAATTCGCAGAAACGAGCTTCTGATCTGGTTATTTTTGATAAGGATTGGTACACAAATTTCTTTGGATCTCCTAATTTTGTAGGATTTGTCGAGTTAGGGAAGTATGATGAATATTGCATTCTTTACAGACTATACTGTTTTGACAGATTGCTGTTATTTTTGCATTGTTTGCATATCTTTGCTTGTTTAATGATTCTATTTGAGGATAGGAGTATTAAATATGCAGAGGCATTTAGTATGCAATGTTGAATAATAATTTTAGTGATTTGTTACAGTCAAAAATGATAAGGTTTTGCATTGGTTTATACTAACCTATCTCGCGAGTTCTTGTTGAGTTTGTTGTGGATGAAGCTTTTGATAAAAGAGAAACCATGATATGAGAGGAATTAAGGAGACACAAAAAGTTAAAGCTTGGGGATGCCCAAGGCACCCCAAGATAATATTTCAAGAAGTCTCAAGCATCTAAGCTTGGGGATGCCCCGTTAGGCATCCCACCTTTCTTCTTCAACAACTATCAGTTAGTATCGGTTGAGCCTAAGTTTTTGCTTCTTCGCATGAGTTGTGCTATCCTTGCAATGTCATTTTTTTTGCTTGCTGTTTGAATACAATACCAAGATCTGAAATTCTTTAATGAGAGAGAGTCTTCACATAGTTACATAATTATTTAGCTACTCATTGATCTTCACTTATATCTTTTTGGAGTAGTTTGTCCTTCACTCGTGTGCTTCACTTATATCTTATGAGTAAATTGTTGAATGAGTTGATTGTCATAAATCTTAAATTTTATATGTTTCATTTGCTTATCCCATGGGGAGTAATGACTTCACATCTAAGAAGTAGAGGTTGTAAATTTATTGAAGGTTAGCAAGCATTGTATTGGTCATTTGTACAATTCATGAAATAATATTGAAGGAAGGGAGATTCCACATATAAATACACTATCCTAGACATCTTTTATAATTGGGAGCACTCATTAAGTATGACATGCTAAAGAGTTGATGTTGGACAAGGAAGACAACGTAATGGTTTATGTTTTCTGACATCTCAGTTAAAGTATATTGTTATGGATCATTCAAACATGTTGAGCTTGCCTTTCCCCCTCATGCTAGCCAAAATTCCTTGCACCAAGTAGAGATACTACTTGTGCTTCCAAATATCCTTAAACCCAGTTTTGCCATGAGAGTCCACCATACCTACCTATGTATTGAGTAAGATCCTTCAAGTAAGTTGTCATCGGTGCAAGCAATAAAAATTGCTCTCTAAATATGTATGACTTATTAGTGTGAAGAAAATAAGCTTTATACGATCTTGTTATAGAAGCAATAAAAGCGACTGACTGCATAATAAAGGTCCATATACAAGTGGCAATATAAAGTGACGTTCTTTCGCATGAAGATTGTGGGCATCCAACCCTAAAAGCGCATGACAACCTCTGCTTCCCTCTACGAAGGGCCTATCTTTTACTTTATGTCTTTTACTTTATGCAAGAGTCAAGGTGATCTTCACCTTTTCCTTTTTCATTTTATCCTTTGGCAAGCACTCGTGTTGGAAAGATCCTGATATATATATATCCAATTGGATGTAAGTTAGCATGAACTATTATTATTGACATCACCCAAAGGTGAATACGTTGGGAGGCAACACTATAAGCCCCTATCTTTCTCAGTGCCCGATTAAAACTCCATAACCATTAGTATTGCGTGAGTGCTAGCAATTGTAGAAGACTATGTGATAGTTGAGTGTGTGGAGTTTGCTATTCCTGAAAATAAGATGAATTGCAATTGTCTGATGACTAAAAATGAAGTTTTCTAGTTTTCAAGAAAGTTTTTGGTCTATGCTTTAACATCTGAATAGCTTGTTACTTGATCGTGAGAAGTTTTATGAGATGAACTATTGTTATGACATATTATCATGCTAGAAAAGGTGATTGAAATTATCATTGATCAAACTTGTGCACCTTCTAGCATTCACACTTCATAAATTCTTTCTTTTATCATTTACCTACTCGAGGACGAGCAGGAACTAAGCTTGGGGATGCTGATACGTCTCCAACGTATCTATAATTTATGAAGCATTCATGATATATTATTATGTGTTTTGAATGTTTAAGGGCTTTATTATGCACTTTTATATTACTTTTGGCACTAACCTATTAACCGGAGGCCCATCCCATATTGTTGTTTTATTGCCTATTTCAGTGTTTCAAAGAGAAGGAATATCAAACGGAGTCCAAACGGAATGAAACCTTCGGCAGCGTGATTTTTGGGAAGATTATGACCCAGGAGACTTGGAGTTGAAGTAAATGGAGCATTGAGGAAGCCACGAGACAAGGGGGCGCTCCCACCCCTGGGCGCGCCCTACCATCTCGTGGGCCCCTCAAGGCTCCCCCGACGGACTTCTTTCGCCTATATAAGCCTACGTACCCTAAAAACATCGACACAGAAGATATATCGGGAGTTCCGCCGCCGCAAGCCTCTATAGCCACCAAAAACCTCTCGGGAGCCTGTTTCGGCACCCTGCCGGAGAGGGAACCCATCACTGGTGGCCATCTTCATCATCCCCGCGCTATCCATGACGAGGAGGGAGTAGTTCACCCTCGGGGCTGAGGGTATGTACCAGTAGCTATGTGTTTGATATCTCTCTCTCTCGTGTTCTCTCTATGGCACGATCTTGATGTATCGTGAGCTTTGCTATTATAGTTGGATCTTATGATGCTTATCCCCCTCTACTCTCTTGTAATGGATTGAGTTTTCCCTTTGAAGTTATCTTATCGGATTGAGTCTTTAAGGATTTTGAGAACACTTGATGTATGTCTTGCCATGTTTATCTATGGTGACAATGGGATATCACGTGCCACTTGATGTATGTTTTGGTGACCAACTTGCGGGTTCCGCCCAGGAACCTATGCATAGGGGTTGGCACACATTTTCGTCTTGACTCTCCGGTAGAAGCTTTGGGGCACTCTTTGAAGTACTTTGTGTTGGTTGGATGAATCTGAGATTGTGTGATGCATATCGTATAATCATGCCCATGGATACTTGAGGTGACAATGGAGTATCTAGGTGACATTAGGGTTTTGGTTGATTTGTGTCTTAAGGTGTTATTCTAGTACGAACTCCTGAATAGATTGATCCAAAAGAATAACTTTGAGGTGGTTTCATAGCCTACTATAATCTCTTTGTTTGTTCTCCGCTATTAGTGGCTTTGGAGTGACTCTTTCTTGCATGTTGAGGGATTGTTATATGATCTAAATATGTTATTATTGTTGAGAGAACTTGCACTAGTGAAAGTATGAACCCTATGCCTTGTTTCCTATCATTGCAATACCGTTTACGCTCACGTTTATCATTAGTTACCTTGCTGTTTTATATTTTCAGATTACAAAAACCTATATCTACCATCCATATTGCACTTGTATCACCATCTCCTCGCCGAACTAGTGCACCTATACAATTTACCATTCTATTGGGTGTGTTGGTGACACAAGAGACTCTTGTTATTTGGTTGCAGGGTTGCTTGAGAGAGACCATCTTCATCCTACGCCTCCCACAGATTGATAAACCTTAGGTCATCCACTTGAGGGAAATTTGATACTGTCCTACAAACCTGTGCACTTGCAGGCCCAACAACGTCTACAAGAAGAAGGTTGTGTAGTAGACATCACCTGGATGCTCATATTGGTTCCTACATATTCTACGAAGATCTTTATCGGTCAAACCGCATAACAACATACGTTGTTCCCTTTGTCATCGGTATGTTACTTGTCCGAGATTCGATCGTTGGTATCATCATACCTAGTTCAATCTCGTTACCGACAAGTCTCTTTACTCATTCTGTAATACTTCATCCTGCAACTAACTCATTAGTCACATTGCTTGCAGGGCTTATTGATGAGCATTACCGAGAGGGCCCGGAGATACCTCTCCGAAACACAGAGTGACAAATCCTAATCTCGATCTATGCCAACCCAACAAATACCTTCGGAGACACCTGTAGAGCATCTTTATAATCACCCATTTACGTTGTGAATTTTGATAGCACACAAAGTGTTCCTCCGGTATTTGGGAGTTGCATAATCTCATAGTCTAAGGAACATGTATAAGTCATGAAGAAAGCAGTAGCAATGAAACTGTAATGATCATAATGCTAAGCTAATGAATGGGTCTTGTCCATCACATCATTCTCCTAATGATGTGATCCCGTTCATCAAATGACAACACATGTCTATCGTTATGAAATATAACCATCTTTGATAAACGAGCTAGTCAAGTAGAGGCATACTAGGGACACTCTGTTTTTGTCTATGTGTTCACACATGTACTATGTTTCCGGTTAATACAATTCTAGCATGAATAATAAAAATTTATCATGATATAAGGAAATAAATAATAACTTTTTTTTGAAACCTGTGATAGTGGGAGAGGCTCCCACTGTGATCTATTACTTATCAAAAAGTTGCATGGTACATTGAACAAGGGATATACATAGAGCACCCCTTACCACTTTGTGGTTTCAGGTGAATGAATAACTAGAGAGTAAAACTTTATTATTGCCTCTAGGGCATATTTCCTTCAGTCTCCCACTTGCACTAGAGTTAATAATCTAGTTCACATCGCCATGTGATTTAACACCAATAGTTCACATCGTTATGTGATTTAACACTCTATAGTTCACATCTCCATGTGACCAATACCCATAGGGTTTACTAGAGTCAATAATCTAGTTCACATCGCTATGTGATTAACACCCAAAGTGTACTAAGGTGTGATCCTGTTTTGCTTGTGAGAGAGGTTTAGTCAATGGGCCTGCCACATTCAGATCCGTATGTATTTTGCAAATTTCTATGTCTACAATGCTCTGCACGGAGCTACTCTAGCTAAATGCTCCCACTTTCAATATGTATCCAGATCGAGACTTAGAGTCATCCAAATCGGTGTCAAAGCTTGCATCGACGTAACTCTTTACGATGAACTCTTTATCACCTCCATAACCGAGAAATATTTACTTAGTCCTCTAAGGATAATTTTGACCAATGTCCAGTGATCTACTCCTAGATCACTATTGTACTCCCTTGCCAAACTCAGGGCAGGGTATACAATAGGTCCAGTACATAGCATGGCATAATTTATAAAACCTATGGCTGAGGCATAGGGAATGACTTTCATTCTCTCTCTATCTTCTACCGTGGTTGGGCTTTGAGTCTTACTCAACTTCACACCTAGCAACACAGGCAAGAACTCCTTCTTTGACTGTTCCATTTTGAACTACTTCAAAATCTTGTCAAGGTATGTACTCATTGAAAAAAAACTTGTCAAGCATCTTGATCTATCTCTATAGATCTTGATGCTCAATATGTAAGCAGCTTCACCAAGGTCTTTCTTTGAAAAACTCCTTTCAAACACTCCTTTATGCTTTCCAGAAAATTCTACATCATTTCCGTTCAACAATATGTCATTCACATATACTTATCAGAAAGGCTGTAGTGCTCCCACTCAGTTTCTCATTCAATATAAATATGTATCCGGTTTGTGACTTATAGTCATCTGTATCGGTGTCAAAGCTAGCATCGACGCAACCATTTACAACGAGCTCTTTGTCACCTCCATAAATGAGAAACATATCCTTAGTCCTTTTCAGGTACTTCGGGATGTTCTTGACCGCTGTCCAGTGATCCACTCCTGGATTACTTTGGTACCTCCCTGCTATACTTATAGCAAGGCACACATCAGGTCTGGTACATAGCATAGCATACATGATAGAACCTATGGTTGAAGCATAGGGAATGACTTTCATTTTCTCTCTATCTTCTGCAGTGGTCGGGCATTGAGTCGGACTCAACTACACACCTTGTAACACAGTCAAGAACCCTTTCTTTGACTGATTCATTTTGAACTTCTTCAAAATCTTATCAAGGTATGTGCTTTGTGAAACTCCAATTAAGCGTCTTGATCTATCTCTATAGATCTTGGTGCCCAATATATAAGCAGCTTCACCGAGGTCTTTCATTGAAAAACTCTTATTCAAGTATCCTTTTATGCTATCCAGAAATTCTATATCATTTGCAATCAACAATATGTCATCCACATATAATATTGGAAATACTACAGAGCTCCCACTCATTTTCTTGTAAATACAGGCTTCACCGCATTTCTGTATAAAACTATATGCTTTGATCAACTCATCAAAGCATATATTCCAACTCCGAGATGCTTGCACCAGTCCATAGATGGATAGTTGGAGCTTTGCACACTTTGTTAGCACCATTAGGATCAACAAAACCTTCTGGTTGCATCATATACAACTCTTCTTTAAGAAATCCATTAAGGAATGCAGGTTTGACATCCATTTGCCAAATTTCATAAAATGTGGCAATTGCTAACATGATTCAGACAGACTTTTAAGCATCGATACAAGTGAGAAAGTCTCATTATATTCAACATCTTGAATTTGTCGAAAACATTTCTGCGACAATTCGAGCTTTGTAGATAGTAACACTACTATCAGCGTCCGTCTTCCTCTTGAAGATCCATTTTATTCTCTATGGCTTGCCGATCATCGGGCAAGTAAACCAAAGTCCATACTTTGTTCTCATACATGGATCCTATCTCAGATTTCATGGCCTCAAGCCATTTTGCGGAATCTGGGTTCATCATCGCTTCCTCATAGTTCGTAGGTTCATCATGGTCTAGTAACATGATTTCCAAAACAGGATTTCCGTACCACTCTGGTGCGGTACGTACTCTATTTGACCTACGAAGTTCGGCAATAACTTGATCTGAAGTTTCATGATCATCATCATTAGCTTCCTCACTAATTGGTGTAGAATCATTGGAATTGATTTCTGTGATAAACTACTTTCCAATTCGGGGGAAGGTACAATTACCTCATCAAGTTCTACTTTCCTCCCACACACTTCTTTCGAGAGAAACTCCTTCTCTAGAAAGGATCCATTCTTAGCAACAAAGATCTTGCCTTCGGATCTGTGATAGAAGGTGTACCCAACATTTTCTTTTGTGTATCCTATGAAGACGCACTTCTCTGATTTGGGTTCGAGCTTATCAGGTTGAAACTTTTTCACATAAGTATCACAACCCCAAACTTTAAGAAATGACAACTTAGGTTTCTTTCCAAACCATAGTTCATACGGTGTCGTCTCAACGGATTTAGACGGTGCCCTTTTTAACGTGAATGTAGCTGTCTCTAATGCATAACCCCAAAACGATAGTGGTAAATCGGTAAGAGACATCACAGATTGCACTATATCAAATAAAGTACGGTTATGACGTTTGGACACACCATTATGTATTGGTGTTCCAGGTGGCATGAGTTTGTGAAAATATTCCACATTGTTTTAATTGAAGGCCAAACTCGTAACTCAAATATTTGCCTTTGGGATCAGACCGTAGAAACTTTATTTTCTTGTTATGATGATTCTCCACTTCACCCTGAAATTCTTTGAACTTTTCAAATGTTTCAGACTTGTATTTCATCAAGTAGATATACCCATATCTGCTCAAATCATCTGTGAGGGTCAGAAAACAATGATACCCGCCGTGAGCCTCAACACTCATCGGACCGCATACATCGGTATGTATTGTTTCCAGTAAGTCAGTGGCTCGCTCCATTGGTCCAGAGAACGGAGTCTTAGTCATCTTGCCCATGAGGCATGGTTTGCAAGCATCAAGTGATTCATAATCAAGTGATTCCAAAAGCCCATCAGCATGGAGTTTCTTCATGCGCATTACACCAATATGACCTAAATGGCAGTTCCACAAATAAGTTGCACTATCATTACTATCTTTGAATCTTTTGGCTTCAATATTATGAATATGTGTATCACTACGATCGAGATTCAATAAACCATTTATATTGAGTGTATGACGATAGATGGTTTTATTCATTTAAATAGAACAACAATTATTCTTTGACTTTAATGAATAACCGTATTGCAATAAACATGATCCAATCATATTTACGCTCAATGCAAACACCAAATAACATTTATTTTAGGTTCAACACTAATCCCGAAGGTAAAGGGAGTGTGCGATGGTGATCTTGTCAACCTTGGAATCACTTCCAACACACATCATCACCTCGCCCTTAACTATTCTCTGTTTATTTTGCAACTCCCATTTCGAGTTACTACTCTTAGCAACTGAACCAGTATCAAATATCGAGGGGTTGCTAAACACTAGTAAACTACACATCAATAACATGTATATCAAATATACCTTTGTTCACTTTGCCATCCTTCTTATCCGCCAAGTATCTAGGGCAGTTCCACTTCCAGT
This sequence comes from Triticum aestivum, assembly GCF_018294505.1. Lineage (NCBI taxonomy): Eukaryota > Viridiplantae > Streptophyta > Magnoliopsida > Poales > Poaceae > Triticum > Triticum aestivum. The sequence continues at coordinate 114,317,530 of NC_057807.1, read as the reverse complement.
GACCATTTCCTTTGCAGTAGAAGCACTTGGTTTTAGGCTTGAGTCTAGCTTTGGGTTTCTTCACGGGAGTGACAACTTGTTTTTCATTCTTCTTGAAGTTCCCCTTCTATCTCTTTGCCCTTTTCTTGAAACTAGTGGTCTTGTTAAGCATCAACACTTGATGCTCTTTCTTGATTTCTACCTTCGCCGACTTCAACATCACGAAGAGCTCGGGAATTACTATCGTCATCCCTTGCATATTATAGTCCATCACGAAGTTCTAGTAACTTGGTGATAGTGACTAGAGAACTTTGTCAATTACTATCTTATCTAGAAGATTAACTCCCACTTGATTCAAGAAATTGTAGTACCCAGATAATTTGAGCACATGCTCATTGGTTGAGCTATTCTCCTCCATCTTGTAGGGAAGTACTGTCAGAGGTCTCATACCTCTCGACACGGGCATGAGTATGAAAAACCAATTTCAACTCTTGGAACATCTTATATGCTCCGTGGCGTTGAAAACATTTTTGAAGTCCCGGTTCTAGGCCGTAAAGCATGGTGCACTAAACTATCAAGTAGTCATCATACCGAGCTTTGTCAAAACATTCATAACATCTGCATCTGCTCCTGCAATAGTTATGTCACCTAGCGGTGCATCAAGGACATAACACTTCTGTGCAGCAATGAGGATAATCCTCAGATCACGGACCTAGTCCGCATCATTGCTACTAACATCTTTCAACTTAGTTTTCTCTAGGAACATATCATAAATAAAACAGGGAGCTACATCGCGAGCTATTGATCTACAACATAGATATGCTAATACTACCAGGACTAAGTTCATGATAAATTAAAGTTCAATTAATCATATTACTTAAGAACTCCCACTTAGATAGACATCCCTCTAATCATTTAAGTGATCACGTGATCCAAATCAACTAAACCATGTCTGATCATCATGTGAGATGGAGTAGATTTCAATGGTGAACATCACTATGTTGATCATATCTACTATATGATTCACGCTCGACCTTTCGGTCTTAGTGTTCCGAGGACATATCTGCATATGCTAGGCTCGTCAAGTTTAACCCGAGTATTCTGCATGTGCAAAACTGGCTTGCACCCGTTGTATGTGAATGTAGAGCTTATCACACCCGATCATCACGTGGTGTCTCAGCACGAAGTACTGTCGCAATGGTGCATACTCAGGGAGAACACTTATACCTCGAAATGTAGTAAGGGGTCATCTTATAATGCTACCGCCGTACTAAGCAAAATAAGATGCATAAAGGATAAACATCACATGCAATCAATATAAGTGATATGATATGGCCATCATCATCTTGTGCCTTTAATCTCCATCTCCAAAGCACCGTCATGATCACCATCGTCACCGGCTTGACACCTTGATCTCCATCGAAGCATCATTGTCGTCTTGCCAACTATTGCTTCTACGACTATCGCTACTGCTTAGTGATAAAGTAAAGCAATTACATGGCGATTGCATTTCATACAATAAAGCGACAATCATAAGGCTCCTGGTAGTTGCCGATAACTTTTACAAAACATGATCATCTCATACAACAATTTATGTATCATCACATCTTGACCATATCACATCACAACATGCCCTGCAAAAACAAGTTAGACGTTCTGTACTTTGTTGTTGCAAGTTTTACGTGGCTGCTCGGGCTTAGCATGAACCGTTCTTACCTACGCATCAAAAACCACAACGATTTTTTGTCAAGTGTGCTGTTTTAACCTTCAACAAGGACTGGGCGTAGCCACACTCGATTCAACTAAAACTGGAGAAAGAGACATCCACTAGCCACCTGTGTGCGAAGCATGTCGGTGGAACCTGTCTCGGGTAAGTGTACGCGTAATGTCGGTCTGGGCCGCTTCATCCAACAATATCGTCGAATCAAAGTATGACATGCTGGTAAGCAGTATGAATATTATCGCCCACAACTCTTTGTGTTCTACTCGTGCATATAACATCTACGCATAGACCTGGCTCGGATGCCACTGTTGGGGAACGCAGTAATTTCAAATAAATTCCTCCACACACGCAAGATCCATCTAGGTGATACATAGCAACGAGAGGGGAGAGTGTTGTCTACGTACCCTCGTAGACCGTAAGCGGAAGTGTTATGACAATGCGGTTGATGTAGTCGTACGTCTTCACGATCCGACCGATCCTATCACCGAAGATATGGCACCTCCGTGATCTGCACACGTTCAGCTCGGTGACGTCCCACGAACTCTAGATCTAGCTAAGGTCGAGGGAGAGTTTCGTCACCACGACGGCGTGATGACGGTGATGATGAAGCTACCGGTGCAGGGCTTCGCCTATGCACTGCAACGATATGACCGAGGTGGAAATCTGTGGAGGGTGCACCGCACATGGTTAAACAATCAACTTGTGTGTCTATGGGGTGCCCCCCGATACGTCTCCAACGTATCTATAATTTATGAAGCATTCATGCTATTATATTATCTGTTTTGGATGTTTATGGGCTTTACTAAGAACTTTTATATTATTTTTTGGGACTAACCTATTAATCGGAGGCCCAGCCCATATTGCTGTTTTCTTGCCTATTTCAGTGTTTCAAAGAAATGGAGTATCAAACGGAGTCGAAACAGAATGAAACCTTCGGGAAAGTTATTTTTGGAACGGAAGCAATCCTGGGGACTTGGAGTGCACGTAAGGGAAGCTTCGAGGTGTCCACGAGGCAGGGAGGCACGCCCACCTCCCGTGGGCGTGCCCCCACCCTCGTGGGCCCCTCGTGGCTCCCCTGACGGAGTTCTTTCGCCTATATATCTACATATACCCTAAAAACATCGGGGAGCACGATAGATCGGGATTTTCCCGCCGCAAGCCCCTGTAGCCACCAAAAACCAATCGAGACCCTGTTCCGGCACCCTGCCAGAGGGGGGATCCCTCACCGGTGGTCATCTTCATCATCCCGGCGCTCTCCATGATGAGGAGGGAGTAGTTCACCCTCGGGGCTTTGGGTATGTACCGGTAGCTATGTGTTTGATCTCTCTCTCTCTCTCGTGTTCTTGACGTCGCACAATCTTGATGTATCGCGAGCTTTGCTATTATAGTTGGATCTTTTGATGTTTCTCCCCCTCTACTCTCTTGTAATGGATTGAGTTTTCCTTGTGAAGTTATCTTATCGGATTGAGTCTTTAAGGATTTGAGAACACTTGATGTATGTCTTGCCGTGCTTATCTGTGGTGACAATGGGATATTCACGTGATCTACTTGATGTATGTTTTGGTGATCAACTTGCGGGTTCGATGAACTTATGCATAGGGGTTGGCACACGTTTTCATCTTGACTATCCGGTAGAAACTTTGGGGCACTCTTTGAAGTACTTTTGTGTTGGTTGCATAGATGAATCCGGACAAACCTGCAACTGTTGTTGTAGTAATCTGTGAGCCACGAGGACTCAGCAATCCCATTACCATGGGTATCAAGACTAGCAAAACTTAATGGGAAAGGAAGGGGTAAAGTGGTGAGGTTGCAGTAGCGGCTAAGCATGATATGGTGGCTAACATACGCAAATGAGAGCGAGAAGAGAAACAAAGGAACGGTCGTGAAGCTAGCAATGATCAAGAAGTGATCCTGAACTCCTACTTACGTCAATCATAACCCAGAAACCGTGTTCACTTCCCGGACTCCGCCGAGAAGAGACCATCATGGCTCGTTGATGCGTTTTAATTCGGATCAGGTGTCAAGTTATCTACAACTGGACATTAACAAATTCCCATCTGCCGCATAACCGTGGGCACGGCGCTCGAAAGTTTATACCCTGCAGGGGTGTCCCAACTTAGCCCATGATAAGCTCTCGCGATCAACGAAGGATATTCCTTCTCCCAGGAAGACCCGATCAGTCTCGGAATCCCGGTTTACAAGACATTTTGACAATGGTAAAACAAAACCAGAAAGACCGCCCGATGCACCGACATCCCGATAGGAGCTGCACATATCTCGTTCTCAGGGCAACACCGGATGAGCAATCCATACAACTAAAACCAGACCTCATGTTTCCCTGAGGGGGCGCTGCAAAGGGCTCTAGTTCGGACCAACACTTAGACAAGCATTGGCCCGGGGGGACTATAATAAAGATGACCCTTGAGAGAGCGACTCCCAAGGGAAAAGTAGGTGGTGGTGAAGCAAATGGTAAAACCAAGGTTGGGCCTTGCTGGAGGAGTTTTATTCAAAGCGAACTGTCAAGGGGGTCCCATAAATCACCCGACCGCGTAATGAACACAAAATCTGGGAACATAATACCGGTATGACGGAAACTAGGTCGGCAAGAGTGGAACAAAACACCAGGCATAAGGCCGAGCCTTCCACCCTTTACCAAATATATAGATGCATTAATAATATAAGAGATATTGTGATATCCCAACATAACCCTGTCCACCATGGAGCAATCTTCAACTTCACCTGCAACTAGCAATGCTATAAGAGGGGCCGAGCAAAGCGGTAACATAGCCAAACAACGGTTTGCTAGGAAGGGTGTCAAAGGTTAGAGGTTCATGGCAATTTGGGAGGCTTGAAGAGCAAATGATAGGTAACGCAGCATAGCGATAGAACGAAGTAACTAGGATAGCAATGATAGTAGTGAGATCCAGGGTAGCTGTCATCTTGCCTGAAATCCCGCTAGGAAGAAGAACGAGTCCATGAAGAAGACGAACGGGAGTAGTCGAACGAATCCTCACAATCGCAACATTACCGGAACTAAGAAGCAACACCGGAAATAAGCAAACAACATGGTAAACACACAAGCATAATCATGGCATGATGCACAAACAAGTATGATGCATGTCCGGTTTAATGAGGCATGGCATGGCAAAGTGCAACAAACAATACCACAAGTTAAGTGGAGCTCAATATGCAACGAGTTGCATATTGACAAAACACCACATCGAGTTATTTAGTTCACTCTCGTATAAGCTACCAAACAATATTAAATGTTGATTAACATGGCAAGGGGTGAAGCACAACAAAACCACCTATCTAGACAAGTTTAAATGAGGCCGGAAACAACGAACAACAATTCCGGAAAATCCTCATGTCCATATTTTAGATTTGGTACTGTTCTGCCTAAACCATATTTTATAGTTGTTAAACAGGAAAATAAAGTCCACCAGATTAAACTAGGCATTTTTTCACCCCATTTACATATAAAGTTTATTTAAAACCGAGCTACAGTTATTTATTTATGAAATAAATCATTTTAACATGGCATTTAAGCAAATTTAAACAAACAACATTTTAAGCATTTTAAACATGGATGAAAGTGGCATATTATGAAACTAGATGAAAAACTAAGCATTTTACATATATACATTATTTACAAAAGATGCATGGTTTGTGAGTAATTAAATGCATGAACTAGGAGGGTTTTTCTGTAAAACAGTTAAATTACTGGATAAAGAGAAATTCGCAGAACTGGAAAAAAAACAAGACATGGGCTAGATCTGCTGGGCACTGGGGCGCTCACCATGGGCCATGGCCCAGATCGGAGGAGAGGCCAAAGCAGGCCGGCTAGGCGCTGGGGAGTTGGCGCTCCCGAGGCCACGCGGCTGGGCCGGATCTAGCGAAAGGGAGGTGACTCAGGCGCGTGCGGTCGGTCGTGGGGCTTGACGCGGCCAACGCGAGCGAGGAGTGGGACGAGGCGCTGGTTCAGGCGAGCGAAGAAGAGGCCGGCGACGCCATGGACATGCGAAGGCGAAGCCTCTCCGGCAAGGTGAGGATGGGGCGAAGGCGACCCGTTCTGGCGGTTCGGGGACGCGGCGCCTCGCCGGATCTGGCAGAGATGGTGACGAACGGATCAGGGCGGCGGCGGGAGCTGCAAGGCCATGACGGGGAGAAATTCAGAGAAAACGGGAAGGAAGAAGAACGAGGGAAGGAGGTGGGGCATGGCGCTGGACCCGTGGCTGCCGGAGTCGCGCTTGCCGGCGCGGAGGAGGAGGCCAGGGCGGCAAGGTCCTGGAGACCCTGGGCTTGGGCGCTTGGCCCGAGGAGCTCGGATGGCGGCGTCCATAGCGGCGAACAGAGAAGGCTTGGACGAGGAAGAAGGGGCTCGCGAGGGGTGCTCGGGGTTGCGGAGGAGGAGCGGTGACGCGGCAAGGCTACGGTGGAGTAGTGGATCGACCAGGAGGAGCTGCGGCTTGCTATGGATGAGCTCCGTCTCGAGGGGCTCCTACTCGGGCACGAGCGTGGAGACGTGGGGCTGCGGCCAGAGGAGGTCGTCGGCTGCGATGGCGCGAGGGGACGAGGCCGAGCGCTTCTGCTCGGGACCTCGAGCAACATCAGGGAGCAGGGCAGGGGAGGTGGAGCTCGAGCATGGCGTCCATGGGGTTTCATGTGGGCAAAGGAAGAGAGAGCGAAGAGATTAGAGAGAGGGACGGTGAGATGGAGAGGGAAAAGGAGAGGGCTGGGGCGCGAGACGGGCGACCTGGCAACACGCTCCGGCAAGGCGGAGCTGACGAGGCAGCGGCTGGAGCGAGGGCGTCGGGGAGGCAGGAGGCCTCGGGTGGAGTGGATCGAGGAGGGGATGGATTTGGTTGGCTGGATTGAAATCGAGGAGGAGGGGATGAGGAGCTTCACGCGTTGGCTCGGGTTCGATCCCGAGGAAGGAGGAGGCTGGTCGGTGGATGGATTGGGCAGGAGATGAAAACGAGGAGGTGGCGGCGGATGGGATGGATAGAATGGATGGGACGGATAGAGCTAGGGTTTGACTGCTTAAATAGCTAGGTGGACTAGGCTAGGGACTATTTGGTCCCTCTGATCGTAATCGGAAGGTCGAGAAAAACAGGCTAGGGAAGCTCCAATAAGAAAACGGAGATGTTTTATAGATGTTTGGGGATGAACTGAATCCAACGATGATGACTGAGCAGGTCGGGTTCGGGACAACTTTCCGACGCGCGCGAGGGGTTTGAGTATTGTGCAAAGAGGGTCAAACGGTCGGGCAACAACAGAATGGTCGGTCTGAGAAAGGTCAACAGAGATGAGGAAGAAGCGGCAACTAACAACGGATGCACGTTTTATGAAAACATGCAGATGCAATGCGCATGATGCTATGAGATGAAATGCAAGGCATGAACACAATGCAAAACAAACAACAAAAACCCAACCACGAAGGAAATATCATATCGCATCTCCGGAAAAGGCAAGAGTTGGAGTTACAAATATGGAAAGTTGTATCCGGGGCGTTACAACACTCCACCACTACAAGAGGATCTCGTCCCGACATCTAGGATGGCACCGGAGGAAAAAGAAAGAGGAAGATAAGAGGTAAAACTAAGTTGCTTCTTTGACGAACGAGTGAAACCACGAACCTTGAGCGGTTGAGCAATTTAAAAGAAAGAGTACAACAAAGATGAACGAGATTGCAAACAATCCGTTAGAAAAGAGGAACAAGGAGTATTACGAGGACTTGAAGGTTGAAAGACATGGAAATAAGAGCTTCACGAACTAAAAGAATATGACCACATCGGTATAATGAGATAGCCAAGGAACAAGAATGGCAGAATTTGGACAGCACTCCGGTAGCAAAGAGAAGAAACCTTGATGAGATGAAAAGATATTGAAGAGATGATACAACACTCCGGTTAAATGGATAAGCAAGAAAAGAACACGATCCTAAAAAAACGAGGTGATGGGTGAAGAGCACAACATCACAATGCCTTCGTAACGAAAGAATAGAAGTTAGATCATTGGGATAAAGGGACGGAGAAGAAAATGACAACTTTTGCCACAAGTGAACTTGGAAAGCATCCTTGCAAAGAAGAATCGAATGGAGTTGTTGGAAAATCAACAACAAGAAGCACACGGTTGTTGTGGGCTTATGGAAAACATCTCGAGACTATGAGGTGACAACCGACCACTAATGGAAACCATTGAATAGATTGGGAGCACCAAAGAGATGAAAGACTTCTTCACCGAGATGAGAAGGAGAAAATTGGATCATTGATAAGCACCACAAATAGCTACATTCCTTAGGGAAGGCTGTAGGTGAGACATAACCCAATATAACTCCAAGAAAAGATCGAGGGATTTAAAATACCTCATTCTTGACAACATATGAATCATGAAACGTGAAGGAAATTGTCAAGAGTGACATAACACCACCTCGAAAGATAAGGTAGAAAGAATTGCACTTTGGAATGCAAGATGAAGAATACTTGAGCTCCTCAAAGCAAAACATGAGTTGAACACCATGTTTATTTTAGAGTATAGCTTGGCTGATCTTAACTTCAAGAGAAATCTTGAAGAACAATTGAATAATGAAAAGAATCCTTGACGAACCACCATGTGGAGCCTCCATGAAGAACTCCGGTAAAAAAAGGATGATAGAAAGAAAGAGAGGTTGAAAACACAAGGTGAAGCCTTGCAATGATTTAGATGGAGCTTCGCGACGAGATAACGCGGAAAAGAACTCCGGAAAAGAAAAGATGAAGCATCTCGAACCGAGAAAAATGACATGATGAACAACTCTGGAAAGAAGAAACTAGATTACTTGGATGAAACAATAATAAGAATTACATTATGCGTATCCTTCACCAATTTAAATTGATGACAAGCAATGGATTTGCATACTACTTATTCGCGTAGAAAGGATTAAAGAGATATAGCGCAAATTTGAGAAGGTATTGATGGAACCACCGGTGGGATTTGGAAACAACGAATATTTGATATGATAACGAAGGAAGTGAAATCTTGAACGAACCACCGTAAGAATTCAAAATGAAAGTAGCAAAGGCAAAATTCACCGGGAAGAATTGGAAAACGAATGAAGATACTTGAGGGGATTTAGATACAAGAGAACGAAGAGATCATGAACTTATTAGAGGATATTTGAACGATGCACCGGTAAGATTTAGAGAACGATAGCTACACGCTGAGAATGAAGAATTATGACATGATGGCCTTCGGAGGAAAGAAATGGAAACAACTCATGAAATGCTCTGGATGGGTGAAAAGAATTCTCACAATCGAAAACAATTATGAGAGGATGGCCTCAAGCTTGAACTACGCATCTTTGGAAGAACGGGTAAGGATTTAAGAGGAACTCTTCTTCAGTCTTCAAAGCCCGAGAATGACGACGAGAAACACCACCATGAATTGTTGAGATACTCCGGGAGAATTAAAAGAGGAAAGGTTGAGCCAAAGATGAAAATAATTTGAAAACGACCTTGGAGAAGGCATGCGACTGATGAAAATTCATTCTTACGTCAAACTTGGAAATGAATTTGAGAATCGCTCCTGATAATTTGAAGAGTCAGGTAAGATCCTGGGAAAAGACCTGTGGGTTAGGGCCCACTCAAAAGAAAACACCGTTGAACAATTGATTGAAAAAGGGGGGATTGCACCGGTTGAATTACATGACTTGAATGAGATAACAACCTCAAAATAACTTGAACTGATTGAGAATGGAAACACGAATCTTCCGAGATATCTTGAGCACTCCGAATAAGAATAGAGAGAGGTGAACAATTATGAGAGGCACCGGCATGGGATAGCATTTGAAACGAGGAAAGTTTATGATCGACAAAGCTCGAATTGAATCCATCGGAGAAGAAAAGAATGAAAAATGATGAACTTGAAACTCCGTTAGTATCTTCCTGAGAATCACCGGATAAGAACATTGATGGAAAATAATGGAGAGACTTCCCATCAATAAAATGGATACCCAATTAAAAAATCTGAGTCCTTGAAGTTAAGGGTGGGAGGGCGGGGAAAACAAAGGCAACTTGGGGCAGATGGAACAAACACCATTGATAAAACTTAGAATTGATCTTGCGGATGGGGAGAATGATGGGATCATCTCGAAGAGAAGCGCACCGGTTGGAAAAGAATTAACATGACAATCTCGATGATCAAGAAGGATTAGTATTCACATAGCAATATGAGAAAAACCATTTAGGAAATGTATGGATTCAACATTTGACTTTGAAGCAACTCGAATACCACAAATGAAGCAAAACAAAGGATTTGGCTTGCAGAATAAGCCGGAACAAACATATGATAGAGATTTCGTCCGAAGTTTTCGTGTGGGGCCCACACGGGCTCGAGTGTACAGCACCATCATGTTACAAGGCAGTGCACATGACATACGAAGTGTCCCCGAACCAGCATAGCCAAGGGTTCTTTAAGACACAATGAGACCACTATAAAAATGACCATGGAAAGGCGGACCACTAGATGTCGAACCCCAATCTCATATCATGCATTTGTCGAAAAGAGATTCTAGGAGCTACTTGAATTCCCACCTATAAAACTCCCGAAACTTTCTGGTTATGCAATCTGGTGTTGGGGATACAGGGAAGCAATATATATCTCACCCAAAACTAACAATACCTACATCCAAGCTGTATCCATCCGTCAACACATAACCAAGAAACCTTCGGAAATCGTGTACCTCAACCTTCGAAAAGCATCCGTTATACGAGTTATGGCAATACTCCCAAGCTCGCCCTAGTACTGGGTTATCGGGGTTATCTCACCAACAACTCTACAAAAGAGATTTTCGATGTCGGCAAAGCTCAGGTATTCCAGAACTGCAACGATAAAATTGTGACGACAACACCTCGGAGCTCAACTCCCTGGGTCAAAGCCACATAATAGACAGGAGGCACCAAGAACAATGTTCTCGTCACAAAACCATCGGAACGATTCCAAGATACCCGCGTGATCCTAATTTTTTTTAGTGAAATTTGAGGAGAGGAAAGACAAAACATCTACGTCAGGAGTCCTCACCAGAGCGACGAAGGGATTGAGGAGTAAAAAGAATCCTACTCTTCGATATATATAATCCTAAGACTCAAAACATTTTTGTTCTAGACTCAACAACGCCAGCAAACAATCAAGCAGGGGGGCTCCTAAGTCGGGGGATGGCTCTGATTACCAACTTGTAACACCCACGATGCGGCTATATCTCCCACGTGTCGAAGCACAACTTAGAGGCATAACTGCATTGTGTGGTTTTGTTGCAAGAAGGGTCATCTTCACACAATCCCATGTAATGAACAAGAATGGGATAAAGAGTTGGCTTACAATCGCCACTTCACACAATGAACATATAATAAATCATACATCATTCAGAGAACACACATATAGTCCGACTACAGACGAAGCCAAAAGAAAAGAAGATAACCCAACTGCTAGATCCCTGATCGTCCCGACTGGGCTCCACTGCTGATCAACAAGAAACAACACATAGCAACAACTAAGATCTTCGTTGAGCTCCCATCTGAGCTCGGTTGCATCATCTGCACTGGTATCATCGGCACCTGCAACTGTTGTGATAGTATCTGGTGAGTCACGAGGACTCAGCAATCTCGAAACCCGCGAGATCAAGACTATTTAAGCTTATGGGAAAGGAAGGGGTAAAGTGGTGAGGTTGCAGCAGCGACTAAGCATATATGGTGGCTAACATACGCAAACAAGAGCGAGAAGAGAAGCAAAGGAACGGTCGTGAGCTAGCAATGATCAAGAAGTGATCCTGAACTCGTACTTACGTCAAACATAACCCAGAAACCGTTTTCACTTCCCGGACTCCGCCGAAAAGAGACCATCACGGCTACACACGCGGTTGATGCGTTTTAAAGAGGTCAATGTTAAGTTATCTACAACCGGACATTAACAAATTCCCATCTGCCTCATAACCGCGGGCACGACTTTCGAAAGATAATATACCCTGCAGGGGTGTCCCAACTTAGCCCATCACAAGCTCTCATGGTCAACGAAGGATATACCTTCTCCCGGGGAAGACCCGATCAACCTCGGAATCCCGGTTCGCCAAGACATTTCAACAATGGTAAAACAAGACCAGCAAACCGCTCGATGCGCCGACAAATCCCGAAAGGAGCTGCACATATCTCGTTCTCAAGGCACACCGGATAAGTCAAGCTACGAGTAAAACCAGCCCTCGAGTTGCCCCGAGGTGGCCCCCGCAGGTTGCTCATTTCGGACCAACACTCGAAGGAGCACTGACCCGGGGGGGTTAAAATAAAGATGACCCTTGAGAGAGCGACTCCCAAGGGAAAAGTAGGTGGTGGTGAAGCAAATGGTAAAACCAAGGTTGGGCCTTGCTGGAGGAGTTTTATTCAAAGCGAACTATCAAGAGGGTCCCATAAATCACCCGACCGCGTAAGGAACGCAAAATCCGGGAACATAATACCGGTATGACAGAAACTAGGTCGGCAAGAGTGGAACAAAACACCAGGCATAAGGCCGAGCCTTCCACCCTTTACCAAATATATAGATGCATTAATAATATAAGAGATATTGTGATATCCCAACATAACCCTGTCCACCATGGAGCAATCTTCAACTTCACCTGCAACTAGCAGCGCTATAAGAGGGGCCGAGCAAAGCGGTAACATAGCCAAACAACGGTTTGCTAGGAAGGGTGTCAAAGGTTAGAGGTTCATGGCAATTTGGGAGGCTTGAAGAGCAAATGATAGGTAACGCAGCATAGCGATAGAACAAAGCAACTAGCATAGCAATGATAGTAGTGAGATCCAGGGTAGCGGTCATCTTGCCTGAAATCCCGCTAGGAAGAAGAACGAGTCCATGAAGAAGACGAACGGGAGTAGTCGAACGAATCCTCACAATCGCAACATTACCGGAACTAAGAAGCAACACCGGAAAGAAGCAAACAACATGGTAAACACACAAGCATAATCATGGCATGATGCACAAACAAGTATGATGCATGTCCGGTTTAATGAGGCATGGCATGGCAAAGTGCAACAAACAATACCACAAGTTAAGTGGAGCTCAATATGCAACGAGTTGCATATTGACAAAACACCACATCGAGTTATTTAGTTCACTCTCGTATAAGCTACCAAACATTATTAAATGTTGATTAACATGGCAAGGGGTGAAGCACAACAAAACCACCTATCTAGACAAGTTTAAATGAGGCCGGAAACAACGAACAACAATTCCGGAAAATCCTCATGTCCATATTTTAGATTTGGTACTGTTCTGCGCTAAACCATATTTTTATAGTTGTTAAACAGGAAAATAAAGTCCACCAGGTTAAACTAGGCATTTTTCCACCCCATTTACATATAAAGTTTATTTAAAACCGAGCTACGGTTATTTAGTTATGAAATAAATCATTTTAACATGGCATTTAAGCAAATTTAAACAAACAGCATTTTGAGCATTTTAAACATGGATGAAAGTGGCATATTATGAAACTAGATGAAAAACTAAGCATTTTACATATATAAATTATTTACAAAAGATGCATGGTTTGTGAGTAATTAAATGCATGAACTAGGAGGGTTTTTCTGTAAAACAGTTAAATTACTGGATAAAGCGAAATTCGCAGAACTGAAAAAAAAACAAGACATGGGCCAGATCTGCTGGGCACTGGGGCGCTCACCATGGGCCATGGCCCAGATCGGAGGAGAGGCCAAAGCAGGCCGGCTGGGTGCTGGGGACTTGGTGCTCCCGAGGCCATGCGGCTGGGCCGGATCTAGCGAAAGGGAGGTGTCTCAGGCGCGTGCGGTCGGTCGTGGGGCTTGACGCGGTCAACGCGAGCGACGAGTGGGACAAGGCGCTGGTTTAGGTGAGCGAAGAAGAGGCCAGCGACGCCATGGACTTGCGAAGGCGAAGCCTCTCCGGCAAGGCGAGGATGGGGCGAAGGCGACCCGTTCCGGCGGTTCGGGGACGCGGCGCCTCGCCGGATCTGGCGGAGATGGTGACGAACGGAGCAGGGCGGCGGCGGGAGCTGCAAGGCCATGACGGGGAGAAATTCGGAGAAAATAAGAAGGAAGAAGAACGAGGGAAGGAGGTGGGGCATGGCGCTGGACCCGTGGCTGCCGGAGTCGCGCTCGCCGGTGCGGAGGAGGAGGCCAGGGCGGCGAGGTCCTGGAGACCCTGGGCTTGGGCGCTCGGCCTGAGGAGCTCGGATGGCGGCATCCATAGCGGCAAACGGAGAAGGCTTGGACGAGGAAGCAGGGGCTCGCGAGGGGTGCTCGGGGTTGCGGAGGAGGAGCGGTGACGCGGCAAGGCTACGGTGGAGTAGTGGATCGACCAGGAGGAGCTGCTGCTTGCTGTGGATGAGCTCCGTCTCGAGAGGCTCCTGCTCGGGCACGAGCGTGGAGACGTGGGGCTGCGGCCAGAGGAGGTCGTCGGCTGCGATGGCGCGAGGGGACGAGGCCGAGCGCTCCTGCTCGGGACCTCGAGCAGCTTCAGGGAGTAGGGCAGGGGAGGCGGAGCTCGAGCATGGCGTCCATGGGGTTTCCTGTGGGCAAAGGAAGAGAGAGCGGAGAGATTAGAGAGAGAGAGACGGTGAGATGGAGAGGGAAAAAGAGAGGGCTGGGGCACGAGACGGGCAACCTAGCAACACGCTCCGGCGAGGCGGAGCTGACGAGGCAGCGGCTGGAGCGAGGGCGTCGGGGAGGCAGGAGGCCTCGGGTGAAGTGGATCGAGGAGGGGATGGATTTGGTTGGCTGGACTGAAATCGAGGAGGAGGGGATGAGGAGCTTCACGCGTTGGCTCGGGTTCGATCCCGAGGAAGGAGGAGGCTGGTCGGTGGATGGATTGGGCAGGAGATGAAAACGAGGAGGTGGCGGAGGATGGGACGGATAGAATGGATGGGACGGATAGAGCTAGGGTTGACTACTTAAATAGCTAGGTGGACTAGGCTAGGGACTATTTGGTCCCTCTGATCGTAATCGGAAGGTCGAGAAAAACAGGCTAGGGTAGCTCAAATAAGGAAACAGAGATGTTTTATAGATGTTTGGGGATGAACTGAATCCAACAATGATGACTGAGCAGGTCGGGTTCGGGACAACTTTCGGACGCGCGCGAGGGGTTTGAGTATTGTGCAAAGAGGGTCAAATGGTCAGGCAACAACAGAATGGTCGGTCTGAGAAAGGCCAACAGAGACGAGGAAGAAGCGGCAACTAACAACGGATGCACGTTTTATGAAAAAATGCAGATGCAATGCGCATGATGCTATGAGATGAAATGCAAGACATGGACACAATGCAAAACAAACAACAAAAACCCAACCACGAAGGAAATATCATATAGCATCTCCGGAAAAGGCAAGAGTTAGAGTTACAAATATGGAAAGTTGTATCCGGGGCGTTACAGCGATGCAGACGAACTTGGAGCAGTGTCGATGCGTGTTGGAGGTGGCGAAGTAGCATCATCTTGATGATCGATCACACGTGCAGCAGAAGAGGAGTACTCTGAGTCTTCAAGAGATGAAGTGCGCCGCAGAACAGCATTTCTAGGCGGAGTGGAATCAAACTTGAATCGTTTTGAGAAGCCATCGTCCTGAAGATCTTCCTCAGCACACATAAGCGTCAGCCCTTTCCATGTGCGTCGACAGGTTTCATGCGCGACAAAGGCAATCTTGGTTGCAAGTTTGCAAATGGGATTGGCGTCAGTCATGATGCTCTGCATCTGGCGCTTGAGCCAATCATGATGCCTATCCTGTTTCTGATGCAGGCCAACGAGAAGTTCTCGGTCATTGAGAACACGAGAGCGCTTTCGAGGCCGTTGAGCAATTGTGTTGTTAGTGGCTTCAGTTGGGGCACGGTGAGGTGCACATGTAGTACCAGCCAACGGATAGACACAAGTGGCAGCCAGCACATCTTCAATGGGGTGAGTGAAGCTATGACGATCAACGTTATGAAGATAAAGTGGCTCTTTGTCAGTTTCTGGATAGATGGCTTCAACAGAGATATCAACATCTGGCAAGAAGACAATGTGGTTGCGTGCAGATGGCTGATAGTTGAAAGCAGTGTGAAGCTTGATCATACGCATGATCCATGGAGCATAGAACTTCAAGCCAAGAATGTCAGATCCTGATGCAGCAAGTTGGCGGATGAAGAAATCTTGTGCATTGAAGCTCTTGACATGAAGAATATGGAAGACCAATGTCTTCATTGCACCTTCGAGCTTAGCCTTTGGAGAATGTCCTTTGATAGGCCAGAGAGTTCTCCTGATGATGTGATAGAATGTGCGTGGCAGATACTCAAGGTCTTCAACAAAGAACTCTGTAGGATATTCTGCATCTGGAGGCAATGGCTTCATCATACTAAGCATCTGGCTCATGTTGGGTTCTGGCTTGTGAAAGATGCTTTCCATAGCTGCATTGTGAAGCAGACAACCAGGCTCATAGAGATCACCTGGAGTGGGAAGGCCAGTAAGCTCAATGACATCAAATGCTTTGGCTTTGTGATGGGCATTTCCTGTCATCCACTCAAGGATCCAAGTCTTAGGATCCCTGTTGTAGCCTCTGATATGCAGAGTGGCGTAGAATTGTAGCAGCAACTCTTCATTCCAGTGCTCCTTATATGTGACGAAATGCAGTAAGCCAGCCTCTTTGAAGCAATCGAGAGCTTCTTCTAAGCAGGGCAGGCCAGCTATGGCTTCAGTATCAAGGCGCATATGCGGAAATATGCGGCCTTGGTTGTACATGTTGCATGAATAGTAGCTGCGCTGCTGATAGCTCCAGAACCGATCAGATGAGATCTTGGGCTTGGTGTAGGGGTTCTTTTCACTATCGAAGAAGGTGTTGTGTGCAATGAAGCCGTTGACATTGAAAGATCCTAGTGAATTGGCCGTACCAGGAAATCTGGGCAGTCTTGGCTTTGGCTTCTGAACCTGATGCCCGTGCTCGACATGGTAGTCAAATTGAGGACCAGCAGCAGGTGGAGGAATCAGAATAGGCCAGCTGACAGTGACAAGCTGTCCATAGTTGTATGGGGCCTTGGAGGCGGAACAAGAGTAGTGGCATTGACTTCAGGCTGCACATTGGCTTCATTTGCTTCATTGGCTTCATTGGCTTCATTGGCCGCTGGTGCAGTGACCACTGTTGGCTCCACATTGGCATCGGCCATGACAACGTCATTGGCGTCAGGAATGTCATCTGTGGCAGCCTCAGGGTTCTCACCCTCCACTTGAGCAGCTGGAGGTTCTGGCATGGACTGGTTCTCTTCATTAACTTCTTCTTGAGTTGTAGGGGAAGTAGCGACACGCTCTTCTTCTTGTGTTGCTCCAGCTGATGCAGCCGGAGGGTCTTCAGCAGCATTAGCTTCAGACACAGGGACCGTCATAGAAGGATTGTCTTCAGAGAACACTTCACGTGCCACTGAACTTGACAAGTTGGAGCCCTCTTCTGTGATGGTGGTCATGGATGGCTTCAGGCCGTTGCGAAGCCGTTGGTATACGGGCGACGCCTTTGGCGATGGTGAAGTTTCCATGTAGTTGTCATCATTGGACATGGGGCTGATGACAGGCACACTTGATGGCCGGGGTGTACTTGGTGAGTCTTGATGTGGGGTAGCTTGCTGGGGGCGATCAGCCCACGATGCATCTTGTGATATTGGCGTCAAAGGGTGACCAATACTGATAAGCTCACTGTCCGTTTGAACAGGCGATGATACCGTTGGGCGCTCGATCTGCGGAAGAACTACATCATCTTGAACAATGTCTTCAGTCGTGATGGGGTCGACGACTGGAACTTCTTGAGCTTCAGGAGCCTCTGCGGAAGCAGGCTCATGAACAATCATGCGACGCTCTTGGTTTGCAGACGGAGGGGGAGCAAAGGCAAGGGGTTCAACAACAAGGGGCTCTGTGGGAGCAGCCTGATCTCTTCTCTTGGTTTTTCTCTTCTTAGGGGGTGGTTCTTCATTAGTGGTGCGCTTGGTTTTCGCTTCCTGGCTTCGGCTTCAGCTGCCTTGGTTTTCTGCTGTTCAGAAACCACTGAAGTAGCTTTGGGCTTCGAGCCGCGCATGCTGGCAGGGAAGACAATGTGTGGTTCTTCCTACCGTGGTGCTTCAGTGTTGGCTTCAGATGACTTCTTTTTCTTGGCAGCCATTGAGGGGTCAATGCCAGGGCGGCCAAGTGCTTTGCGCTTTTCAGCTTCATTGTAGGCTTGAACGCATTTGTCTGCTAGTGCTTTCATGCGCTCTCTTGAGCCTTTGGCTTCCTCGTGTTTCATCCGAAACGACTCCTTGAGCCCATTCAGCATCACCTTGAACTTTTGCACATCAGCCACACTTAGCTTGGCTACATGCTTCCTGAACTGTTCCTTCTTGAAGTCTATCTTTCACTTCAGCTCAGCTATGCGCTGAGCCAGAGCAAGCTCAGGAGCAATGGCGCCTTGGAAAGCAACGCTGATGCCAATGGGAAGCTGATGGTCATCAAAGCTGAGATCCTGATTATCAAACCACTCATCAATGAAGTTCTTCAGAATGTTTACATCAAAGAGGGGCGGATCGTTGAAGATCTCCGCCTCTTGCTTGCTCTTGATCAGCTATTCCAGAGCATCTTCACCAAATTCTTCATCTGAAGACAAGTCAATGGGTTCGGATTCATTCTTCAGAATGGTAGTAGGCGTTAGTGCATGACTCAATTTCTAAACTTGTGTCTTCTCTGGCTCCTCACACCTCTTGGAGATGCGAGAGAGATCTTCAGAGTTATTGCTTGGAGCAGAAGGGGTAGTTGCCAATGGCTTCACTCTTGAAGCTTTTGGAGCAGGAGATGATTTTGAAGCTTTTGTCTTCTTTTGCTTCTCAGGCTTTGGAGCAGGAGCTGGAGCTTCGTCGGTGTCAGCATCATCATTAGAATGATCCACTTTGGCACCTTGAACTGCAATGTGAGTAATGAGGCCAGCAAGATTGTAGAAGGGGCCAATCCTATTTTCATTGGCTTCACGGGTGCCATTGTCCCGAGGTGAGGAGGGACCAGGGTTGAAGTCAAGCCCTAGTTCCTTCTTGTTCTTTGTAGCTTGAAAAGACTGTCTTCACGACACCAGAGTAGTGAAGACGGATCAGCATTCTCAGGATGTGGTCCGCGCACCATGCAAGGATAGAAGCCTTGCTCAATAGCTTCAGCCTGATTCCTGGGTGGAAGATTTCTATACAGAATATCACTCCAGGGTGCCTTGATGGCATTCTTCTCTGCATACTCTTTGGTGATGAAGCGATATCTGAACCACTCTTCTGCCCAATATCTTCAAATCCATTGGATTCGATTCTTGCGTTCAGTGTAGGTTTCTTCTGGATCAGTTTTGTACATCTCGTGCAAATCAGGAGGTAAGTCCTTGGAAGTGTCACCATGATGTTGTCTGCCTCCCTTTCTTGCAGATTTTCCTGTTTCCATGAAGTGTAAACTGAAAGGCTTCAGTACTTGCAAATGCTTCAAACGGCTGGACTGACAGGAACTTGCTTCAGGTGAGTTGATGTGACTCTGCAATAACTCTGCAAACGAATGCAGACTATGAGAACCAAGGGATTCTCCCACGGACATGTACCGGTGACATCATTAAAGGTGCGAGGGAAGGGGAAGAGGTCATATGCATTCTCAGAAGATTTTGAATATAAATCAGTTTGAAGACATTGACCTTATAACGCGAAGACATTCACTTATATGATGAGAGTTGGTTCCAGAGTTGTACAAATCCAATAATAAGTACAAGTGAGGAATCTAACTTGTGAAGAAGCATAAGTGAATATACTAGGCAGAATATGAGATGCAGAAAGAGATAGATTCATGTTCGAAGATCTAGAAACCACTTTTGGTAGAAAGGGATGAATCTATCAGATCAAAAAGACGGTAAAAAGTAAACTTTTATTACCACACGAAGAACTGCTGGACGGAGCAAAGATGGATGTCGAGCAGTTCGATCTCCCATGCCCTAACTTGGCGACGGAAGACACCTACGACGACGGCGGAGAAGACGAGGTCCGCGGCCGGCGTGAGGACGGCGTCGAGGAGGTCGCGGCAGCTAAGCGCTTCGTCGTCGGTGTCGTCGAGAGCTAGCGTAGGCGCTAGGGTTTGCGAGAGATGGAGAAGGAGGAAGAAGGATTTTGACCGAGACGAGACAGGCATTTATAAGGATAGAGACAGCATAGCGCAATTACGCAGGTGCCCCTGGCGGTTCACATCTGATGGAAACATGGCGAACATGCAACTCATTGGAAGTTGTTCCACGTCCCACGCATGCCTGGATTGTCGGGGTGGACGTTCCGAATTCTCCGGGTTTCAGGCAAAAAGATATGTCATTAAAGCTAGATATAAATGTTTGTCTCGATATCTTCTACTGATAAGGACGCAGAGAAGACATTCGATAGTTTCAACAGAATGCATATGATTTGGATAGATAGAGCTTGAGATAGAAAGCATAGAGATGTTAGGGTCCGATCACATTCACTTAGTTCAAAAGATTCAAACAAGAAGACATAGCCATAAGTGAATGTTGTAGAGGACATAATACAATATATATATATAACAGAGTAAGTCCAAATCAGTAGTCACGAAGTCAAATTAATGTTGAAGTCAAATCAATTGCGAAGACTTTGCAAATATGACGCCATGAGGAAACACTTCATAAGAGTTTGGTGGTGGCGTTACCCACCGTATAGGAAGTATTAGACCCAGACACGGCGCACAATTATCGTGGCGCTCTGAAGTCAATTTCCGCATTAATGTATGCACACTTAGAGTGTATGTCTTCATTGATTGAAGATATACATTACTTCGTGTGTTGCACATCTAAGTCATCAAACTGCATAAGTGTTAGGATGTGTGCCTAATCACAGGACATTCGAGGATTCCAAGATATTTAGCTCACACCGCAACTTGCAAAACCTTTTCTCATCCAAGGGCTTAGTGAAGATATCAGCCAACTGCTCTTCTGTACTGACGTGAATGATATCAATATCTTCTTTCATAACATGATCTCTGAGGAAGTGATGACGAATTTCAATGTGCTTTGTCTTCGAGTGCTGAACTGGGTTATTGGCAATCTTGATAGCGCTTTCATTATCGCAGTAGAGTGGCACATGCTTCAGATGGATGCCATAGTCCTTAAGAGTTTGCTTCATCCACAGAAGCTGAGCGCAGCAAGATCCAGCAGCAATGTATTCAGATTCAGCAGTTGAGAGTGATACACAGTTCTGCTTCTTTGAAGACCAACAGACAAGAGATCGACCCAGAAAGTGACATGTGCCTGATGTAGACTTGCGATCCACCTTGTCACCAGCATAATCAGCATCCGAAAATCCAACCAGATCAAACTCTGAGCCCTTTGGATACCATAATCCTAGTGTTGGGGTGTAAGCCAAATATCGAAGAATTCGCTTCACAGCTAAGTGATGCGACTCCTTTGGTGCCGCTTGGAATCGGGCACACATGCAAACACTAAGCATGATATCTGGCCTAGATGCACATAAGTAAAGTAAAGAGCCAATCATGGAGCGGTATACCTTTGATCGAAATCTTTACCATTGACGTCGGGGCTTAGATGACTTTTGGTTGGCATTGGCGTCGTGTATCCTTTGCAGTCTTGCATTCCAAACTTCTTCAGGCAATCTTTGAGATATTTTTCTTGAGATATGAAGATGCCGTTGCGTTGCTGACGGATTTGAAGACCGAGAAAGAACTTCAGCTCTCCCATCATGGACATTTGATATTGTTCTTGCATCATGTGAGCAAATTCATCACTGTATTTCTTGTTGGTGCAACCGAAGATAATGTCATCCACATAGATTTGGCACACAAACAGTTCACCATCATATGTCTTCGTGAAGAGAGTGGGATCTAGAGAACCAGGTTTGAAGCCTTTGCTCTTCAGGAAGTCTTTGAGTGTGTCATACCAAGCACGAGGGGCTTGTTTGAGGCCATACAGTGCCTTGTTGAGCTTGTATACCATATCAGGATGTTTTGGGTCTTCAAAGCCAGGCGGTTGTGCAACATATACTTCTTCTTCAATCTTTCCATTTAGAAAGGCACTCTTCACATCCATTTGATACAGAAGGATGTTATGATGATTTGCGTAAGCTAGCAGTATGCGAATGGCTTCAAGCCTAGCCACTATAGAAAATGTTTCATCGAAGTCAATTCCTTCAACTTGTGTGTATCCTTGAGCAACGAGCCGTGCTTTGTTTCTGACTACTTGACCATGCTCGTCTTGTTTGTTGCGATATATTCATTTTGTGCCTATTATGTTGTGCTTGCGAGGATCAGGACGCTTGACTAATTCCCACACATTGTTCAGCTCAAACTGTTGAAGCTCTTCTTGCATAGCTTGAATCCATTCAGGTTCCATGAAGGCTTCAGCAACTTTCTTGGGTTCAGAGATTGAGACAAATGCAAAGTGCCCACAGAAATTTGCTTGCTGTGTTGCTCTTGAACGAGTGAGTGGACCAGGTGCATTGATGCTATCGATTATCTTCTCAATTTGTACTTCATTTGCAACACGAGGATGAACTGGACGAAGATTTTGCTCCTGCTGATCATTGTCATCATTTGGAGGATTGTCTTCAGGCTGAGCAATGTCTTCAGGTTGATCAGGTGCAGAAATAATGAGTTCCTCTTCAGCCTGGGCATCTGATGGTATGATCTCTCCTATTCCCATTAGCTTGATTGATCACCGGCAGGTACTTCATCTAGCACATTTGGCAGATGCTCTCTTTGCGAGCCGTTAGTTTCGTCGAACCGCACATCCACAGTTTCAACCACTTTATTGTGAAAGAGGTTGAAGACTCTGTAGGAGTGCGAGTCCTTTCCATAACCAAGCATAAAACCCTCATGTGCTTTCGGTGCAAATTTTGAAGTGTGATGTGGATCCTTGATCCAGCACCTAGCACCAAATACTCTGAAGTAGCTTACGTTTGGCTTCTTACCAGTTAGGAGCTCATAGGATGTTTTCTTCAGAAGCTTGTGAAGATAAACACGGTTGATGACATGGCATGCAGTATCAATGGCTTCAGGACAGAATTTTCTTCGGGTCTTGTATTCGTCAAGCATCGTCCGAGCCATCTCAATAAGGGTTCTGTTCTTGCGCTCCACGATGCCATTCTGCTGAGGTGTGTAAGGAGCAGAAAACTCATGAGTGATGCCTAAGGTGTCAAGATAGAGGTCGAGGCCTGTGTTCTTGAATTCTGTGCCGTTGTCACTCCTAATGTGCTTGATCTTGACGCCATAGTTGTTCATGGCGCGGTTTGCGAAGCGTCTGAAGACATCCTGCACTTCAGTCTTGAAGAGAATTATGTGCACCCAAGTGTATCTTGAATAATCATCAACAATAACGAAACCATAGAGACAAGCAGTAGCAGTGAGAGTAGAGTAGTGAGGGGGACCAAACAAGTCCGTGTGGAGCAACTCAAAAGGTCGAGATGTAGTCATGATTGTCTTCGAGGGATGCTTGGCCCTTGTCATCTTCCCAGCTTCACAAGCACCACATAGATGATCTTTCTTGAACTTGACATCTTTGATGCCTATGACGTGCTTCTTATTGGCGAGAGTGTGTAGGTTCCTCATGCCAGCATGCCCTAGCCTCCGATGCCAGAGCCAGCACTCTGAAGACTTCGCTAGAAGACATACGGCCATCTATGGTCCTGCTGAGAAGTCTACCATGTAGAGATCATCTTTCCTGTACCCTTCGAAGACTAGAGACTTGTCAGATTCCATTAGTACAAGGCAACGATATTTTCCAAATAGCACAATCATGTTTAAGTCACAAAGAATGGAGACAGACATTAAGTTGAAACCAAGGGATTCAACAAGCATCACTTTGTCCATGTGATGATCCCTTGAGATTGCAACTCTACCTAGGCCCAATACCTTGCTTTTACCAGTGTCAGCGAATGTGATGTGACTTTTATCACATGGACATAAGGTTGAGTCCATGAGAAGACTTCGATCACCAGTCATGTGGTTAGTACATCCGCTGTCCATAATCCATTCTGTAGCACGAGGTGTCGTACCCTACAGTGCAGTTAGGAGGATAGGCTTCACAAAGAGTGTTGTGAAGCATAAACATTTGACGCACAGGAGGATCATCAACGCTTAGATCAAGATTAGGACTGATAGTATGACTGGCACGCGATTCAGATATGAAATACATAGCAAGACCATGTTATCATGCATCCCTTAATGTGTTTTAGGTCCCCAGCAATAGCATCGGACGCCTTTGATTTCAGGCTGGAGACCATTCCCTGTAGAAGAAGGTTAATTCTTCTTAACCACCCACATCTTCAGGGCTGGCTTAGAAGCAATGAGTCTAAGTGCAGCATCTGAGAACTTTGGCTTTGAAGCCGTAGCAAATAGCCTTGCAGGAGAAGAGCGATACTCATATGAATAAGCAGAAAAGCTCTTAGTTCTATGAACATAGCAGTTTGAAGACACACGCTCATATTCATAAGTCTGAGTATGGTTTCCCTGCAAAACATTGGCGTTAGGGTGACTCAGGTGAGTCCTGTATCTGTATGAAGCCTTTGGGCCATATGAAGCCATAGGTCTGGGGTTTGTCTTCTTCCTTGGTGGTGTCATGATGACATTCATAGGAAGATTCTCAATACACTGCTTAGGTACCCAGATTTTCTTCATAGGTGGTCCATTCCTGTAGTTAGTAGCAATATACCTGGAAAACACTTCACCATTCTGATTCTTAAACAGTTTATAGTTTGCATCAAAGGATTCATCAATGATGATAGGGTTAGCGCAAGTGAAACCAGATAAGGTGGATGGATCTACTGAAGGTTCCTTTGCAGCAACCCATGTGGTTTTGGGGTACTGCTCAGGCTTCCAGTACGACCCATCAACATTCATTTTCCTCTCGAACCCAATACCCTCTTTTCTAGGGTTTCGGTTCAGAATCTGCTTTTTGAGGACATCACATAATGTCTGATGCCCTTTGAGGCTTTTGTACATCCCTGTCATGCATAATTCCTTCAGCCCTGCATCATCAGTGATATTTGCATTGTCCTCAGATGAGGAATTAGTGACATCAGAGACATATGAAAAATTTGTAGCATTAGAAGCATTTGAACATTCAGGTGGAGAATTAGTAGTTTCACGTTCAATGCACTTCAGACATGGAGGAACAAATTCTTCCGGTGTAACGCTAATTTGTTGAGCAAGTAATGAATCGCGCTCCTTCTGAAGATCTTCATAATCCACTCTTAGCTTTTCAAGATCTGGCTTTCTTTGAAGACATTCAGAAGAAAGCTTCTCGTGACCTGACAAGAGAGTATTATGTTGATCTTGAAGGGCGTCAAACTTGGAATGAAGTCTCTGAAGACTCTCAGCCAATGCTTTTGACTGATCCATTTCTTCACCGAGCATATCATCGCTCTTACTTAGCATGTTTTGAACCTTTTCCAAGGCTCTTTGTTGTTTAAGTTTGACATAGCTGGGGTCAAATTCATCACCTGATTCATCATCACTAGATTCAGAAAGGTAGCATTCAGTTACCTTGGCATCCTTTGCCATGAGGCATGGTGAAGATGATGATGATTCATGTGCAATGGTCATCTCTTTGAGAGAATCCCTGTAATCCTCAAACCAAGGATCATGACGCGTACGATGACCATCATAGACCTCAGAAAGCCGGTCCCAGATTAGCTTCGTGTGATTGAGGTGCATGACATTCCTGAACTAATTTCGAGACAGACAGGAGCAGATGACATCCTTTGCCGTGAGGTTCAGTAAAGTGTACTTGCGAA
The DNA here is from genome assembly GCF_018294505.1 of Triticum aestivum. Lineage (NCBI taxonomy): Eukaryota > Viridiplantae > Streptophyta > Magnoliopsida > Poales > Poaceae > Triticum > Triticum aestivum. The sequence continues at coordinate 114,292,033 of NC_057807.1, read as the reverse complement.
TGTCATCAGCCTCCACCATCTTGCATAGATCGGTAAGACCAATCTCAGTGACGGTCCACAGTTTGCTGTCCATAGCCATGAGTCGCTTCTTCATCATGGCCTTCCACCGAGGATACTCATGACTGTCAAAGGTGGGGCAAGATATGTTCCTCAATCTTGCAGTCAACATAGCTGAAACTCCAGGTCGTTAAACCGAATCACACAGAACAAGGGAGTACCTTGCTCTGATACCAATTGAAAGTGCTAGTTGTCGACTAGAGGGGGGGTGAATAGGCGATTTTTATGGAAGTCTTCAAAACATGGAAGTTTCAAAGACAAACACGAAAAATGACCTATAAATATGCAGCGGAAGATGAACTACACTAGACAAGCCATAGTTAGACAAGTATGGAACTAAAGCATGATGACTGATAGAAGCTAGGTAGTAGGATCAGGATTGAAGATAGTGTGAAGCCAACCAGAACAAGTAGTCACAGAGTGAAGTCAAACAGGCATAGCAATCAGGCAATGACTTCACAAAGATAAACTATAAGTAAGGACAGTAAGAAATAGAACCAGTGCGTTGTGAAGACAAGGATTTGTTCGACCAGTTCCAGTTGCTGTGACAACTGTACGTCTGGTTAGGGAGGCTGAGATTGAACTCAGAAGACCGTGTCTTCACCTTATTCCCCTTGAGCTAAGGACACACAGTCCTCGCCCAATCACTTTGGTAAGTCTTCAATGTAGACTTCCAAACCTTGACAGACTTCATTCACCGGCAATCCACAGTTACTCTTGGATGCTCAGAACACGAGCCTAACCGGCTGGAGGATTCACAGTCCTGAAGTGTAACAAGTCTTTAGATCACGCGGATAGAAAGACTTTAGTGATGGCAAACACTCTTTGGGCTCTGGGTGTTTTGGGCTTTGTCCTCACAAGGATTTCTCTCTCAAACTCTTCGGAGGTGGGTTGCTCTTAACGACAAAAGCCGTGCACTAACTCTGAGCAGCCACCAATTTATGGTGTAGGGGTGGGCTATTTATAGCCACTGGGCAACCCGACCTGATTTGTCCGAAATGACCCTGGGTCACTAAGGAACTGACACATGTCACAGCGGTCAGATTTCAAACACACGCGACAGCTTGACTTGGGCTACAAGTAAAGCTGACTTATCCGACTCTGGATAAGATTTGCTCTCATTGTCTTCTCTCAAAGACATAGGATTTTGGTTGAGCATCACTTCAGTCACTCTGACTTTGTTCACTTGGACCCCACTTAACAGTGCGGTGGTTCCTATGACTCAACAAAGAAGAAAAGAAACAACGAAACTACTAAGTCTTGGCACTCCATAGTCTTCACTCAATGTCTTCTTCTGTCATAGTCTTCAATGTGAATATCTTCACGTACCACCATTATCTTCAATGTCTTCATACATTTTTAGGGGTCATCTCCGGTAGGTAAACCGAATCATGGAGGGACTACTACCTGTGTTATCCTGCAATTCTTACAAACACATTAGTCCCTCAACCACGTTTGTCATCAATACTCCAAAACCAAACTAGGGGTGGCACTAGATGCACTTACATAAGTGAGTTGGGAGGCGAAACACTAAGCCCCTATATTTCTCTGTGCTCGATGGATGCTATTTGTTCTAAGAATATGCTTTGAGTGGTAGCAATCATGGAAGACTATATGATAGTTGAGTATGTGGAGTTTGCTAAATCAAAGCTCTGACCTAGACCCTTCCTGAAAATAAGATGAATTGTAATTGTTTGATGACTGAGAATGAAGTTTGCTAGTTTTCAAGAAAGTTTATGGTCTATGCTTTAACATGTGAATAGCTTGTTACTTGATCTTGAGAAGTTTTATGAGATGAACTACTGTTATGACATATAATCATGCTAGAAAAGGTGATTGAGGTTATCATTGATCAAACTTGTGCACCTACTAGAATTCACACTTCATAAATTCTTTCTTTTATCATTTACCTACTCAAGGACGAGTAGGAATTAAGCTTGGGGATCCTGATACGTCTCCAACGTATCTATAATTTATGAAGCATTCATGCTATTAGATTATCTGTTTTGGATGTTTATGGGCTTTACTAAGCACTTCTATATTATTTTTTGGGACTAACCTATTAACCGGAGGCCCAACCCATATTGCTGTTTTCTTGCCTATTTCAGTATTTCGAAGAAAAGGAATATCAAACGGAGTCCAAACGGAATGAAACCTTCGGGAAAGTTATTTTTGGAACGGAAGCAATCCAGGGGACTTGGAGTACACGTAAGGGAAGCTTCAAGGAGGCCACGAGCCAGGGAGGTGCACCCACCTCCCCTGGGCGCGCCCCCCACCCTCGTGGGCCCCTCGTGGCTCCCCTGATCGACTTCTTTCGCCTATATATCTCCATATACCCTAAAAACATCGGGAAGCACGATAGATTGGGAGTTCTGCCGCTGCAAGCCTATGTAGCCACCAAAAACCAATCGGGACCCTGTTCCGGCACCCTGCTAGAGGGGGGATCCCTCACCAGTGGCCATCTTCATCATCCTGGCGCTCTCCATGACGAGGATGGAGTAGTTCACCCTCGGGGCTGAGGGTATGTACCGGTAGCTATGTGTTTGATCTCTCTCTCTCTCTCTCTCTCTCTCTCGTGTTCTTGACTTCGCACGATCTTGATGTATCGCGAGCTTTGCTATTATAGTTGGATCTTATGATGTTTCTCCCCCTCTACTCTCTTGTAATGGATTGAGTTTTTCCTTTGAAGTTATCTTATCAGATTGAGTCTTTAAAGATTTGAGAACACTTGATGTATGTCTTGCCATGCTTATCTGTGGTGACAATGGGATATTCACGTGATCTACTTGATGTATGTTTTGGTGATCAATTTGCGGGTTCAATGAACTTATGCATAGGGGTTGGCACATGTTTTCTTCTTGACTCTCCGGTAGAAACTTTGGGGCACTCTTTGAAGTACTTTTGTGTTGGTTGAATAGATGAATCTGAGATTGTGTGATGCATATCGTATAATCATACCCACGGATACTTGAGGTGACAATGGAGTATCTAGGTGACATTAGGGTTTTGGTTGATTTGTGTCTTAAGGTGTTATTCTAGTACGAACTCTATGATAGATCAAACGGAAAGAATAGCTTTGTGTTATTTTACTACGGACTCTTGAATAGATCGATCAGAAAGGATAACTTTGAGGTGCTTTCGTACCCTACCATAATCTCTTTGTTTGTTCTTTGCTATTAGTGGCTTTGGAGTGACTCTTTGTTGCATGTTGAGGGATAGTTATATGATCCAGTTATGTTATTATTTGTCGGGTGGTAGGTGCGACATATGCCAACGGGTGGCTTATCATTGTGGGAGCCAGTAAGACATCGCCGGTGCCTGGAAACGGGATAAGGCAAAGGCATGCACGCCGGCGAATCTTACCCAGGTTCGGGGCTCTCCTAGAAGATAACACCCCTAGTCTTGCTCTCCGGGGTCTCCGCATGATCACTAGATCAAAACAAGTAGCTACAAGAGGCTCCTTGAGCTGTTTAGCTAGAGGAATAAGAAGTGCATGGCTATCTCTCCTCTTCTCTTTATGTGGTGTCTAAAACTCTAAGAGATCAACCCTTTGCATGGGTGCCCTGGGGGTTTTATATAGGCCCTAGGGGTACAATGGTAATCCGGCTGGATCTGGGTCTAGGCCGTCAGTGTCTGTAGTCGTCGGCTTCTCCGCCGGCAGCTGGGGCCCGCCGACTGGTGGGTCCCGCCGGCTGTCGGCCTCTTGGCCAACAGGCTGGGCCCACCGCCTGGGGATCTTGTCGGTTGCTGGTTACTATAGCCTTGCTATTGGTGACGATGGCTTTGTCGGGGTAAGCATGGCTATAGTGCCGCTGTCACACCCTGATTTTCATGCCACAACACTTAAGTCAATAAATCATGCTAAAATGTGGTTTGACAAAAGTTTTGAGTGTTTTGTCTTTACTTTGATTGAATGTTTGTCTGTTGTTTGCAAGTGCTCTAAAAATCAAATAAATTCTCCATCCCTTATACTCCTTCCCCTTGATCCAAAGACCTTGACCAATGATCATACCATGTGTATAGGACATAAAAATAATTTCTTACAAAAATAATTTGGCCAAATAGTATTTTCAAAAATTAGTTTTTCAAAAACCCCTGAATTGAGGTTTGCACTGCAAGTACTTAATTAAGTGCAGTAAAAATCTTTCCAAAAATATATTTGACTCCTATTAGATATAGGATACCCAGAAACCACAAAAATAGAAATTTAAAAGTTATTTTCCTATTTTATTTAAAAGCTTTTTCTTAAGGCCAGAAATGGTCTTTAATAGGGAAAAATTATTTTATTGTTTTAAAAATATTTGACAAAAACCTAGGGAAACTCAGTGGACATATATTGTCCATATATAAGAGTTTCAACACATGGTCATGTTCAAAATATTGATCAAATCCCTCAAAAACTCTTTATGGATATTTCAAGCTTTTGAAATATTTACAAAGGAAATATTCTCCAAAAATTCCAAGAAAATTCTGTCTTGTCCCATATGACATGTTTGATGATCTTGACAAGTATCATGTCATGGAGAATAGTATAACTCCATGAAATCCCCTAAAAACCATTTCTGTCCATTTTGAAGTTTGAGCAACTTTACATTGCCAAACATGTCCAACTGTTCTCAAACCTTGTGAACATGCTAAAATGGTCTAATAATTCATCTAGACCAAATGGCACAAGTTGGAGAACAAGTTAACTTGACCAAAGTGCCCCATAACCATTCCTGTCCAGAACCAAGTTTGAGCAACTTTACATTGCCAAGTTTCTCCTTTTGATCTCAACTTTTGTGAACATGTTCAGAACCTCAAATGATTACACTAAACCAAGTGGTGCATCAAGGAGAATAGATTTGCATGACTAAAACTTGGAAAATCCATTTCTGTTCATTTCTAGGGTTCACAAAAGTTGCATTGGAAACTTTGCCCAAATAAGCTCCAAATTGGTGGAAGGACCTATTTATATGTGTCATTTCACCCTGTGGAGTCTCATGGCATTTGGGAATCATCTGCTGGTGCAAACCTACATCAAACACCTTCTGCCACTTTACCAAAATCCCATTTTTGGCCTCTTCCACTAATCTCAATGGACTCCACATTTTACCATCACCCCTCCTAGTCCCACTCAACCTCTGGTGTGCTTCCCTTCCCGAGAGGCAATGATGAAGGGGGGTAGGGACCCATTTTTCCTCTCTGGACAGCCACTTTCCCCTCCCTTTCTCATCTCTCCCTCACTCCTGGCAAGTTCCAGAGCATCCCAAGCGTCTTTCACCCTTGTTTATTCCCCCTGCAGCTACCAGACACAGGTGGGCGCGCGAGTGCGTGCAGAAAAGCCGCGGATGCCGGCGAAAGACGCGCTCTGGAGCACGTCATCACGCTCCCGACCGTTGACGCCGCGTCCCCCGACCACCTCGGGCCTCCCCCGCACGCCAGTCGATACCCCTCGACATCCACAACACGCCACGCCCCTGGCCCCTCCTCCTTCTCCCTCCTGTTGCCTCCTTTCGCACGCGCACCGGCCTCCCGAGAGCCCCAATGGCCGAGCTCACACGCGCGATTCTCTGGCCCTCCCCTGCTCTCTCTCTTCTCTCCCCTAGCTCTGGACCGAATCCAGGAACACCCCAGACACACCGCGACGAGCTCCCGTGGCCCGTAGCGACGAGCACGAGCTCGCGGGCGCACGAACCCGCGGTGCACCATCGCCTCGCCATATAAGGCCGCTCGAGGCCTCTCTCTGGAGTCCTTTGGCTCTCTCTCTCTCCCGTGCATCTCCCTGACAAGTCCCCTCTCCCTCTCACTCCCTCTTTTCCTCTCCATGGACACCATGGTCGCCGTCGGCCTCCTCCCGGCTCCGGCGAACCAGAGCCTCCCGTCCTCTCCTTCGACCACCAGGGGAAGCGCCGCAGGCCATAGGATCCCTCCCGCTCCTTATTTCCTCTGCTACGGTGCCCACGGCGTCGCGCTCATCTCGTACCGAAGCCGCCCGCCGGGGCCAAGGTACTGTCGCCCCCGTTCCTCCCGGACCGCGTGAAGCCCATGGATGTGCGCGGCTCGATCCCCCGAGCCCGTCAGTATGTTGGACGCTGCCGGGGACGGCCTGTAAGTGGCTAAGGCCTCGGGCCCCGGGTTAAGTTGAGACGGCCTCCGGCAAGACGTCTGCCCTGATCGAAGGCGTACTCCCAGAAGTGCGCTATCGACGTCGCCTGGGTGCCTGGCGCGGCAGAGCAACTGGGCCGGCCCAAGGCTATATCTCGCCATGCACGCACAACCCTTTTTTTCTTTTTCCAGTAGAACTTCAGAAATTCATAAATAATTCAAATGGAGTCCAAATTTGATGATTCAAATTTCTAGTGACTCTATAAATCATGATCTATCTGGTGATGCAACATGCATATTTTTCCAGAGACCTTTTCTTCACAAATATTTACCAAACCCTATCTTTCCCATTTCTGTGATGAATTTTTAGAAAATCACAGGGAGCTCAAACTTGCTCCAAATGCCATGATTCAAATTCCTAGATGCTTATAAGTTCATAACTTAGGTTATGAACATTTTTATTAATACTTTCTGTGCAACACAATATACTGAGCCATTTCTTCATATTTGTCAACTTTGCAAATTCATAGGAAATTCTTTGAACTCCAAATCCAGTGAAACCAACTCCTAGATGCTTCTAAAATCATCCTTTGTTAAATAGGTATATTTGCTCATTTTTCAAAAATATATTTCTGTACACTTCTTGCAAATCCACAAATCCCTTGATTCCATCATATTGAAATTTTCAGAGATATCCATTCATCAAATCCCAATGGAACCACTTTGTTCACTCCTCATATGACCAGAGGTATCCTAGAAAAGTCCAACTCACATTTTTAGAGCACTTTTACTTTTGCCTTGTTGTGTTGCTTATTGTGTTTGTTTCCGACGTTAGTTGATGAAGTAGACGGAGTATTTGGAGAAGGACCAGAAGACTTCAAGACTCTGATGAACCAGGCAAGCAGCCCTTTGACCATGTCTATGAAACCCTTTTTATGCATGTCATATAGCACCATATTGTTGTTGCAATGGAATCATCATGAGGTGGTATCCACTTTGATGGTTTGCCACCATACTTCCTCGTTGATACTTGCATTGTGCATGACCCTACCTTCTTATGAGGGTTATGACGGTGGGAGTAGATAGGATGCTAAAGTAGTGCTACGCAAAAAGGGGACGGGAATATGCATGGTGAAGGAGACTAAGTATTTTCAAAAGACTTTTCGAAAACCCCATCGGGTGCCACTTATGCCCGGGGGAGATGATGAGTTGGGTAGCCACTTGATGACGAAGTGGCTTACCGAGGCAAGTGTGTGTTGTTTTCAAAACGGATTGGTTGAAGTTGCGATCGTTATTCCAACCTTACATGCGCAACCACTCTACCCTTATATGGGAAAGGGCATTATTGATTACCTAGACTGATACTAGCTTGGAGCCCGCATTACTAGTGACAGGAGAGTTGTTGGTGCGCTCTCTCGGGACGGGGTCGTGCCAGGTAGGGCGGCCATGACTGTTTTCACAGGGCACCGAACACACCGTTGGTACCCCGTGCTTGTGGTATGTGATGAATATGGGAGCGAGGCTCCACAACTTTATGATGTGAAATGGTGGGCACGGGGGTTACTACCAATCGAGTGGACTCCATGTTAGTGTCGTCTAGGGAAAGGTAGTGATCGGGTGCTTACCCAGGGTACTTGAGGTATCGCGGGTCGTGGATGACACGGAAGTTCCCCAGATCTTGTGGCTAAAGTGTGCAACCTCTGCAGAGTGTAAAACTATTCGAATAGCTGTGTCCACGGTCAAGGACAGTTGGGTAACCGCTCTTGGGCTACGTCCACTTGTTTACAAACCGAGTGTGTGTGTTGATAAAATGACTTGGGTCAAGTCAAGGGACTTGACATGATTGAGATGGGTTGGTGCCCACTCTATTTATGTTGATATCTGTAACCTGTCCTCATGGTTACTTGAATTCTCTTGATGCATGTCTTACAAGTTGTCGAACATGTCATTGCACTCAAAACTAGCTTTCTGCAAAAATTTACCTATATCATGTATTGTTACATCTTGGACCAAAACATGGGTTGCTTGCGAGTACTTTCAAAGTACTCATTGGCTTGCCACTGGTTATTTTATTGGCCAGGCATGAAAGGACGGGATATGATGAAGAATACTTCGGCGACGAACATGCGAGCTAGGACGTTTCCCAGTCAGAATGCCTGTAGGGTTAAGGCAGATGGCATGGGTCCAAGTTATCAACGAAGATTTCCGCTGCGATGTTATACTCAAGACTCGACCATAATGGTCCTACTTGTGTAAAACGGTATGTATGGATGTAAGACTCTTGTTATTCAGCTTTTGTGTGTTCAGTGAGCATTGATATCTGGGATCACTGTACACATGCATTCGGTGATCTCGACTTACGAGTCGGGGACCCCATAGAGCTAGTATCAGATCCATCCTGATGTAGGAAGCCTTAGTTAGCATGGTCGTTAATTAGGGTGAAATATTTCCAAAACTACTACTAGTTTTCAGAACTATCTATACTTCTCTTCCCTTCTCAGTTTTTCGAAAACTAAGGTATACTTTCCTTATTGATCTCTTCCCCTTCAAAACCTTTGGTCGCTAGAACCCTCATGCCCCTGACCACTGGATTCCTCGTAATCCTCGTGGATAATCTAGAAGGAAGATGCCTTGCCAGACATTCACCCACATCTCCTGAACACAAGATTGGCGACATCACAACAAGACGATACCAACAGAAGATACATCCTCGAGGAATGAGGACCTGAAGACCCAGGAGATGGTGACATCCTTGACACTGCCCCAAGATGATGCAACCTTAGCCTACGATGATCAGGGCATAGGATATGCAAGATCATGATATACATCGCTAATAGAGTAACCCTGTCGCTGTCGTTGTTGTATCGGCAACCACCGATGGATGAGAACCCAGCCAATTGGTTCGCCTCACTATAGTGAGCAGGAAAACGGTTCTCCTCATCCCCCGCTCTTGGTGTCGAAGTTGTCATCAACGTAACCGACATGATGGACCTCTATTATGCCTTGATAATGTCATTGCATAAAGGATTACCTACCTGGTACCATCGACGGCTTAGAAGACAAAAAGGGATCGTCGTGATTAAGAAGACAATAGAAGACCATGTCAATGCCAGTTACGAGGAGCCACCTTCACCACGTCACTTCAACAGGTGAGAAGTTGTTGAAGAATCTTCAGGCTCAACCCGGATTGTTTCATCGAATGACTACAAGAGACGTCGCAACACCTGAGGAAAAATCAGAAGACTGCATGAGGCACAAGGCACGACTACTGAGTCCGAGAACCCCTAGGGTAGGATGAGTCGTGTACCCCCTATGCGCAGTCGAGTCCGTATGATAGTTCGAATAGAACCATAATTGTGTGTTGCTTGCTTTTATTTGTTTGTGTTTTGATATAGGTCACACTTTTTCCCTAGGCGACAAGTATGCGACTATATCACCTTCCTCACCTTGTTTCTTTTGTTTGGCCCTTTTTGCACCTGTTTGTTTGCACTTGCACCATAAAACCCCCTTTAGGCATCCCTCCTCTATGCTACTTTTTCCTCTCATCTCTCTCCTCAACTGAAGACAAGCAAGAAGATACACCATGGATTCTACTTCGACAACCAACGAGCACTGGAGACTTTTGTTGCAGCCTCCTCGACCAAGTGCAACCCAGTAACATTATGTCTACTCCTCAAGATTAGGAACCCATTCCTAGACCCTTCGAGACTTCACAGGATACCCTGGTTGCCCAAGGGGCGCCGGACATCACAGGAGCTGCACATATCTCGTTCTCAGGGCACACCGGATGAGCCAGATGTCCGGTTGGCATAGACCCTGGTTGCCCAAGGGGCGCCGGACATCGCTCAGGTTGGACCAACACTCGAAGGAGCACTGGCCCGGGGGGGTAAATAAAGATGACCCTCGGGCTCGCGAAAACTCAAGGGAAAAAGGCTTAGGTGGCAAATGGTAAAACAAAGTTTGGGCCTTGCTGGAGGAGTTTTATTCAAAGCGAACTGTCAAGGGGGTCCCATAAATCACCCAACCGCGTAAGGAACGCAAAATCAAGGAACATAACACCGGTATGACGGAAACTAGGGTGGCAAGAGTGGAACAAAACACCAGGCATAGGGCCGAGCCTTTCCACCCTTTACCAAGTATATAGAAGCATTAATTAAACAAGAGATATTGTGATATCCCCAAATATCCATGTTCCAACAAGGAACAAACTTCATTTTCACCTGCAACTAGCAACGCTATAAGAGGGGCTGAGCAAAAGCGGCGACATAGCCAAACAACGGTTTGCTAGGACGGGATGGTTAGAGGCTTGGCATGGCAATATGGGAGGCATGATAAACAAGTGGTAGGTAGAGCTAACATAACGATAGAGCGAGCAACTAGAAAAGCAAAGATAGAAGTGATATCTAGGGTATGGTCATGTTGCCTGCAAAGTTCTCGGAGTTGTCGAAAGCTTGATCCTCGTTAGCATACTCAACAGGTTCCTCATTCACGTACTCGTCTCCCGGCTCTACCCAAAGCAAGAACACAAGCAATGGAACCACAATAAATCATGGTGCAATGCACAAGCAACATGATGCAATATATGGCATGATATGCGAGATGTGATATGCAATGCTTATGCGTGCTCCGGAAGGAAAATGATGAACAAGGCATCAACTTGGCAAACCAATTATGCCACTTGAAAGATGAGATGATTTTGGTTGAAATCGATATAAAGATCACCGGAATCGGATGCATGGTTTGCAAATGGCAAGCAAAACAAGAATGACGCAATTCTGCGGTTAACAGCATGATAGCACTTAGCATGCAACACGAAACCATGCTACAACACCCTAACATAAAAAAGCGTATGGCAGTGATCTACAGGAGATGCTTGACAAAAGAGGAACACTGAGCTATGGCTAAATCACAAAATAGCAGGTTCAAACAAGCATGGCAAAGGTGCAAAAGATATCAGCTTGGACATGGCATAAATAGCATCAGGTAGCAATGTTTAGAGAAAGCAATCAACATGCTACAGGAACTTATAATAGCAAAACAAGACATGACATGATTCTAATCAAAGCATAGAACAAAGGTCCTTTACTGACCATGAACCAAAAAGCATCAGAAGATATTATTGCACCCATGTAAACATAGCAAGTTCCGTTAACAGATTCAGGAAACAGAGCATGGCATTAACAGCATTATGAAGGCCTCTTTGCGAGCTCGATTCACTCACCACTAGTCATTGCATGACAAGATAGGCATAGCACCAGCAATAATACATGTTTACGAAACTAAACATGGCAAGAACAAGATCATAGCATGCAAGGATCAACTACAACAACCTTGGCTAAATTGAATATCATGTAAACAATCTGCCAAGAAACATTTTATAGAAAAAGTAGAGCAAGAAAATGACATTCTAGACTACTCCATAATTGCAAACAGGGGCATGAATGGATAGAGCAAAACCATATGTTCAAAACATCCTTACTGAAGTTTCTCAAATTATGCATGGATCTCTCTGTAGCATCAAGTTTACATGGCATAAAAATAACAGTAGAACAGGGACTAAAATCAGCAACATCATGAAGCCTAGTTTGCATGCTTGTGCTAGTCACCACATTGATCACAAAAATACATGGCAAGCACCTCTGTAAAGATGGCATGGCATAGTACAAAACACATGTAGAGCTCATGCCCATAAGATGCACACAATAAGTGTAGCAAAAATGACAAATGCACACATTCTGTTAAGAATCAGAAACTAACACCATATAGCACTCTTGCATCAGAGATTTGGGCATCTAGATGACCTCAAATGAACATGTCCCAATGGAACAAAATTAAGAGCACATCCTGGTGAACATTTTGATATATTATGCACATGAAACGGAGCTACGATGATGGAGTTATGATGCGATGAACAGGGCTAAAAAATATGCAGACTTGGCAAAAAAAACGAGATCAACCTCTAGGGTTCCAGATCTGGATCCGGGCGCGGACTTCAAGGCAGGCTGGAGCCTCGCCGAAATTGGTGCCGGAGGGGAGGAAGACGGCCGGAGGAGGAGAGGGCTGACCGGATCTCGCCGGATCCGGCGCTGGCGGAGGCGGTGGCGGGGCCGGGCGGCACGGGGCGGCAACCGGGGCGGCGGCCGGCGGGGTCGGTGGCACGGCGGACGGGGCGGCGGCCGGCGGGGTCGGTGTTGCGGCGGAAGGGGCGGCTCGAGGAGGCGGGGCGGCGCGCGGGCCTCGGGGGCCGGCGACGGGCCAGGCGGGCCGGCGGCGGCGCGGGTGGCCGGGCGCCACGTGGCGGGCTGCGAGAGGTCGGGCGGCGGAGGCGGACGTGTCCGGCGGCGCGAGGGGAGCAATGGCTAGGGTTTCGCCCGTGATTTGGAGGGGGAGATGCATATTTATAGGTAGGAGGAGCTAGGAGACTCCAAATGGAGTGTAGTTTTCGCCCACACGATCGTGATCCCACGACGGAGAGCATGGAAGTGACTTAGGTGAATTATTGGGCTGTTTTGGAGGGGTGTTGGGCTGCAACCCAAAAGAGGCCTTTGCGGACTCTCGGTTAACTGTTGGAGTATCAAACGACCTCCAAATGGCACGAAACTTGACAGGTGGTCTACCGGTGCTATACCAAGGCCACTTGGCAAGCCTCGGTCCATTCCGGGAATGTTTAACACCCGCTCACGAAAAGAGACAAGAGGGGTGCGCCGATGCATGTGGGAGTGTCGGATTGCAAAACGGACAACGGGGAAAATGCTCGGATGCATGAGACGAACACGTATGCGAATGATATGCACATGATGACATGATATGAGATGCATGACATGAACAAAATACAAAACGAAAAACAAAACCCAACCACGGAGGGAATACCATAGCCCATAGCCGAAACCGGCAAGAGTTGGAGTTACAAATATGGAAAGTTACATCCGGGGTGTTACAACACTCCGCCACTACAAGAGGATCTCGTCCCGAGATCTAGGACTTAAAGAACTCCGGATATTCGGAACAGAGGTGATCCTCCCGCTCCCAGGTGGCTTCTCGGTCGGAATGGTGTGACCACTTCACTTTCAGGAATTTGATTGACGTGTTGCGAGTCTTGCGCTCGGTTTCTTCAAGAATAGCAACGGGGTGCTCATGATAAGAGAGATCTTCTTGGAGGTCAATTTCTTCGAAGTTGATAGTGCGCTCAGCACTTGCGAAGCTGTGACATGTGAAACACATCATGCACGTTTGCGAAGTTGGATGGGAGATCAAGTTGATAGGCGAGATCGCCTCTTTTGCCAATGATCTTGAAAGGACCCACATATCTAGGGGCAAGCTTCCCTTTGATACTGAAGCGCTGAGTGCCTTTCATTGGAGAGACGCGGAGGTAGACATGGTCTCTGATTTCAAAAGCCACATCAAGGTGCTTGTCATCATAATAGCTCTTCTGGCGCGATTGCGCGACCTTGAGATTCTCACGAGTGACTTTGCACATTTCTTCGGCTTCTGTGATCAAGTCGTTGCCAAGAAGTTGGTGTTCACCTGTCTCGGACCAATTGAGAGGAGTATAGCACTTTCTGCCATAAAGGATTTCGAATGGGGCCTTGCCTGAACTCGCTTGGAAGCTGTTGTTGTAGGAGAACTCGGCATATGGAATAAAATCTTCCCACTTCATACCGAAAGAGATGACACAAGCCCTGAGCATGTCTTCAAGGATTTGATTGACTCGCTCGACTTGGCCACTTGTTTGAGGATGGAAAGCTGTGCTGAAACGAATGTTGGTGCCCATGGCCTTCTGAAAGGAGTCCCAGAACTTAGAACTGAAGATGCTTCTACGGTCTGAAAAGATCAATTGTGGAATGCCGTGCAAGGAGACAATCCTGGAGGTGTATAGCTCTGCCAACTAAGCTGCTGTGATAGATTCTTTGATAGGAAGGAAATGAGCCACTTTAGTAAGCTTGTCAATGACAACGAAGATAGCATCATTTCCACGCTTGGACTTAGGAAATCCAGTCACGAAGTCCATCTCGATATGATCAAACTTCCATTCTGGAATAGCAAGAGGTTGGAGGAGACCAGCTGGTCTTTGGTGTTCTGCTTTCACCCTTCTGCAGACATCACATTCGTTCACGAATTGAGCAATTTCTCGCTTCATTCGAGTCCACCAATACGACTGCTTGAGGTCATGGTACATCTTCGTACTTCCAGGATGAATGGATAGAAGTGAATTGTGTGCCTTGTTCATAATGACTTTTCTCAAATCAGCTTTAGGAACCACAATTCGATCCTTGAAGAAAAGAGTATCTTTGTCATCCAAGCGATAGCACTTGAATTTGGAAATGCCCTTGTCAATACCACGTTTCACCTTTTTCACCATGGTATCCAGGAGTTGTGCCTCACGAATTTGATCTTCCAAAGTAGGAGAGACTATGAGGTTGGCAAGAAAGCCTTGAGGAACAACTTGAAGATTCAGTTTGCGGAAAGCTTCACAAAGGTCCGGTTGGAAGGGCTTGAGAATTAAGCTGTTGCAATAAGCCTTTCTGCTCAGAGCATCTGCAATCACATTCGCCTTGCCAGGAGTATATTCAATACTTGGATTGTACTCTTGAATCATTTCGACCCATCGAGTTTGTCTGAGGTTGAGGTTGGGTTGAGTGAAGATATACTTGAGGCTCTTGTGATCGGTGAAAATGTCCACTTTCCTTCCCAACAAGAGATGTCTCCATGTTATCAATGCATGGACAACTGCCGCCAACTCAAGATCGTGAGTGGGGTAGTTCTTTTCGTTGGGCTTCAACTGACGAGAGGTATAGGCCACAACTTTCTTCTCTTGCATTAACACAGCACCGAGACCTTGAAGAGAAGCATCACAGAAAACTTCGAATGGCTTGGATTCATCAGGAGGAGTCAAGACAGGAGCTGTGACTAGCTTCTCTTTGAGGGTGTTGAAAGCAACGTCACACTCAGGCGTCCAGACATACTTGACATGCTTCTGGAGGAGGTTGGAAAGAGGCTTTGCAATCTTAGAGAAATTCTCAACGAATCTTCGGCAATAGCTTGCAAGACCAAGAAAACTGCGGAGCTGCTTGACATTCTGAGGAGGTTCCCAATTCACAATTGCAGACACCTTCTCGGGATTAACAGCAATGCCCTTGGCGGAGATGATGTGACCAAGATAAAGAACTTCATCAAGCCAGAACTCACATTTGGAAAACTTCGCATAGAATTGATGCTCTCTGAGCTTGTCGAGCACCAGTCGCAAATGTTTGGCATGATCCTTCTTATTCTTGGAGAAGACCAAAATATCATCGAGATACACCAGAACGAATTCATTGGTGTAGGGGTTGAAGATGAAGTTCATCATTCGAGAGAATGTTGGAGGAGCATTGACAAGGCCGAAAGACATGACAGTATATTCATAAGAACCATAGCTTGTTCTGAATGCTGTCTTGGGAATATCTTGTTCATGAATGCGAATTTGATGATAACCCATCCGAAGGTCAAGCTTGGAGAATACTTTAGCACCTTTGAGTTGCTCGAATAGCTCATTGATGTTGGGAAGTGGATACTTGTTCTTGATTGTCTTCTTGTTCAATGGACGGTAATCGACGCACAGTCGGTCCGTGCCATCCTTCTTCTGGACAAAAAGAACTCCACAACCCCATGGAGATGAACTCGGTCTGATCAAACCCAGACGCTCTTGTTCATCGAGCTGTTTCTTCAATTCCTTCAGCTCTTCAGGTCCAAGCTTGTATGGACGCTTGCAAACAGGTTCAGTGCCAGGCTCAAGATCGATAACGAATTCGACTGGCCAGTGCGGAGGCATACCCGGAAGCTCTTCTGGAAAGACATCTTGGTACTCACAAACGACTGGAATCTGAGAGATAGCATCCAACTCGCCCTTCTCATTGAGAGAAAACAACCGAATGGTTTCATCACGAGCGGCATAGATGTTAACATCCTCAGAAGAGTGTGTCAATTGAATTTCCCTGGCAGCACAATCAAGTTGAGCTTTGTGCTGAGAAAGCCAGTCCATCCCGAGAATTAAATCAATATCCGAGTCACCAAGAACAATTGGAGAAGACAGAAATCTATAGTCGCCCATCTGGATAGAGACATCCCGAACCATGGAGCTTGCATTCATGAATTTACCCGGAGAGACAACTGATAACGGTCTAGGCAAATCTTGAAAAACCATCTCATGCTTAGATGAAAAAGGTCTTGAGATGGAACTATGCGATGCACCAGTATCAAATAAAACTTTTGCAGGAATATCATTAACTGAGAGATTACCCATTATCACATAAGAAGAATCCTCTGCTTGCGCTGCATTCATCATGTTCACCTTTGCAGACTTGGGATTATGCTTGACCACTGCATTGTTTGAAGACCTCACAGGAGGAGGAGGCGGAAGGCGCCTTTGGTTGAAGCACTTGTTCGCGTAGTGACCTTTGTGCTGGCACTTGTTGCAAGTCACCTCTGAGAGCAGACGGTGATAAGGAACATTTGACCTTGGAGCTTGAGAATTTGACTTGTTCTGATAGCCTGGGTTGGGTGGGTGGGAAGATCCACGACCACCTAAGTTCTTCTTCTGGTAAGGCTGACGAAACGGAGGAGGAGGAAGGTAGAACTTCTGCTGCTTAGCTGCCACTTGAGAGGAAGAAGAAGATTGAACTGCATCCCTGATTCTCTTCTTAGAAGCCTCACACTTGAGCTGAGCACCTTCTTGCTTGAGGGCCATATTGTAGAATTGATCAAACTGAGTAGGCTCAACAAGAACAAGAGCTAACTGCAGATCCTCTCTAAGGCCACCTCTGAATTGATAGATCATACTCTTTTCATCAGGAACGTCTTGTTTAGCGAAGCGAGCAAGTTTCTGAAACTGCTTGTTGTATTCGTACACTGACATGTTGCCTTGCTTGAGATTGCGGAACTCCTCACGCTTGCTCTCAACAACACTGGTAGGAATGTGGTGAGCTTTAAAGTCCCGACAGAAATCAGTCCAAGTAATCACTCGACCTCCTCTAGAATCCTTGTATTGCTGGAACCAATCAGCTACTTGGTCCTTGAGCTGAAAAGAAGCGAACTTGACGTAGTCCTCAGGCCTGACATTGCTGCATTCAAAATGCTTGTTGATATCCACGAGCCAATCGTCGGCGTCCGTGGCCTCGGCACACTAGCTGAAAGACTTCGGCTGATTTGCAAGGAACTAGTTGAGGGTAGGAAACTGAGGCTGACAGTTGAACTGCCCTTGACCTTGATTCCCTTGGTTGCCTTGGCCTTGGTTGCGCTCTTGCATCAGCTGAATCAACAATTGAGTGTTGGCGTTTGTGGTTGCCATCAAAGTTTGCCATGCCTCCGGAGGCGGAGGTGGAGATGGAGGGTTCGCCTGACTCCCATCATTGCATTCCGGATTCTGACGTGTTGGCGGAGCCATCCTGAAGAGGGTGACATCCGTTAGCATCTTGATAGACAGATAGACATGTTGAATCAATGGATAGAAATTGCAACATATAGTCTTCACAATAAACATTCAAACAAGGGTGAACAAATGAATTCCAAAGCAAACATCACGTCCATTAAGGTGAGAAGCCACTTGATAAGATATTGATGAAAGAAAAACCAAGGTAGGAATGTAACAAATAAGTGGTAAGGATTACCCAATCACAAACCAAATATCTGCGGGAAGAAATGCTAGAGCTACTTGAATCCCACCTATAAACTCCCGAAACTTTCCAGTTATGCAATCAGGTGTTGGGGATACAGGGGAAGCAATATATCTCACCCAACTTAACAATCCCTACATCCAGCTATATCCATCCGTCAACACATAACCAAGAAACCTTCGGAAATTGTGTCTTCAACCTTCGAAAAGCATCCGTTATACGAGTTATGGCAATACTCCCGAACTCCCCAGTACTGGGTGACGTCGAGGTTATCTCACCAACAACTGCATAAAAGAGATTTTCGATGTCGACAAAACTCAAGTATTCCAGAACTGCAATGATAAAATTGTGACGACAACACCTCGGAGCTCAACTCCCCGGGACACTGCCACAACCCCTAAATGTCAGGAGGCACCAAGAACAATGTTCTCGTCACAAAACCATCGGAACGATTCCAAGATACCCGCATGATCCTAAATTTTTTTAGTGAAGGAGAGGAGAGTCAAAACTTCTACGTCAGGAGACCTCACCAGAGCGACGAAGGGACTGAGGAGTAAAAAGAATCCTACGCTCCGATATATATAATCCTAAGACTCAAAACATTTTTGTTCTAGACTCAACAACGCCAGCAATCAATCAAGCAGGGGGCTCCTAAGTCGGGGATGGCTCTGATTACCAACTTGTAACGCCCACGATGCGGCTATATTTCCCACGTGTCGAAGGACGACTTAGAGGCATAACCGCATGGTGGTTTTGTCGCAAGAAGGATCATCTTCACACAATCCCATGTAATGAACAAGAATGGGATAAAGAGAGTTGGCTTACAATCGCCACTTCATGCAATACATAAATAAGTTCATACATCATTCAAATACACTCATAGACCGGCTACAGTCAAATCCAAATGAAAAGAAGACAACCCCAAATGCTAGATCCCCGATCGTCCCGACTGGGCTCCGCTACTGATCATCTGGAAACGAAACATAGTAACGACCAAGGTCCTCATCAAACTCCCACTTAAGCTCGGTTGCGCCACTTGCGCTGGTATCCTCGGTACCTGCATCTGTTTTGGTAGAATCTGTGAGCGACGGGGACTTAGCAATCTCACATCCGCGAGATCAAGACTATTTAAGCTTGTAGGTAGGAAAGGGGTAATATGGTGGAACTGCAGCAAGCACTAAGCATATATGGTGGCTAACATACGCAAGTGAGAGCGAGAAGAGAAGCAACGCATCGGTCGAGAAGCTAGAAGTGATCAAGAAGTGATCCTGAAACTACTTACGTACATACATAACCCAAACCGTGTTCACTTCCTGGACTCTGCCGAGAAGAGACCATCACGGCTAGACACGCGGTTGATGCATTTTAATGAAGTCAAGTGTCAAGTTCTCTACAACCGGACATTAAGAAATTCCCATCTGCCTCATAACCACGGGCACGGCTTTCGAAAGATAATACCCTGCAGGGTTGTCCCAACTTAGCCCATCACAAGCTCTCACGGTCAACGAAGGATATACCTTCTCCCAGGAAGACCCGATCAGTCTCGGAATCCCGGTTCGCAAGACATTTCGACAATGGTAAAACAAGACCAGCAAAGCCGCCCGAAGTGCCGACAAATCCCGATAGGAGCTGCACATATCTCGTTCTCAGGGCACACTGGATGAGCCAGACATCGAGTTGGCATAGACCCTGGTTGCCCAAGGGGCGCCGGACATCGATCAGGTTGGACCAACACTCGAAGGAGCACTGGCCCGGGGGGGGGGGGGTAAATAAAGATGACCCTCGGGCTCGCGAAAACCCAAGGGAAAAAGGCTTAGGTGGCAAATGGTAAAACCAAGTTTGGGCCTTGCTGGAGGAGTTTTATTCAAAGCGAACTGTCAAGGGGGTCCCATAAATCACCCAACCGCGTAAGGAACGCAAAATCAAGGAACATAACACCGGTATGACGGAAACTAGGGTGGCAAGAGTGAAACAAAACACCAGGCATAAGGCCGAGCCTTCCACCCTTTACCAAGTATATAGGTGCATTAATTAAACAAGAGATATTGTGATATCCCAAAATATCCATGTTCCAACAAGGAACAAACTTCATCTTCACCTGCAACTAGCAACGCTATAAGAGGGGCTGAGCAAAAGCGGTGACATAGCCAAACAACGGTTTGCTAGGACAGGATGGTTAGAGGCTTGGCATGGCAATATGGGAGGCATGATAAACAAGTGGTAGGTAGAGCTAACATAACGATAGAGCGAGCAACTAGCAAAGCAAAGATAGAAGTGATATCGAGGGTATGGTCATCTTGCCTGCAAAGTTCTCAGAGTTGTCGAAAGCTTGATCCTCGTTAGCGTACTCAACAGGTTCCTCGTTCACATACTCCTCTCCCGGCTCTACCCAAAGCAAGAACACAAGCAATGGAACCACAATAAATCATGGTGCAATGCACAAGCAACATGATGCAATACATGGCATGATATGCGAGATGTGATATGCAATGCTTATGCGTGCTCCAGGAGGAAAATGATTAACAATGCATCAACTTGGCAAACCAAGTATGCCACTTGAAAGATGAGATGATTTTGGTTGAAATCGATATAAAGATCACCGGAATCGGTTGCACGGTTTGCAAATGGCAAGCAAAACAAGAACGACGCAATTCTGCGGTTAACAGCATGATAGCACTTAGCATGCAACACGAAACCATGCTACAACACCCCAACATAAAAACAAAGAATATGGCAGTGATCTACAGGAGATGCTTGACAAAAGAGGAACACTGAACTACGGCTAAATCACACAATAGCAGGTTCAAACAAGCATGGCAAAAGTGCAAAAGATATCATCTTGGACATGGCATAAACAACATCAGGTAGCAATGTTCAGAGCAAGCAATCAACATGCTACACGAACTTATAATAGCAAAACAAGACATGACATGATTCTACTCAAAGCATAGAACAAAAGTCCTTTACTGACCATGAACCAAAAAGCATCAGAAGATATGATTGCTCCCATGTAAACATAGCAAGTTTTGTTAACAGATTCAGGAAACAGAGCATGGCATTAACAACATTATGAAGGCATCTTTGCGAGCTCGATTCACTCACCACAAGTCATTTCATGACAAGATAGGCATAGAACCAGCAAGAATACATGTTTATGAAACTAAACATGGCAAGAACAAGATCATAGCATGCAAGGATCAACTACAACAACCTTGGCAAAATTGAATATCATGTAAACAATCTGCCAGGAAACATTTTATAGCAAAAGCAGAGCAAGAAAATGACATTCTAGGCTACTCCATAATTGCAAACAGTGGGATGATTGGATATACATAACCATATGTTCAAAACATCGTTACTCAGCAGAACAGGGACTAAAATCAGCAACATCACGAAGTCTAGTTTGCATGCTTGTGCTAGTCACCACATTGATCACAAAAATACATGGCAAGCACCTCTGTAAATATGGCATGGCATAGTACAAAACACATGTAGAGCTCATGCCCATAAGATGCACACAATAAATGTAGCAAAAATGATAAATGCACACATTCTGTTAAGAATCAGAAATTAACACCATCTAGCACTCTTGCATCAGAGATTTGGGCATCGAGATGACCTCAAATAAACATGGCCCAATGGAACAAAATTAAGAGCACATCCTAGTGAAAATTTTGATATATTATGCGCATGAAACGAAGCTACGATGACGGAGTTATGATGCAATGAATAGGGCTAAAAAATATGCAGACTTGGCAAAAAAACGAGATCAACCTCTAGGGTTCCAGATCTGGATCCGGGCGCGGACTTCGAGGCAGGCCGGAGCCTCGCCGGAGTTGGTGCCAAAGGGGAGGAAGACGGCCGGAGGAGGAGAGGGCCGACCGGATCTCACCGGATCCGGCGCCGACAGAGGTGGTGGCGGGCCGGGCGGCGCGGGGCGGCAACCGGGGCGGCGGAGCGGGGTCGGTGGCGCGGCGGATGGGGCGGCGGCCGGCGGGTCGGTGGCGCGGTGGACGGGGCGGCGCGGTGATGCGGCGCGGCGGCGCGGGGCCGAGTGGGCGGCGCGTGGGTCTCGGGGGCCGGCGACGGGCCAGGCGGGCCGGCGGTGGCGCGGGGTTGGCCGGGCGCCACGTGGCGGGCTGCGAGAGGTTGGGGCGGCGGAGACGGACGCGTCCGGCGTCGCCCGGACGTGTCCGGCGGCGCGAGGGGAGCGGTGGCTAGGGTTTCGCCCGTGATTTGGAGGGGGAGATGCATATTTATAGGTAGGAGGGGCTAGGAGACTCCAAATGGAGTGTAGTTTTCGCCCACACGATCGTGATCCGACGACGGAGAGCATGGACGTGACTTAGGTGGGTTATTGGGCTGTTTTGGAGGGGTGTTGGGCTGCAACCCAAAAGAGGCCTTTGCGGATACTCGGTTAACCGTTGGAGTATCAAACGACCTCCAAATGGCACGAAACTTGACAGGCGGTGCTATACCAAGGCCACTTGGCAAGCCTCGGTCCATTCCGAGAACGTTTAACACCTGCTCATGAAAAGAGACAACAGGGATGCGCCGGTGCATGTGGGAGTGTCGGATTGCAAAATGGACAACGCGGAAAATGCTCGGATGCATGAGACGAACACGTATGCGAATGATATGCACATGATGACATGATATGAGATGCATGACATGAACAAAATGCAAAACGAAAAACAAAACCCAACATGGAGGGAATACTATAGCCCATAGCCGAAAATGGCAAGAGTTGGAGTTACAAATATGGAAAGTTACATCCGGGGTGTTACAACACTCCACCACTACAAGAGGATCTCGTCCCGAGATCTAGGACTGAAAGAACTCCGGATATTCGGAACGGAGGTGATCCTCGCGCTCCCAGGTGGCTTCTCGGTCGGAATGGTGTGACCACTTCACTTTTAGGAATTTGATTGACTTGCTGCGAGTCTTGCGCTCGGTTTCTTCAAGAATAGCAACGGGGTGCTCATGATAAGAGAGATCTTCTTGGAGGTCAATTTCTTCGAAGTTGATAGGGCGCTCAGGAGTTCTGAAGCACTTGCGAAGCTGTGACACGTGAAGCACATCGTCCACGTTCGCGAAGTTGGACGGGAGCTCAAGTTGATAGGCGAGATCGCCTCTTTTGCCAATGATCTTGAAAGGACCCACATATCTAGGGGCAAGCTTCCCTTTGATACCAAAGCGATGAGTGCCTTTCATTGGAGAGACGCGGAGGTAGACATGGTCTCCGATTACAAAAGCCACATCACGGTGCTTGTCATCATAATAGCTCTTCTGGCGCGATTGCGCGGCCTTGAGATTCTCACGAGTGACTTTGCACATTTCTTCGGCTTCTGTGATCAAGTAGTTGCCAAGAAGTTGGCGTTCACCTGTCTCAGACCAATTGAGAGGAGTACGACAGTTTCTGCAATAAAGGATTTCGAATGGGGCCTTGCCCGAACTCGCTTGGAAGATGTTGTTGTAGGAGAACTCGGCATATGGAAGACAATCTTCCAACTTCATACTGAAAGAGATGACACAAGCCCTGAGCATGTCTTCAAGGATTTGATTGACTCGCTCGACTTGGCCACTTGTTTGAGGATGGAAAGCTGCGCTGAAACGAATGTTGGTGCCCATGGCCTTCTGAAAGGGGTCCGAGAACTTAGAAGTGAAGATGCTTCCACGGTCTGAAAAGATCAATTGTGGAATACCGTGCAAGGAGACAATCCTGGAGGTGTATAGCTCTGCCAACTAAGCTGCTGTGATAGATTCTTTGATAGGAAGGAAATGAGCCACTTTAGTAAGTTTGTCAATGACAACGAAGATAACATCATTTCCACGCTTGGACTTAGGAAATCCAGTCACGAAATCCATCTCGATATGATCAAACTTCCAATCTGGAATAGCAAGAGGTTGGAGGAGGCCAGCTGGTCTTTGGTGTTCTGCTTTCACCCTTCTGCAGACATCACATTCGTTCACGAATTGAGAAATTTCTCGCTTCATTCGAGTCCACCAATACGACTGCTTGAGGTCATGGTACATCTTTGTACTTCCAGGATGAATGGATAGAAGGGAATTGTGTGCCTCGTTCATAATGACTTTTCTTAGATCACCTTTAGGAACCACAATTCGATCCTCGAAGAAAAGAGTATCTTTGTCATCCAAGCGATAGCACTTGTATTTGGGAATGCCCTTGTCAATACCACGTTTCACCTTTTTCACCATGGTATCCAGGAGTTGTGCCTCACGAATTTGATCTTCCAAAGTAGGAGAGACTATGAGGTTGGCAAGAAAGCCTTGAGGAACAACTTGAAGATTCAGTTTGCGGAAAGCTTCACAAAGGTCCGGTTGGAAGGGCTTGAGAATTAAGCTGTTGCAATAAGCCTTTCTGCTCAGAGCATCTGCAATCACATTGGCCTTGCCAGGAGTATATTCAATACTTGGATTGTCCTCTTGAATCATTTCGACCCATCGAGTTTGTCTGAGGTTGAGGTTGGGTTGAGTGAAGATATACTTGAGGCTCTTGTGATTGGTGAAAATGTCCACTTTCCTTCCCAACAAGAGATGTCTCCATGTTATCAATGCATGGACAACTGCCGCCAACTCGAGATCGTGAGTGGGGTAGTTCTTTTCATTGGGCTTCAACTTTCGAGAGGTATAGGCCACAACTTTATTCTCTTGCATTAACACAGCACCTAGACCTTGAAGAGAAGCATCACAGAAAACTTCGAATGGCTTGGATTCATCAGGAGGAGTCAAGACAGGAGCTGTGACTAGCTTCTCTTTGAGGGTGTTGAAAGCAACATCACACTCAGGCGTCCAGACATACTTGATATGCTTCTAGAGGAGGTTGGAAAGAGGCTTTGCAATCTTAGAGAAATTCTCAATGAATCTTCGGCAATAGCTTGCAAGACCAAGAAAACTGTGGAGCTGCTTGACATTCTGAGGAGGTTCCCAATTCACAACTGCAGACACCTTCTCGGGATTAACAGCGATGCCCTTGGCGGAGATGATGTGACCAAGATAAAGAACTTCATCAAGCCAGAACTCACATTTGGAAAACTTCGCATAGAATTGATGCTCTCTGAGCTTGTCGAGCACCAGTCGCAAATGTTTGGCGTGATCCTTCTTATTGTTGGAGAAGACCAAAATATCATCGAGATACACCAGAATGAATTCATTGGTGTAGGGGTTGAAGATGAAGTTCATCATTCGAGAGAATGTTGGAGGAGCATTGACAAGGCCGAAAGACATGACAGTATATTCATAAGAACCATAGCTTGTTCGGAATGCTGTCTTGGGAATATCTTGTTCACGAATGCGAATTTGATGATAACCCATCCGAAGGTCAAGCTTGGAGAATACTTTAGCACCTTTGAGTTGCTCGAATAGCTCATTGATGTTGGGAAGTGGATACTTGTTCTTGATTGTCTTCTTATTCAATGGACGGTAATCCACGCACAGTCGGTCCGTACCATCCTTCTTCTGGACAAAAAGAACTCCACAACCCCATGGAGATGAACTCGGTCTGATCAAACCCAGACGCTCTTGTTCATGAAGTTGTTTCTTCAATTCCTTCAGTTCTTCAGGTCCAAGCTTGTATGGATGCTTGCACACGGGTTCAGTGCCAGGCTCAAGATCGATAACGAATTCGACTGGCCGGTGCGGAGGCATACCCGGAAGCTCTTCTGGAAAGACATATTGGTACTCACAAACGACTGGAATCTGGGAGATAGCATTCAACTCGCCCTTCTCATTGAGAGAAAACAACCGAATGGTTTCATCACGAGCGGCATAGATGATAACATCCTCAGAAGAGTGTGTCAATTGAATTTCCCTGGAAGCACAATCAAGTTGAGCTTTGTGCTGAGAAAGCCAGTCCATCCCGAGAATTAAATCAATATCCGAGTCACCCAGAACAATTGGAGAAGACAGAAATCTATAGTCGCCCATCTGGATAGAGACATCCCGAACCATGGAGCTTGCGTTCATGAATTTACCCGGAGAGACAACTGATAACGGTCTAGGCAAATCTTGAAAAACCATCTCATGCTTAGATGAAAAAGGTCTTGAGATGAAACTATGTGATGCACCACTATCAAATAAAACTTTTGCAGGAATATCATTAACTGAGAGATTACCCATTATCACATCAGAAGAATCCTCTGCTTGCGATGCATTCATCATGTTCACCTTTGCAGACTTGGGATTATGCTTGACCACTGCATTGTTTGAAGACCTCACAGGAGGAGGAGGCGGAAGGCGCCTTTGGTTGAAGCACTTGTTAGCGTAGTGACCTATCTGCTGGCACTTGTTGCAAGTCACCTCTGAGAGCGGACGGTGATAAGGAACATTTGACCTTGGAGCTTGAGAATTTGACTTGTTTTGATAGCCTGGGTTGGGTGGGTGGGAAGATCCATGACCACCTGAGTTCTTCTGCTGGTAAGGCTGATGAAACGGAGGAGGAGGAAGGTAGAACTTCTGCTGCTTAGCTGCCACTTGAGAGGAAGAAGAAGACTGAACTGCATCCCTGATTCTCTTCTTAGAAGCCTCACACCTGAGCTGAGCACCTTCTTGCTGGAGGGCCATATTGTAGAATTGATCAAACTGAGTAGGCTCAACAAGAACAAGAGCTAACTGCAGATCCTCTCTAAGGCCACCTCTGAATTGATAGATCATACTCTTTTCATCAGGAACGTCTTGTTTAGCGAAGTGAGCAAGTTTCTGAAACTGCTTGTTGTATTCGTACACTAACATGTTGCCTTGCTTGAGATTGCGGAAATCCTCACGCTTGCTCTCAACAACACTGGTAGGAATGTGGTGAGCTTTAAAGTCCCGACAGAAATCAGTCCAAGTAACCACTCGACCCCCTCTGGAATCTTTGTATTGCTGGAACCAATCAGCTGCTTCGTCCTTGAGCTGAAAAGAAGCAAACTTAACGTAGTCCTCAGGCCTGACATTGCTGCATTCAAAATGCTTGTTGATATCCACGAGCCAATCGTTGGCGTCTGTGGCCTCGACGCAGTAGCTGAAAGACTTCAGCTGATTCACAAGGAACTGGTTGAGGGTAGGAAACTGAGGCTGATAGTTGAACTGCCCTTGACCTTGATTCCCTTGGTTGCCCTGGCCTTGGTTGCGCTCTTGCATCAGCTGCATCAACAACTGAGTGTTGGCATTTGTGGTTGCCATCAAAGTTTGCCATGCCTCCAGAGGCGGAGGTGGAGGTGGAGGGTTCGCCTGACTCCCATCATTGCGTTGCGGATTCTGACGCGTTGGCGGAGCCATCCTGAAGAGGGTGACATCCGTTAGCATCTTGATAGACAGATAGACATGTTGAATCAACGGATAGAAATTACAACATATAGTCTTCACAATAAACATTCGAACAAGGATGAAAAAATGAATTCCAAAGCAAACATCACGTCCATTAAGGTGAGAAGCCACTTGATAAGATATTGATGAAAGAAAAACCAAGTTACGAATGGAACAAATAAGTGGTAAGGATTACCCAATCACAAACCAAATATCTGCGGGAAGAAATGCTAGAGCTACTTGAATCCCACCTATAAACACCCGAAACTTTCCGGTTATGCAATCAGGTGTTGGGGATACAAGGGAAGCAATATATCTCACCCAAACTAACAATCCCTACATCCAGATGTATCCATCCATCAACACATAACCAAGAAACCTTCGGAAATCGTGTACCTCAACCTTCGAAAAGCATCCGTTATACGAGTTATGGCAATACTCCCGAACTCCCCAGTACTGGATGACGTCGAGGTTATCTCACCAACAACTGCTAAAAAGAGATTTTTGATGTCGACAAAACTCGGGTATTCCAGAACTGCAATGATAAAATTGTGACGACAACACCTCGGAGCTCAACTCCCCGGGACACTGCCACAACCCCTAAATGTCAAGAGGCACCAAGAACAATGTTCTCGTCACAAAACCATCGGAACGATTCCAAGATACCCGCGTGATCCTAAAAAAATTAGTGAAATCTGAGGAGAGGAGAGTCAGAACTTCTACATCAGGAGACCTCACCAGAGCGACGAAGGGACTGAGGAGTAAAAAGAATCCTACCCTCTGATATATATAATCCTAAGACTCAAAACATTTTTGTTCTAGACTCAACAACGCCAGCAATCAATCAAGCTGGGGGCTCCTAAGTCGGGGATTGCTCTGATTACCAACTTGTAACGCCCACGATGCGGCTATATCTCCCACGTGTCGAAGCATGACTTAGAGGCATAACCGCATGGTGGTTTTGTCGCAAGAAGGGTCATCTTCACACAATCCCATGTAATGAACAAGAATGGGATAAAGAGAGTTGGCTTACAATCGCCACTTCACGCAATACATAAATAAGTTCATACATCATTCAAATACACTCATAGACCGGCTACGGTCAAATCCAAATGAAAAGAAGACAACCCCAAATGCTAGATCCCCGATCATCCCAACTGGGCTCCGCTACTGATCATCTGGAAACGAAACATAGTAACGACCAAGGTCCTCATCAAACTCCCACTTAAGCTTGGTTGCGCCACTTGCGCTCGTATCCTCAGTACCTGCATCTGTTTTGGTAGAATATGTGAGCCACGGGGACTCAGCAATCTCACACCCACGAGATCAAGACTATTTAAGCTTGTAGGTAGGAAAGGAGTAATATGGTGGAACTGCAGCAAGCACTAAGCATATATGATGGCTAACATATGCAAGTGAGAGCGAGAGGAGAAGCAATGCATCGGTCGAGAAGCTAGAAGTGATCCTGAAACTACTTACGTACATACATAACCCAAACCGTGTTCACTTCCCGGACTCCGCCGAGAAGAGACCATCACGGCTACACACGCGGTTGATGCATTTTAATGAAGTCAAGTGTCAAGTTCTCTACAACCGGACATTAACAAATTCCCATCTGCCTCATAACCGCGGGCATGGCTTTTGAAAGATAATACCCTGCAGGGGTGTCCCAACTTAGCCCATCACAAGCTCTCACGGTCAACGAAGGATATACCTTCTCCCGGGAAGACCCGATCAGTCTCGGAATCCCGGTTCGCAAGACATTTCGACAATGATAAAACAAGACCAGCAAAGCCGCCTGGAGTGCCGACAATTCCTGATAGGAGCTGCACATATCTCGTTCTCAGGGCACACCGGATGAGCCAGACATCGGGTTGGCATAGACCCTGGTTTCCCAAGGGGCGTCGGACATCGCTCAGGTTGGACCAACACTCAAAGGAGCACTGGCCCGGGGGGTAAATAAAGATGACCCTCGGGCTCGCGAAAACCCTAGGGAAAAAGGCTTAGGTGGCAAATGGTAAAACCAAGTTTGGGCCTTGCTGGAGGAGTTTTATTCGAAGCGAACTATCAAGGGGGTCCCATAAATCACCCAACCGCGTAAGGAACGCAAAATCAAGGAACATAACACCTGTATGATGGAAACTAGGGTGGCAAGAGTGGAACAAAACACCAGGCATAGGGCCGAGCCTTCCACCCTTTACCAAGTATATAGATGCATTAATTAAACAAGAGATATTGTGATATCCCAAAATATCCATGTTCCAACAAGGAACAAACTTCATCTTCACCTGCAACTAGCAACGCTATAAGAGGGGCTGAGCAAAAGCGGTGACATAGCCAAACAACGGTTTGCTAGGACAGGATGGTTAGAGGCTTGGCATGGAAATATGGGAGGCATGATAAACAAGTGGTAGGTAGAGCTAACATAACGATAGAGCGAGCAACTAGCAAAGCAATGATAGAAGTGATATCGAGGGTATGGTCATCTTGCCTGCAAAGTTCTCAGAGTTGTCAAAAGCTTGATCCTCGTTAGCGTACTCAACAGGTTCCTCGTTCACGTACTCCTCTCCCGGCTCTACCCAAAGCAAGAACACAAGCAATGGAACCACAATAAATCATGGTGCAAGGCACAAGCAAAATGATGCAATACATGGCATGATATGCGAGATGTGATATGCAATGCTTATGCGTGCTCCGGAAGGAAAATGATGAACAAGGCATCAACTTGGCAAACCAAGTATGCCACTGGAAAGATGAGATGATTTCGGTTGAAATCGATATAAAGATCACCGGAATCGGATGCACGGTTTGCAAATGGCAAGCAAAACAAGAATGACGCAATTCTGCGGTTAACAGCATTATAGCACTTAGCATGCAACACGAAACTATGCTACAGCACCCCAACATAAAAACAAAGAATATGGCAGTGATCTACAGGAGATGCTTGACAAAAGAGGAACACTGAGCTAGGGCTAAATCACACAATAGCAGGTTCAAACAAGAATGGCAAAAGTGCAAAAGATATCAGCTTGGACATGGCATAAACAACATCAGGTAGCAATGTTCAGAGCAAGCAATCAATATGCTACAGGAACTTATAATAGCAACACAATACATGACATGATTCTACTCAAAGCATAGAACAAAAGTCCTTTACTGACCATGAACCAAAAAGCATCAAGAGATACGATTGCACCCATGTTAACATAGCAAGTTTCGTTAACAGATTCAGGAAACAGAGCATGGCATTAACAGCATTATGAAGGCATCTTTGCGAGCTGGATTCACTCACCACAAGTCATTGCATGACAATATAGGCATAGCACCAGCAAGAATACATGTTTATGAGTCAAAACTTGGAAAGAACAAGATCATAGCATGCAAGGATCAACTACAACAACCTTGGCAAAATTGAATATCATGCAAACAATCTGCCAGGGAACATTTTATAGCAAAAGTAGATCAAGCAAATGACATTCTAGACTACTCCATAATTGCAAAATGGGGCATGAATGGATATAAAATAACCATATGTTCAAAACATCCTTACTGAAATTTCTCAAATTATGCATGGATCTCTCTGTAGCATCAAGTTTACATGGCATAAAAATAACAGCAGAACAGGGACTAAAATCAGCAACATCACGAAGCCTAGTTTGCATGCTTGTGATAGTCACCACATTGATCACAAAAATACATGGCAAGCACCTCTGTAAAGATGGCATGGCGTAGTACAAAACACATGCAGAGCTCATGCCCATAAGATGCACACAATAAATGTAGCAAAAATGACAAATGCACACATTCTGTTAAGAGTCAGAAACTAACACCATATAGCACTCTTGCATCAGAGATTTGGGCATCGAGATGACCTCAAATGAACATGGCACAATGGAACAAAATGGAGAGACCATCCTGATGAACATTTTGATATATTATGCGCATGAAACGGAGCTACGATGATGGAGTTATGATGCGATGAACAGGGCTAAAAAATATGCAAACTTAGCAAAAAACGAGATCAATCTCTAGGGTTCCAGATCTGGACCCGGGCGCGGACTTCGAGGCAGGCCGGAGCCTCGCCGGAGTTGGTGCCGGAGGGGAGGAAGACGGCCGGAGGAGGAGAGGGCCGACCGGATCTCGCCGGATCCGGCGCCGGTGGAGGCGGTTGCGGGGCTGGGCGGCGCGGGGCGGCAACCAGGGTGGCGGCCGGCCGGGTCGGTGGCGCGGCGGATGGGGCGGCGGCCGGCGGGGTCGTTGGCGCGGCGGATGGGGCGGTGCGGGGATCCGGCGCGGCGGCGCGGGGCCGAGCGGGCGGCGCGAGGAGGCGGGGCGGCGCGCGGGCCGAGGGGGCCGGCGACGGGCCAGGCGGGCCGGTGGCGCGCGGGCCTTGGGGGCTTGCGGCACGCGGGCCTTGGGGGCAGGCGACGGGCCAGGCGGGCCGGCGGCGGCGCGGGTGGCCGGGAGCCACGTGGCGGGCTGCGAGAGGTCGGGCGGCGGAGGCAGACGTGTCCGGCGTCGCCCGGACGTGTCCGGCGGCGCGAGAGGAGCGGTGGCTAGGGTTTCGCCCGTGATTTGGAGGGGGAGATGCATATTTATAGGTAGGAGGAGCTAGGAGACTCCAAATGGAGTGTAGTTTTCGCCCACACGATCGTGATCCGACGACGGAGTTCATGGAAGTGACTTAGGTGGGTTATTGGGCTGTTTTGGAGGGGTGTTGGTCTGCAACCCAAAAGAGGCCTTTGCGGATACTCGGTTAACCGTTGGAGTATCAAACGACCTCCAAATGGCACGAAACTTGACAGGTGGTCTACCGGTGCTAGACCAAGGCCACTTGGCAAGCCTCGGTCCATTCCGAGAACGTTTAACACCCGCTCACGAAAAGAGACAAGAGGGGTGCGCCGGTGCATGTGGGAGTGCCGGATTGCAAAACAGACAACGGGGAAAATGTTCGGATGCATGAGACGAACACGTATGCGAATGATATGCACATGATGACATGATATGAGATGCATGACATGAACCAAATGCAAAACGAAAAACAAAACCCAACCACGGAGGGAATACCATAGCCCATAGCCGAAAATGGCAAGAGTTGGAGTTACAAATATGGAAAGTTACATCCGGGGTGTTACACCGGCCTCCCCTCAGGCCAACTGGTCAAGCTCGGCCGTCTTGTGGTATCTCTCTGGCAGGAGGGGCCCGCCGCCTGCGGGCCGTACTGACAGCCTGTCGTGGGTGATGTCATGGTCAATGTGGCAACAGTGCCGCATCGGACGGGGAGTGGCCGCCCCGTACGACGCAGTGTGGCCACGCTTGCTTCGGGATTTGGGGGTGGTAGGCTTCACTGTAGCCACGCCCCGTCTTATCTTCATTACGTGGCTGCAAACTTTGACGGTGTGAGCCAGGCCGCCTGCCACTCTGGTGGCCGGCTGCTTGGAGTCGGCCCTCTTCGAGAGAGCTCTTAGAGCCTTGACGCCTTCAAGCAGCCGGCCGGTGGGACAGTCGGCCGAGAGAAGGCGGCCCTGCATCTTGGATATTTGAGGGCTCAGTCGGCCCGATACTTTTTGAAGAGCCAGGGGGAGCCAGTTTGGCTACCCGTGGTCATTTACTCCGACAGTAGTCCCTGAAGCTAGTCGAGCTTCGCGGCTGAAAGGGAGACGAGAAGCCTGAGTAGCTTCCTATCTTGAAGAGCCGACGGCTAGGAGTCGACTTCGATCAGTCACGCCGTCTGGAAAGATTTTGGAGTCTGAAGGCGGGAACCAGCTGGCGCGCGAGTCGGGCGGCGGGCCGGCCACCCGCCGTTCGCGCGCCACATGTCACCCTTTGGCTGGACCAGCCCGCCAGCCCACGCGTGCGACGGGACGTCGCTGCAGGCTGGGGCCCGCCACTACCACGCCTCGATCCACGCGTGGATCTTCTGTGGCCGAGGCGGACGATTTGCATTCCAGCGGCGGTTATCGCACGCTTTTAAGGCGTAATAATCGCGGGTCATGGGGGAGTGGGCGCAGGTAATCCCACGTCCCGCCCCCTCGACTTCGTCGCACCGCGGCTATAAGTACGGCGAGGAGGGGGAGCGGCAGATGCACGCGCGCTCGCCTCCCACACCGACATTTCCCTCTTCGTCTTCTTCTCTGTCAGCGCTGTCGTTCGCCGCCGTGCCGCTCCTCCGGCCACCTTGCTACGTGGCAGCTTCGCCGCTGCGGGGTCGCGCTCTCGCCGTCACCGCGCCTTCTCCGTCGACCTTTCGCCATCATGGCACGCGCCGGAGCCTGGGACAGCTCCAACGTCCACGAAGATCACATTGATTTCCTCCGCAAGACGCGGAGGCTGCTCGACGAGGACTACATGAGGGTCTGCCTCGCACCGGAGCAGGGGATCTCGCCGGCACTGGAGGAGAGTGAGCGGGTCATCTTTTGCTCACACTCCCTACGCGGCCTTGGCCTGCCGGCGAGTGGCTTCTTGCGGGCCTTCCTCGAGTTCTACAACCTCCAGGCGCACCACCTCACCCCGAACACGGTGGTGCTGCTATCCGCCTTCATCACTCTGTGCGAAGACTTCCTCGGCGTCCTCCCCACCATCGAGCTTTGGGGGGAGTTCTTCTACTCCAAGATCGGCACCGTCGTCAAGAGCGTGCCGGCTCAATGCAGCGCCTTCGTCGTGGTGAGAGGTCGGCGGCCGAGAACCCATTTCCTTCCATCGCGCTGATCCAGTCGATGAAGATGTGGCAATAGTCATACTTCTACGTGAAGAGCATCTTCGCGGAGGGTGACTGGGTCAACCTGCCAGCTTACGTAGCCGGCCCGCCGACTGGTAACAATCATACTTCTACGTGATCCAGTCGGTGAAGATGTGGCAATAGTCATACTTCTACGTGAACAGCATCTTCGTGGAGGGTGACTAGGTCAACCTACCGGCTTATGTAGCCGGCCCGCCGACTGGGAAGCGGCCCAACTGGTAATATTGGGCCAGGTCGCTGTCGCCTTCTGGAGCCGCTGCTATCGCGTGGCTCCGGGTGTTGATCAAGTCGAAGGGCCTGACCGGGCCCGACTTGCTGACCGCCTTCATGGCGCGTCGGGTGCTCCCGCTCTAGGGCCGCCCTCACATGATCTGTTAGATGAGCGGGCACTGAGACCCAAACCGGTTGTGCACCAAAGAGATGCCTCACGCAGAGGTAGCTCACATGGTGAACTACCTTGCGAACTGCAAGATCACGGATGAGTGGCGGTTCGGCAAGGAGCCGTATTCCCGCGCCGACCCCCCTCCCCCCGCCTATGGTAAGTTTCCTTTTCTTCTCTTTTTTCTTCTGTTGCCGAGTTCTGCTAGGCCGACTTGACCAATCGGCTTGTCAAACAGAGCCCCCTCTAGCCGACAGCTGGCGCCGCGGGGCCGGAGCGTCAATTTCTCCCCGACCATGCGGAGATCAATGTGGACGACCCCAACTTGGGGGTGGCCGCCTTGGACAACAAAGACGTGGGAGGGGGCGGCGAGGCAGGCAGCTCAGGGCTCGGAGCCGGCCTTGAGGACTGACCAGACGACGATGAGGGAGAAGTAACCCCACGCCGCCGGCCTAGAAGGGCGCGAGCTCATTTGCCGCGCTGGCTGCCTGAGGCGGCGCACAGAAGCGTCGGGCCACGCGATCCTGTTCGGAAGCCGGCCGAACAAGCCCAAGGGATCGGTTGCGGCGACCAAGCGGGACGAAGCGGCCACGAAGGCCACCCGCTTCCGCAAGGTGGTGAAGGAGCCACAGATGGTTTCTGCGTAAGTGCCGACTCCCTCACGTATTCTTTCTTCCTTCTTGTCAATATTCTTCTGTTTTTTTCTTTGTCTTGTATAATGTAGAGCTCTGCTCTCTCTCGAGTGGTTTGTCGCCGCCTCCGTGGTTGGAGCAGCGGAGGCTCCACCAGCGCCCACCGCGTGGACCCTCGCGCCGAGCTTCAGGCGGCGACGGAGCGGAACGCGCGGGAGGCGCGGGAGGAGCGGGAGGCAGAGCAGCAGAAGGCGGCTGCCGCCAAGGCAGCACAGGAGGCCACAGAGGAGACGGCGAGGGCCCAGGCCGACACGGTGGCCAAGGCCCAGGCGGATGCTGCATCCACGGCGCAGGCGGAGGAAGACTTGCACAACCAGCCTCCATAGCTCGTCATCCCCCTCCGCTCCATGGCGTCTGAGATCTCGGTGGTGCCGCCGGAGAGAGCCGGTGGCGACCAGCCAGTGATGGAGAGGGAGGTGGGCGACGTCGTCACCCCGGAGAAGGAGGCGGCTCCGCCAGCACCGACTGTGGTGGACCAAGGCGGCCAACCCAGCGCGCCGCCTGTGCCACCGGCTGGAGGCGGGCCGGCTGCAAGGGCAGACCTCGTGCTTCGATCTCTGGCACGCCAGCGCGCAGGGAAGGTGACTTCGGCGCCGAACCCGCAGAAGGCAGCGAGCTCAAGCTCGTCGGCCCAGGAGCTGGAGACGGCGAGCGTCAGCTCGCTGGGGTGGATGCCGGGTGGTGGGACGGTCGTGCTGAACGCGACAGCGCAAGACGTCTGGACCCCGCTTCAGTCTCAGGCCGCTGCTCTGAAGAACTACAACCAAGGGTTCCTGGCGACGCGGTCAGCCATCCGGGTAAGCTTCTCGTTTTTTGCTTCTTGCTCTTGAATTTTTCCGTGGGGGCGCGTCAGTGCACCCACTGCGTGTAGTCCTCGAGATTCGGGCCGACCACTGAGCAGTCGGGCCGAATCTTTTCTGGCGACTTCTTTCTCATTGTTTTTTCTTCTTTGCCGTCTCTGCAAAGGCTAATGCCAACCTGCATCAGCAACTGGGTGAGGCCCAGACCGCCCTGCGCGTCAAGGAGGCCGAGTGCAGCACCGTGGCTCGAGAGCGCGACCGCCTGTCCAAGAAGCTGGTTGACCAGGAGGAGAGCCACAAGATGGGCCTTGAAGGCAGTGAAGGACAGCGAGGCCGCCCTCCAAGCTGAGTACGAGACCGAGGCAGTGAACTGGGCCGAGTCGAGGCAGGCACCGAATGATGGCTACGGCCATATTGAAGACATGGTCGATGGTAAGCCGCCTTCCTCTTCATCCCTTTGTTTGCCACCTACTGCTTGGTCCGACTTCTGACTTTGTGTTTTTTCTTTTCTTCTTCGTGCAGTGTACTTCCCCGGCTACTCTGTTGCCACCAGCCAAGTAATCGAGGCCCACCGCAACATGCAGAGGCAGGCTGGTGCTTAGATTGCATCGGACGCTCGCCGGACGCTTGAGGAGCAGCTCTTGGCCATCCAAGCCTGTCTCCAGCCAGCTCACCGCATGCTCCGCCGCCTTCAGCGCGTTGGAGCCTAGGTGTTGTCCGCCCTCTGGCCTGGCGAAGTGATTCCCCGCACCTCCAGTCGGACTGCCAACTAGCTGGAGGTGGCGGCTACCCGCTTTGAGGCTTGGAAGGCATCTGCAGCTCGGGCAAGCGCCAGGCCGGCACTGGAGTTCGTCCGAGCGTGGTATCCCGGGCTGGACATAACCCAGTTGGCCATGTTTCGGCAGGAGGCCAATGTGGTGCTGGAGGCGGTGCGGCCGGCCATCATCCAGCGCGCCTCGGCAATCCCCGAGTACACCGACACTAGCGTCTTCGTCCCCGAGCTGAAGGACGACGCCGCTCTGCCGGAGGAGTGGTTTGGGCTGAACCCGGCGGATGGTGAAGACTCGACGGAGGAGATCGACTCCAGTGATGAGGGTGAAGAGGAGAAGGAAGAGGACGGTGAAGACACCGCACCGGATGGTGGAGCAGCCGACCAGCCTCAACTTGACCGTGCCTCCAGCAACGAGGCACGCGCGAACGCGCCGCCTGCCACTGGTGATGACCATGCCGAGACTCGCCAGCCGGCCACTCCTCCAGCCAGCACCGCCGTCTCCATAGACCTGCCCAGCTTGCCCGTTGCGTCGTTGGCCTGAGCCGCCATGTTTATCTTTATCTTCCTGTCATTTAGTCTTTGAACAATATTTGTTAAATTTGCGCAGTTCCACCCACTGGGGATGTATTCAGACTAAGTTGAATGCCGGCCCTTCGAAGGCCTTTTGTGTAAATATAATCTTGCATGTGTTTGACTTCCGACTGTGCTTGCTTTTCATCTTTTTCGGCTATTTCCTTTGCCGCCCTCCCTTGGTCGCCGCCTTCCCAGCCGGACAGCTGCTCTACAGTCTGTGGCTGGGAAAGTACTTGGCCATGTGGGAGGGCAAGTACTTTAGCTTTCTTAGATTGTAGCAAGGTGAGTGGGAAGCCGGCCAGTCGGCTGCTTAACAGTCGGTTGGCAGGGTGGGGAGTCGGCTAGTGTTATGTAAGCCCGTTGGTCCTTAGACATTTTTCGTGTGGGCATCTTTTCCTGCCTTTAAATCTTGCCAGTCGAACAGTCAATTCTGCAAGCTGCGACTTTTGGCAAGAGAGGTCTTAGGTGTCAGCACACTACTTTTCTGACTGCAGGTGGTACTTAACATAATTCAAGGCGGCAAGTGCCTGGGCCGACTGGTCGAACCCAGTGCCGGACAGAAGAATGAATGTAGTGACACATTCATAGGCATGATATTCATCATATAGATAAAAGAGGGTAGTCCCTGAGTGCTCCTTGGGGGGGGGCGATGTCTTGTACTTAATACAAAAGATAGCATGGTACATACTGCATTTAGCAGTAAAATCTTTGAAGGAGATTGGCGTTCCATGGTCGTTCCGACTCCTTGTTGGAATCATCACTATTGCGCGCCTTGGGCTTCTGCGCGTCGATCAGGTAGTAGGAGTCGTTGCCCAAGGCCTTGCTGATGATGAAGGGGGCATCCCAAGGGGCCGAGAGCTTGTGCTGGTCGGCTGTTCACTGGATCAGCCAGAGCACAAGATCGCCCTCTTGGAAGGATCCTGGCTTGACCTTCCGGTTGTGGTAACGGCGCAAACCCTGCTGGTAGATGGCGGACCGGCTGAGTGCTAACAGCTGGCCCTCTTCTAGCAGGTCAACGCCATCTTCTCGCGCTTCCTTGGCCTCCGCTTCCGTGTACATGGTGACCCGAGGTCAGTCGAACTCGATGTCAGTTGGGATGACAGCCTCGACACCATATACAAGGAAGAAAGGAGTGAAGCCGGTTGACTTGTTCGAGGTGGTACGCAAGCTCCAGAGGACGGCTGGCAGCTCCTCAAGCCAGCAGCCGGCCGAGCACTCTAGTGGTTTGACCAGTCGGGGCTTGATGCCGGACAGGATGAGGCCATTTGCTCGCTCGACTTGGCCGTTTGATTGCGGATGGGCAACGGATGCTAAGTCCAGTCGGATGCCCTGTGTCATGCAAAAACGTGCCAATGCTCCTTTGGCAAAATTCGTGGCGTTGTCGGTGATGATGATGTGCGGTATGCCATACCGGGTGGTGATGTCTGCCATGAATGTCACAGCAGTTGGCCCATTCAACCTCTGGATTCACTTCAATCCACTTGGTGAACTTGTCTATGGTGACAAGCAGGTGTGTCATGCTGCCGCGTGCTGTCTTGAATGGGCCCACCATATCTAGCCCCCAGACGGCAAAAGGCCAGGTGAGGTGGATGATCTTGAGTGCGGAAGCCGGCAAGTGTTGCTTGGAGCTGAAAACTTGGCACCCTTTGCAATGTTTGACCAATTCTTTGGCGTCTTCCAAAGCAGTCGACCAGAAGAAGCCATGGCGGAAAGCTTTGGCGACGAGTGATGTTGAGGCCATGTGG
This sequence comes from Triticum aestivum, assembly GCF_018294505.1. Classification (NCBI taxonomy): domain Eukaryota; kingdom Viridiplantae; phylum Streptophyta; class Magnoliopsida; order Poales; family Poaceae; genus Triticum; species Triticum aestivum. The sequence continues at coordinate 114,253,235 of NC_057807.1, read as the reverse complement.
TGGCTGCATTCGCCTTGATGTATGTCTTTGAGGATTGCAATGCCCTTCTCTGGCTCGACGCAGTGCTGGAAGACTCGAGTGACACTACGCCTGACGAGCTCTCTGTTCACTATTGTGTATGCTCCGGCTCGGTGTTGAACTTGTCTTGCCGAGATCTCGTCAGCCGGCAGCTCTTTGTTCACCAGAAAGTTGAGGATGGGCTGGGCCCATGATGGAGCTGCAACTTCTTCTATTGCCAACACGGCTACTACGACTAGGGCGGGTGGGTTGGGTGGTGAAGAGTTGGAGTCAGCCACCTTCTGCTGTGTCGTCGTAGTCCCCGGGCCGACTGCTGCAGTCCCGGTGATGGGTTTTGAAGTCCCCTAGCCGGGTGCAACTACAACAGTCCCCGAGCCGCCTGCCGAAGTCCCCGAGCCACCTGCTGGGTTCCCCAAGTCGGATCCGACTGCATCAGGGTCAGGCAGCACGAAGATGGAGTCTGATTCTGGAGACGGCTTGACAGACGGCTTGAGGAGCCGTTGGAGGGAGACGCCGGTTGGTATAGCTTGACGGGTGGAGCCGATTCATGCCAAGGCATCTGCTTGCTCGTTGTCGGCCCGTGGCACATGGAGAAACTCGCACCCTTCAAAGTAACCACTGAGATGCTGAACGAGTGGAGCTGCAACTTCTTCTATTGCCAACACGGCTACTGCGACTAGGGCGGGTGGGTTGGGTGGTGAAGAGTTGGAGTCAGCCACCTTCTGCGGTGTCATCGTAGTCCCTGGGCCGACTGCTGCAGTCCCGGTGACGGGTTTTGAAGTCCCCTAGGTGCGACGACAACAGTCCCCGAGCCGCCTGCCAAAGTCCCCGAGCCACCTGCTGGGTTCCCCAAGTCGGATCCGACTGCATCTGGGTCAGGCAGCACGAAGATGGAGTCTGATTCTGGAGACGGCTTGACAGACGGCTTGAGGAGGCGTTGGAGGGAGACGCTGGTTGGTATAGCTTGACGGGTGGAGCCGATTCATGCCAGGGCATGTGCTTGCTCGTTGTCGGCCCGTGGCACATGGAGAAACTCGCACCCTTCAAAGTATCCACTGAGATGCTGAACGAGGAAGCGGTAGCTCGCCATGTTTGCGTCCTTGGTGTCCCAATCGCCAGATGATTGCTGGATCACTAAGTCCGAGTCGCCATAGCACCGGATCAAGCGGATGCTGAGTTCTTTGGCAAGCCGGTGCCCATGTATGAGCGCCTCGTACTAGGCTATGTTGTTGGAGGCGGAAAAATGGATTTGCAACATGTATCTGGGCTTGTCACCCTTAGGAGAGGTGAGGACGATGTCGGCACCCAAGTCGGTGCGCATCTTGGATCCGTCAAAGTGCATCCGCCAATGAGTGGAGTCGGGTGCTGGTGGCAGGTACTGGGTTTCGGCCCAGTCAACAAGGAAGTTGGCCAGCACTTGGGACTTGATGGCGGTGCGAGGCTGGTAGAAGATGGTGTAAGGAGCCAGCGCAATGGCCCACTTAGCCACCCAACCAGATGCATCCCGTCTGCCTATGATCTCGGCAAGCGGGGCAGTGCAAACGACCATGATGGGGTGCTCTTGAAAGTAGGGCTTGAGCTTCTTGGCGGCAAAGTACACACCATAGCACATCTTCTGGTATTGGGGGTAATTCTGCTTTGAGGTTGACAGTACTTCGCACAAGTAATTCACCGTCCTCTGGACCAGCTGAGCTCTGCCTTCTTCTGGGCGCTGAACCACAATGACAGTGCTGACCACCCGGCTAGTTGTGGCAATGTAAAGGAGCATGGGCTCTTTCTCAGTTGATGCCGCCAGGATAGGCGGCATGGTCAACATCTTCTTCAACTTGTGAAAAGCTTCGTCCGCCTGGTCGTTCCACTCGAAATGAGTGGATTTCCTCATGAGCTGATATAGGGGGAGAGCCTTCTCCCCTAGCCGACTGATGAAGTGGTTAAGGGAGGCCAGGCAGCCGGTGAACTTTTGGACATCTCGAAGCCGGGTGGGAATCTCCATCCTTACTATGGCCTTTATCTTCACTGGGTTGCACTCGATGCAGCGTTCAGAGACCAGGAAGCCTAGAAGCTGGCCGACTGGTACTCCGAACACGCATTTTTCAGGGTTGAGCTTGATCTGAAATCGGCGCAAGTTGTCAAATGTTTCTTTGAGATCTTCCAGTAGGGTGCCGCGCTTCTACGTCTTCACCACATTATCGTCTACGTAGACGTGGGCATTTCTGCCGAGTTGCTTGAGGAGGCATTTCTGCATGCAACGCTGAAAAGTGGCACTGGCATTTCTCAAGCCGAATGTCATAGTCAGGTAGCAGAAAGCTCCGAATGGTGTGATGAAGGCGGTCTTCAGGCGGTCGGCTGGATCCAACTTGATCTGATGGTAACCTGAGTAGGCATCCAAGAAACTCAACAGCTCGTATCCAGCTATGGAGTCTATCACTTGATCAATCCGGGGCAAAGCAAACGGATCTTTGGGGCAAGCTTTGTTGAGGCTGGTATAATCTATACACATGCGCCATTTCTTGTTCTTCTTCAGTACAAGGACCGGGTTGGCAACCCATTCTAGAAAGAACACCTCCATAATGAAGCCGGCTGCCAGAAGCCGGGCTATCTCTTCACTAACAATTCTTCTCTTCTCCTCCGACAGTCGGCGGAGGTGGTTTTGCATCTGCTCGGACATGTAGCTTGTGCTCAGCGAAATCCATCGGAACACCCGGCATGTCCTTGGGGGACCATGTAAAAATATCCCAATTCTCACGGAGGAAATCGACGAGCTTGCTTTCCTATTTGTTGTCCAGGTTTGCCCCTAGCACAGCAAACCTCTCTGGGTGCTCTGGGTCCAGAGGTATCTTCTTTGTTTCCTTGGCCGGCTGGAAGGAGCCCTGAGCTTCCGACTCCTTAGGAGTCAGGCGATAGGTCCGGCTGCTTGCCAGCCATGGCCACAACCCGGTCAAGGATCTTCTTAGCAATCACGAGGGACTCGGCCAGCCGGCTGCTGGCTGCAACACAAGTAGAGGATTTCTTGTAGTCTCCGACTATGGTGATGATGCCCTTGGAGCTCGGCATCTTCATCTTGAGGTAAGCATAGTGGGGCACAGCCATGAACTTGGCCAGGGCAGGCCAGCCAAGTAAAGCATGGTAAGGGATCTCTAGATCCACCACTTCAAACCAGACTGCTTCACGGCGGAAGTGATCCTTGTCTCCGAAGAGGACAACTATCTTGATCTTGTCGATTGGTGAGCATGACAGCCTTGGTACAATGCCATGGAATACGGTCCGACTGGACAAAAGTTGCTTCGTCTTGATGTTCAGCTTCTCCATGGTGTCACGATACAGGATGTTGATGCTGCTCCCACCATCAATCAGACATTGAGAGAAACGAGCAGCTCGCCTTTCTGTTGCGAAGGTGGCATCCAACACCAAGGCATAAGAGCCTAGAGACGGCATCACCTCTGGGTGATCAGCCCGGCTCCAGCTAATAGGCTTTTCAGACCAATGCATAAACTCTGGATCTTTGGAGGCGACTGCATTGACTTCTTGGTGCTGTCGGCGCCGGCTACGCCTGTCCTCAGCCTGGTTCATGAAGATGCAGGCTGCATGCTCGTCAGGGAACTCGTCCTGAACGGCTCCGACTGCTGGGCGAGCGGCCGGCTGCTGAGGAACCGGATGCGGCTGGCCAGCAGGCGGAGGGGGCAACAGTCCTTCGCCCTTGGAGATCCGTGTGAGCCAATGACATTTCCGGGTTGTGTGGTTGGATGGCTTTGCGCCGCTGTGGAACTTGCAGGGGGCCTCAAGGGTTTGCTCGTAAGAGAAAGCCAGCTGCCAAGTCGGCCTGCCGCCTTTCGGACGCTTGGGCATAGGCTGCCCTTTGGGCTGCTCGTCTTCGACCGTGGCCACCTGCCAACTGGTGGAAGGCGGCATAGGAGCCTTGCGCTTGTTGTCGCTCTAATGTGGGCATCGATTGGAGCCGCCAGCCAGCATCTTTGGAGCCGGAGGAAGCACCTTTCCAGAGGCGTCCATTGGGAGCTCGGTCTTCATCGAGGAGTCGGCCATGGCATACTTGTCTGCTATGATCAGCAGTTCGTCGAGTGTAACCGGCTTGTCGCAGAGAAGTCGGTGCATGAGGAGGGTGCCCTCTCGGCACCCGGCAGTGAAGTACTCTATTGCTTGCACCTCATGCACCCCTTCGCAGGAGTTACGGAGCTTGACCCAGCGCGTCAGGTAGTCACGGTTGGACATGGTCGGGCCTTGGACACAAAGGGAGAGCTGACGTGGCTTGGGTGCTCGCTTGTACATGTTGGTGAAGTTGCGAATGAAGACTTCCGTGAAATCTAGCCAGCTGTTGATGCTGTAGGGCTTGAGGCTGTTCAGCCAGGTGCGTGTCGTGCCTTGAAGCATGAGAGGGACATACTTCATGGCAACGCGCCTGTTACCGTTTGCTATGCTGATTGAAGTGGAGTAGTCTATCAACCAGTCTTCCGGCTTCACCGAGCCGTTGTATTTTGGCGTGTCACAAGAACCCTTTGGGGAAGGGCTCGTCGCGGATGCGGGGGCCGAAACAGGGTGGGAAGACATCGTCTTCTTCTTCCAGAGCCAGGGATCGCGCCAGGTGGTTGATTCGATGGCGGGCATCATTTTTGCCGATTCCTTCGTGGCGGCCCAGTCGGCCGCTGAGCGTCGGGTCCGTGACAGGCGGCGGGGTGGGATATCTCTCCCCGCGAGGCGACGGAGGAGGCGGGTTGCCTCGTCGCTCCATGGCTTGGGGGCGGCCTTCTGCGTCATGCTCGATGGTGAGGCGAGTCCGACTGCGGCTAGCAGTCGGCTCCTTGTCTTTTCGCTCGCGGGCGCCGCCTACAGTCGGCGTCCGGGATGTCGCGCCGTGCTCTTGGCGTGTGGGAGGACTCTCAGCGCGGGCGCCGGCTTTGTGCCACTCTGTGGCCGCATCGATTAGCTGCTAGACGCGTCTGGTCATGCAGTGAAGCTTGTTGCCCTCCAGCCCGTCCAGCTCGTCTACGGGCGCCTGGGCGTCGCGCAGGTTCTCGAGTGGCGTGGCATAGACTAGGCGGTCAGCACCCAGCTGTCGGCGTTCTAGGAACAGGGGTCCCCATACTTGCCTGCCTGCGGCTTGCGGCATGGCTCAAGCAGTGGCCCATCACGGCCCGTCTTCATCAACCCAAGCTCAAGACCCTCGCGAGGGGCCAAGACTCGCAGGGCAGACGACGCAAGGCTTCCTCAGGGGCGGCCTCACCAGGCAGGCTCACGAGGAGGCGAAGAGATCAAGGCAGGGGTACCTCGCTAGGTGCTCATGATGCAAGCCATGATGATCAAGACCAGGCGGGCGCCAGCCAGTGCAATGTCCACGTTTCCTCTTTGGTGCAAAGGGGGCAAGCGCAGGCGCGGAGTACCGAGGCATCCAGCAAAGGTTACCATATTAGTGCAACAAGGCTAAGACCAGCAGAGCGGCAGGATGGAGGTCACCGTGGAGCCCAAGACGGCGTCATCGCTAGTGCCTTTGCCAGTCGAAGACCAACTTTAGTCAGGATAACTTGTACTAGATGTTCCCCTTCAAAATGGCCATTGTTGGCTCCCTTCCTGCTCAATATTTGGGGAGAGGACCAGGGCCTCTATATATAGAGATAGCCACCACAGTAGAGAGGGGGGAGAGTTCTCACCTAGCCAACAGAGACCGAATCCACCCAAGTAGAACACCACACCAGCCAAAGAACACCTCTCGCGAGGCTGTTCTTCCTTTGTACTGTTCATCATCAGCCCCTGAGGCAATCCACCACACCACAAACTAGAGTAGGGTATTACACCACAACGGTGGCCAGAACTAGTATAAACCTTGTGTCCCTTGTGTTGTTCATCGTGTAGCTTAGATTCACGGCGAGGCGTTGGGACGTGGATCGGTAGGAAGTAGATCTTCACGCGCACCCCAGAGTTCGAACCTTAAGGGTTTTGCCGGAAGCCGATATCCGACATTTGGCGCGCCAGGTAGAGGTGTGCTGGAATCTTTCTTTCGTTGTTCTGCATTCGATCGTTCGTCGCATCAACGGCTGACGCTCGTCGAGCTCACGCCAAGCGTCGGGCTGCCCTCGCCGCCCGCGTTGCTCAGACGGCTCCTGTAGGTGGGCCTCCCCATCATTCCCCGTCGCCTGCCGCCAACGCCGCCACCAGCCCGACGGGAAACGAGCAGCAAGCATCGTTGCTACATCCCTCGGTGCGGCGAGAAGGCCGCACCACCACTCTGTCGCTAACTCCAGCTGGTTCATCGTCGCACGCTCATCGCGCTCCCACAGATGCGCAGGCCGTGTTGCTCCTGGCACGTGAGCTCCTGCACTACCGCCCCATCGACGACCTCTATGAGGAGTGGCTCGCTCGCATCACCGAGCTCGTCAGCGCCGCAGGGGGCTCTCCTGCGATGTCCCTCTTGCTGCCTCGCCCTCCGTCGCATAGGAAGGAGCGCCCGGCGCCCTCCTCGGGCAAGGCTCGGGGGCTCTCTCCTGGAGGGCCTCAGACTTTGCCACGATCACGAGGAGGTGCTCGGTCACCACTTGGAGGCGTGCTTTGCGGCATGTTTCCCCCAGGAAGGCATGGGGCAAGGAGGGCCCAACCTGCAGGAGTTCATCACCAAGGTCACTCAGGAGCTGCAGGAATCATGAGTCGTACGCGGCAATCACCGCCTACCTGGCGTAGCTCCCCATCCAGGCGAAGATGGCGGGCTGTGTGTCTGCATCGACTACCCAGGGCTCAACCAAGTCGCGTCTCAGGAGCGTTTCTGGCTTGGCGCGTGAGACGCTACGAGGGTCCTCCATGCAACTACGTTTGCATGCCTTTCGGCCTGCCAAACGCGGCTGCTGCTCACCAGCATCTTATGCAGAGCATTCTGGAAGCCCAGGAGGCCAGGCACCACGCGATCCTGGCAGAGATGGAGATGGTCCTCGAGGAGCCACCCGGACCCCCAGAGCGTCCTGAGGCTCAGGGCTCTGGCAGCTCGTGAGGATCAGCCCCTTCACCGCGCATCGTCAGCTACTTCAACACCAGCTCTACAATGGTATCAGGTGACATCTTCGAGTTTCATTTCAGCTGGGAGCACCCTCAGGGCTGCATTATTCCCGGGTCATGTTGGTCTGTCCCTGCGGCGTGTATCCCCTTTGCGTGTGTCTTTAGTTTACCTTGCTGGGGGCGCCCCTCGGGCTGCATCATCCCCAAGACACTCGGGCCTGACCCAGTGGCATGTATCTTTCCTGCATATATCTAAGTTGGTTTGCCTTCATGCTTAACCTACCTCTGATAATCACCTTCTCGGTTGACACATACCTTTGGAGCCGCTCGCAGTGGCACGGCACTTGCGCATGGGTCCATCCCTGCAACGTCGACAAATCTGAGTGGTCGAGCTCTGGCCCGCGGCAGCCCCGCAAGCGTCACCTCACTAGACCCTCAGTGCCCTCACCACTCTCTCGGAGCAACCAATGGCCGGCCGGCAATCAAAATGGCAACCCTTGCTTTTCTAGTGATTGGTTTACAGGGATTACCTGAGGAATAATGTGGGAGGTGTCGCGAGCTCTCTCTCTTCCTCACCTGTACGATCCACTCGCGCGTTAAATGGGGGGCTCCTGAGCATCGCGACTCAAGAGCTCTTACTGGCTCTCCAGCCCTCACCCCCCGGCCTTGTCCACGGCATCGCGACCTGGCATACCAGCGGCGGCTGAGCTCACTCGAGGGCTAGGACCTGAGGATGTAGATCATGAAGGAGAATGCGGGGAAGGGAGGATAAGCTCGCGAAGGCCTGGCCCAGCTACATCCCAGCTGCCGACGCGCAAGTCTGGCACCTCGTGAAGGAACGACCCCGTGCTTTCGAGATAAGTCTCATTCCTGGAACAGCTAATCGATGCGACACCAAACCCTCACTTGATGCAGCTCTGTGCCGGCGACGTTGCATTCCTTTCTCGCCTTTCGGTGGCTGCTTGAGCGCTAAAGGGGACCTCCTGAGCATCACGCCTCAGGGGCTCTTACTGGACCTCGGGCCACTCACCTCCTGGCCTTGACCACGACATCGCAACCTAGCATACCAGCGACGGCTGAAGCCTGCCTGGGGACAGGGACCTGTCAGCGTAGAGCGCCAAGTCGTCGTGAGGATAGAAAGGGGGAACTAAGCCGGGACAGGACAGACATTTCGCACCACTTCATAATAAGGATAATATCAACAAAAGATATTGTGGATGCTTTACATGCCCCCACCGGGTATCTCCTCGATTCTTCGCAGGGAACAAAAGACGCAAATCCTAAGGAGCCCTAACTACACGCGCCCCCATGGCCGACGCCATCATCAACAGTGGGCCATGACGGCCGGCGCCAACCCCATCCAGATCAGCCGCGCGGGCGGCCTGATGCACATGCCTTGCTCCGAGCACGACGCGAGCTCGGGGGCATGTAGCTGTCATCGCTCGTCTCCGGAGTCGCAAAGAGCTCGGGAGAGTTGCTGGACTCCCATGTATCTCCGCTGCTGCCAGAGGAGCTGCTGGGGAAGTGGGTGGCAGGCCTAGCCCTTGCCACATCGACGTCCTATCTGCCTCCTTTGGGGCAGCACTACAGCCGGTGGCCTTCCGCATCGAAGATATTGAAGAGCATCAGGGAGGCGCCATTGTATTCAAAATTAATCACGAGGGCACCTCCTGTTCGGCAGACCTAGGCGATCTCGCCCCAGCCCCGGGTCATGTAGACCTTGCCCGGAGCGACGACTTCAACCTCCGCTCCGGTCGTCGGGGTACCGCAGTCGGCGTGCTGCAGCCAAAGCTCGAGAGGCCCCCTTGGCGGCATCTCGAAGGCGAAGAAAGGAGGAAACCGGATCCAAGAGCTTGGAGGCATGGCGGCGTGGAGAACGAGCTCGCGAGAGGAGTCCGCGACATGGACTCCAGGAGCAAAGACGCGCTCCGCCGTGACTCGTTGTCATCGCCAACGGCGCGGGCGGCAACGCTTTGCGTCTTCTTCTCTGGGGCCCTCAGCCCGGGCGTATAGAGGGAGTGGGAACCCAGGAGGAGGCCGCTCATACCAAGGCCTCGACATCTCTGGCCATGCAACCTCGTCGCGGCGGCCGAGGACCGGCCGTTTCTTCGGCAGGAGCCGATTGGGCCCCTCTCGGGGGGCCTTTCCTTTCTCCTCGGCTGAGAACCAGCGGATCGGTGCCATTGGCAGCAAGATGAAGGAGGAGTGAGGATGAAGAAGCGAGTGGAGCGAGAAGAGATGGACTGCAAGGGATCACGCCTCTCCGTATATATAGTCTAGAGGAGGCCAACCGTCGGCCTCCACGATCGCAGGTAATCATGACTCTTTTTGCATGCAGCAGGGACTCGTCAAATCGGGCAGTTGCCGAGGCACCGTGGGCAAGCGGAGACGCCCACGTCCAATCAACCGCCAGACGGCGACAAAGGCCGCAGGCTATTCGGGCCCCTCGGCGCTCCGCACTTCCCCTTTCGCTTCACTTCTAAGCCAAGTCCGAGTGCGCCTTGGGCCCGGGGGCTACTGTCGGCATTCTGGGAACAGGGGTCCCCAGACTTTCTTGCCTGCGGCTTGCAGCATGGCTCAAGTAGTGGCCCATCACGGCCCGTCTTCATCAACCCAAGCTCAAGACCCTCGCGAGGGGCCAAGCCTCTCGGGGCGGACGACGCAAGGCTTCCTCAGGGGCGGCCTCACCAGGCAGGCTCACAAGGAGGCGGAGAGATCAAGGCAGGGGTACCTCACGAGGTGCTCATGACGCAAGCCATGATGTTCAAGACCAGGCGGGCGCCAGGCGGGTGCCAGGAGGGCGCCAGCCAGTGCAGTGTCCACGTTTCCTCTTTGGTGCAAAGGGGGCAAGCGCAGGCGCGGAGTACCGAGGCATCCAGCAAAGGTTACCATATCAGTGCAATGAGACCAAGACCAGTAGAGCAGCGGGACGGAGGTCACCCTGGAGCCCAAGACGGCGTCATCGCCAGTGCCTTTGGCAGTCGAAGACCAACTTTAGTCAGGATAACTTGTACTAGATGTTCCCCTTCAAAATGGTCGTTGTTGGCTCCCTTCATGCTTAATATTTGGGGAGAGGACCAGGGCCTCTATATATAGAGATAGCCACCATAGTAGAGAGGGGGGGAGAGTTCTCACCTAGCCAACAGAGACCGAATCCACCCAAGTAGAACACCACACCAGCCCAAGAACACCTCTCGCGAGGCTGTTCTTCCTTTGTACTATTCATCATCAGCCCCTGAGGCAATCCACCACACCGCAAACTAGAGTAGAGTATTACACCACAACAGTGGCCCGGACTAGTATAAACCTTGTATCCCTTGTGTTGTTCATCGTGTAGCTTAGATTTACAGTGAGGCGTTGGGACGTGGATCGGTAGGAAGTAGATCTTCGCGCACACCCCAGAGTTCGAACCTTAAGGGTTTTGCCAGAACCCGATATCCGATACCAGCATGCTGGCGATGGCCGCGCCGCGCTTCTTGATAGGCCAATCTGGCTGGGTCTGCCAGCAGGCGGCGTGGCAGAGGCGGCACGATCAACCTGGCGCTGGTAAGCCTCGCTGAGGCATATCATGGAGGCTATCTTCTTGTCGTTCTCGATGAGGGCAAGGCGATGGGCCTCCAGCGTATCGGCGTCGGCGTCGGCCGGGATGGGGCGGACAGGTCATGCAGCACCGTCTGCAAGGTGTCGTGGACGTTTCCGCTGGAGGCGGCGCCATGACTGATGACCAGCAGCTCAGTGACGGTGTTGCTGCTGTTGTCGGCTCGAGGAAGAGGGTCGTCGATGACCACCACGTTGGTGAGGAAGGCGTCAAGCAATGCCGTGTCAGAGTCGACACGCATCGGGTCGGTGGAGCCGATCGACTCCAGGTCGGAGGTGCGCTCCTTGGCGATGTCAAGCTTGCCAAGGAAGTCGACGAGGCAGCTCTCGGATCTGGTTGCATCCGCGCCTGGCGCGGGCTCATCGGAGAGACAGACCTCGCCGAGAAGATCGGCGAGGCAGCTCGCTGCACAGGCGTCGTCGACGCCATGCAGCACGTCGGGGCAAGCGCCATCGAGCGTGCCGGGCTGGCTACGCTCGCTGGGGAGGAAGAGGGTTCCCGTCCAGAGCAGGTCTCCGGACGACGGTGCATCTAGCCCCACGGTGGGCGCCAAATGTCGGGTGGTAGGTGCGACATATGCCAATGGGTGGCTTATCATTGTGGGAGCCAGTAAGACATCGCCAGTGCCTAGAAACGGGATAAGGCGAAGACATGCATGCCGGCGAATCTTACCGAGGTTCGGGGCTCTCCTAGGATATAACACCCCTAGTCCTGCTCTGTGGGGTCTCCACATGATCACTAGATCAAAACAAGTAGCTACAAGAGGCTCCTTGAGCTGCTTAGCTAGAGGAAGAAGAAGTGCAAGACTAGCTCTCCTCTTCTCTTTATGTGGTGTCTAAAACTCTAAGAGATCAACTCTTTGCATGGGTGCCCTGGGGGGTTTATATAGGCCTACCCCCAGGGGTACAATGGTAATCCGGCTGGATGTTGGTCCAGGCTGTCAGTGTCTGTAGTCGTCGGCTTCTCCGCTGGCAGCTGGGGCCCGCCGACTGGTGGGTCCCGCTGGCTGCCGGCCTCTTGGCCGGCAGGCTAGACCCACCAGCTGGGGGTCTTGTAGGCTGCTGGTTACTATAGCCTTGCTCTTGGTGACGATGGCTTTGTCGGGGTAAGCATGCCTACAGTGCCGCCGCCTGGCGGGCTTTCACTGTAGCCTTACCCCATCTCATATGCTTAATGGTACACCAACTTCCAGGGTGGGGGCGGGCCGGCTGCAGGGAGCCGGCCTCCCCTCAGGCCGACTAGTCAAGCTCGGTCGTCTTCTGGTATCTCTCTGGCAGGAGGGGCCCGCCGCCTGCGGGCCGTACTGACAGCCTGTCGTGGGTGATGTCATGGTCAACACAGCAATAGTGTCGCGTTGTACGGGGAGTGGCTGCCCCGTACGGCACACTGTGGCCACGCTTGCTCCGGGATTCAGGGGTGGCAGGCTTCACTGTAGCCACGCCCCGTCTTATCACCGTTACATGGGTGCAAACTTTGAGGGTGTGAGCCATGCTGCCTGTTAGGAGATGGCCACTCTGGTGGCCGGCTGCTTGGAGTCGGCTATCTTCGAGAGTGGTCTTAGAGCCTTGCCGCCTTCCAGCAGCCGACCAGTGGGATAGTTGGCCGAGAGAAGGCGGCCCTGCGTCTTGGATATTTGAGGGCTCAGTCGGCCCGATATTTTTTGAAGAGCCAGGGGGAGCCAGTTAGGCTACCCGTGGTCATTTACTCTGACATTATTGTTGAGAGAACTTGCACTAGTGAAAGTATGAACCCTAGGCCTTGTTTTGAAGCATTGCAATACCGTTTGTGCTTACTTTTATCATTAGTTACCTTGCTGTTTTTATAATTTCAGATTACAAAAACCTATATCTACTATCCATATTGCACTTGTATCACCATCTCTTCGCCGAACTAGTGCACCTATACAATTTACCATTGTATTGGGTGTGTTGGGGACACAAGAGACTCTTTGTTATTTGGTTGTAGGGTTGTTTGAGAGAGACCATCTTCATCCTACGCCTCCGACGAATTGATAAACCTTAGGTCATCCACTTGAGGGAAATTTTCTACTGTCCTACAAACCTCTGCACTTGGAGGCCCAACAACGTCTACAAGAAGAAGGTTGTGTAGTAGACATCACCCCCTCCCACGTATATAAACGAGTGGAGGAGGGGAGGGGCCGGCCCTCTCTATGGCGCACCCAAGGGGAGTCCTACTCCCATCGGGGGTAGGATTCCCCCCTTCCCTAGTTGGAGTAGGAGAGGAAGGAAGGAGGAGAGAGGGCGAAGGAAAGGGGGGGCTGGCCCCCCACCCAATTCGTATTGGGCTTGGGGGGCGCGCCCTCCACCTTTCCGCCTTATCCTCGCTGCCACTAAGGCCTAATAAGGCCCATACACTCCCCGGGGGGTTCTCGTAACCCCCCGGTACTCCGGTAAATGCCTGAACTCAATCAGAACCATTCCGATGTCCAAAGATAGTCATCAAATATATCGATCTTTATGTCCCGACCATTTCAAGACTCCTCGTCATGTCCGTGATCATATCCGGGACTCCAAACTACCTTTGGTACATCAAAACACATAAACTCATAATATCGATCGTCACCAAACGTTAAGCGTGTGGACCCTACGGGTTCGAGAACTATGTAGACATGATCGACACTCATCTCCTGTCAATAACCAATAGCGGAACCTGGATGCTCATATTGGTTCCTACATATTCTACGAAGATCTTTATCGGTCAAACCGCATAACAACATACGTTGTTCCCTTTGTCATCGGTATGTTACTTGCCCGAGATTCGATCGTCGGTATCATCATACCTAGTTCAATCTCGTTACCGGCAAGTCTCTTTACTCATTCCGTAATACTTCATCCCGCAACTAACTCATTAGTCACATTGCTTGCAAGGCTTATAGTGATGAGCATTTCCGAGAGGGCCCAGAGATACCTCTCCGAAACACGGAGTGACAAATCCGAATCTCGGTCTATGCCAACCCAACAAATACCTTTGGAGACACCTGTAGACCATCTTTATAATTGTCACGCCCAAGATGCGACCCTATCCTAAAGGAACTCGAAGGTCCCACCAAGGATAGAAGCGCATCTTGAAGACGCTTTTGCAAGGTGGATATCATTACATCAACATTACATAATAGTGGGGATACATACAAGAGGCATACAATGCCACATGAATACAACAATACAACAACCAAGAACAACATCTGACTACGGATGAATCATAAACATAAACTCAAACAATATCCACCCTGCTAGCCCAGGCTGCCGACCTGGAACCTATCCCCTGATCGAAGAAGCAGAAGAAGAAACTCCAAAACAAGCAACATCGCTCTCGCGTCATGATCATCGCATAACCTGTACCTGCAACTGTTGTTGTAGTAATCTGTGAGCCACGAGGACTCAGCAATCCCATTACCATGGGTATCAAGACTAGCAAAGCTTAATGGGAAAGGAAGGGGTAAAGTGGTGAGGTTGCAGCAGCGACTAAGCATATATGGTGGCTAACATACGCAAATGAGAGCGAGAAGAGAAACAAAGGAACGATCGTGAAGCTAGCAATGATCAAGAGGTGATCCTGAACTCCTACTTACGTCAAGCATAACCCAAAGACCGTGTTCACTTCCCGGACTCCGCCGAGAAGAGATCATCACGGCTACACACGCGGTTGATGTGTTTTAATTCGGATCTAGTGTCAAGTTATCTACAACCGGACATTAACAAATTCCCATCTGCCACATAACCGTGGGCAGGGCTTTCGAAAGATAATACCCTGCAGGGGTGTCCCAACTTAGCCCATGATAAGCTCTCGCGATCAACGAAGGATATTCCTTCTCCCAGGAAGACCCGGTCAGGCTCGGAATCCCGGTTTACAAGACATTTCGACAATGGTAAAACAAGACCAGCAAGACCTCCCGGCGTGCCGACATCCTGATAGTAGCCGCGCGTATCTCGTCTCAGGCCACGACCGGATGAGCAGTACGTACAACTAGAACCAGCCCTCAAGTTTCTCAGGGCAACACCAGATAAGCTAAGCGTACAGGTACCGACAAATCCAAGTTGCCAAGGAATGGTCCCGCACGGTGCTCTAGTTTGGACCAACACTTAGACAAGCATTGGCCCGGGGGGGCTAAAATAAAGATGACCCTTGGGATGCGCGACTCCCAAGGGAAAAAGGTAATAGGTGAGGCAAATGGTAAAACCAATGTTGGGCCTTGCTGGAGGAGTTTTATTAAAAGCGAACTGTCAGGGGGGTCCCATAAATCACCCGACCGCGTTAGGAACGCAAAATCCGGGAACATAACACCGGTATGACGGAAACTAGGGCGGCAAGAGTGGAACAAAACACCAGGCATAAGGCCGAGCCTTCCACCCTTTACCAAATATATAGATGCATTAATAATATAAGAGATATTGTGATATCCCAACATAACCCTGTCCACCATGGAGCAATCTTCAACTTCACCTGCAACTAACAACGCTATAAGAGGGGCTAAGCAAAGCAGTAACATAGCCAAACAACGGTTTGCTAGAAATGGTGTCAAAGGTTAGAGGTTCATGGCAATTTGGGAGGCTTGATGAGCAAAAGATAGGTAACGCAGCATAGCGATAGAACGAAGCAACTAGCATAGCAATGATAGTAGTGAGATCCAGGGTAGCGGTCATCTTGCCTGAAATCCCGCTAGGAAGAAGAACGAGTCCATGAAGAAGACGAACGGGAGTAGTCGGACGAATCCTCACAATCGCAACATTACCGGAACTAAGAAGCAACACCGGAAAGAAACAAACAACATGGTAAATGCACAAGCATAAACATGGCATGATACACAAACAAGTATGATGCATGTCCGGTTTAATAAGGCATGGCATGGCAAAGTGCAACAAACAATATTACAAGTTAAGTGGAGCTCAATATGCAACGAGTTGCATATTGACAAAACACCACATGCAATTATTTAGTTTGATCTCGTTATAAGCTACTCAACAATATTAAATGTTGTTAAACATGGCAAGGGGTGAAGCATAATTAAACTAGCTATTTAGGCAAGTTTAAATGAGGCCGGAACAACAAACAACACTTCCGGAAAATCCCCATGTTATTTAGAAATTTAATGCAACAACAATTTTAAGCATTTAAATTGTTATTATCATGATGCGGATGACAATGCAAGTTTTAAGAAGTTTTTATGAAAATGTTGACATGAGCATGTTATGAAGCATTTGGTCACCATGGCGGAACAAACCGGGTGCCACGGCAATGAATCCGAAAATGATGCCATGGCAACATATCGGTTCCGATAGCTCACGGAGATACCGGTGCAAAAGGAAGTGAGTGTGAGCGAGTCATGCAAGATGGTGGGGTGCTCCCGGTTACCGGGTTCCCACGGGACGGCGGCATGGCAAACGAGGAGGAACTTGCAATGACAATTCGGACACGGTGCACACACGAGCATTCGTTCACGGGCGGTCATCTCGGGGTTATACCTTCGAAGCGTGCATTTCGGGGTGGTTCAAAAATGTCAAGGGAAGTAGTCGTTCACGGGTCGTAGGGGTAGTAGTCGTTCACGGCGACGGTAGTTGTACACGTTCGTCCCGGAGAGGTACTTGACGAATCCAACATCTTCGAGGCGACGGTAGTGGTTCACGGACATCGTGGAAGTAGTCGTTCTCATTTCGTAGTCGTACACGTAGGCGGTAGTGGAAGTAGTGGTACACGGCGACGGTAGTTGTACACTCTCCGTAGACGTCCGATGCGGTACTTGGTGAATCGAAGGTGTACTTGGCGGTCTTGGGGTCCCTCGATCGAGGAAATTGGCAACAACAAAAAGGGGCAGCAAGGTCTTGAAGCCGAGGCCGACAGGGACAGCTTGAGGAGTCAACACGGCGGTAGGGGCACGAGGTCTGGACGACGTCGGAAGGCGCGATGGTGGCGGTGGGCTGGCTCGATCCGGATGGATCCGGGCGCGAAGGTGGCGGGGAGGCAAACGACGAGACTGTAGGAGCTCATCTGCGTCACGAGGAGCACGCCTCCTAGTGGCTTGCGGGTGCTGCAGGAGGGAGGCCGGGGTCGCGAGGCCGAGGTAGGGGCTCGGCAGCGACGAACTTAGCGAAGCAGGGGAGGTCCGGGGCGCCGGGAACCACGGCGACGGAGAGGATCCTGCCAGAAAGAGGTCGGGGACGGCGCGATAATGGGGTCGTCGGAGCGGCGCAGCAGCTCGGGGCTGATCCTGGCGTTGGAGCAGCAGGACTTGGCCGGTAGCAAGGTGTCGCAGCGGAGCAGGAGAAGGGGAGGCGTCGCGTGGAGGGGCGTTGGGGCGGTGCTCGCCAGGGCGGCGATGGCGAGGAGGGGAAGAAGGCGCGGCGGCGGCCATGGCCTCGGCGAAGGGGTCGGGTGCGGGACTCCTGTGGGTGGCGGCGTGCGTGGGAGATCGAGAGGGAGAGAAGGCATCGAGTGGAAGGAGATGGGATCGGGCTCCTGGCAGCAATGTGTGGCAGTGGCAAAGGGAACAAGAGGGATAGGACAAGAGGAGGGGATCGATCAAGGCTGGGGCTCTCGATCGGCTAGGGTTAGGATTAGATTGGTGGGCTGACCTGCTGGGAGGCCCAATTGGCCAGCTGGGCTTCTCTCTCTCCTTTTCTTTAGCAGAAAAGAATTAGAGAGAAGAAAAGAAGAGAGGGTTAGGGAAAGAATTTGAGAACAAGGACAATTTTCCTGGACTCATAAAAATGAGCTTGACACAAGAAAAATAGAGTGGGCAAGATTGCAATAATTAAATTCAAAGTCATTTGAATTTAATTCAAATGGTTTGAACAAGGACTAGGTTCTTGAAGTGTCCAAAAAATGTTGAGGATTTCGGTGGGGCTCCGGAAAATGACGAAAGAATTATAGACAAGGTTAGGGAGTCAAAACATGAAGAAGAAAAGGCCAAGGGATTTAACATGCACGTGTGTTGTGGTAAATTCCAAACTAATGGAATATTTATTATAGCTCCATAAATATTAGGAGGATATGTTATAAAGAGAAATCACCATGTGAATTCCCTCGATTTAAATAGATCAACGATCTATGCAATTTATTTAACTGAGTTATAAAAGGGTTGCATGAAGACATGATGCAATGCAAATGATGCAATAAGATGAAATGAAAGACATGAACAAAATACAAAACAAAAGACAAAAACCCAACCACGAAGGAAATATCATAACACATCTCCGGAAAAGGCAGGAGTTGGAGTTACGAATATGGAATGTTACATCCGGGGTGTTACAACACTCCACCACTACAAGAGGATCTCGTCCCGAGATCTAGGATGGCACCGGAGGAAAAAAGGAAGAGGAAGATAAGGGGTAAAACTAAGTTGCTTCTTTCGAACGAGTGAAACCATGAACCTTGAGAGGTTGAGCAAAATGAAAGAAAGAAAACAACGAAGATGAAAAAAGTTGAAAACACTCCGTTAGAAACGAGGAACAAGGATACGACGAGAACCAAGAGGTTGAAAGACATGGAAATAAGAGCTTCACGAACGAAAAGAATATGACCACCATGGTACAATGAGATAGACAAGGAACAAGAATGACAGAATTTGGATAGCACTCCGGTAGAAAAGAGAAGAAAACTTGATGAGATGAAAAGATATTGAAGAGATGATACAACACTCCGGTTAAATGGATAAGCCAGAAAGGAAGACGATCCTCACCAAACGAGGTGATGGGTGAAGAGCACAACATCACAATACCTCCGTAAGAAAGAATAGAAGATAGATCATTGGAATAACAGAATGGAGAAGGAAATGCCAAATTCTGCCACAAATGAGTTTGGAAAGCACCCTTCCAAGAAGGATAAAACGGGGTTGTTGGAAAACCAACAACGAAACGTATAAGCTTGTAGTGGGCTCATGGAAAACATCTCAAAATTGAGGCGAAATTTTGCCACTACGGAAACCATTGATTTGATTGAGAGCACCAAAAGATGAAAAACTTCTTCACCGAGATGAGAAGGAGAAAATTGGATCATAGATACGCACCACAAATAGCAACATTCCTTAGGGAAGGTTTTAGGTGAAATATGGCACAAGATAACTCCAACAAAGGGATTGATGGATTTAAAATACCTCATTCTTGACAACAATATGAATCATGAAACATGAAGAAAATTGTCAAGAGTGACATAACACCACCTCAAATGATAAGGTAGAACGAATTCCACTTTGGAATACAAGATGAAGAATACTTGAGCTCCTCAAAACAAAACATGTGTTGAGCACCATGTTTATTTTAGAGTATAGCTTGGCGGATCATCACCTCGAGAGAAGTCTTGAAGAACAAATGAAGAATGAAAGGAATCCTTGATGAACCACCATGTATAGCCTCCATGAAGAAATCCGGTAATAAAAGGATGATAAAAGGAAAGAGAAGTTGAAAACACAAGGTGAAGCGTTGCGATGATTTAGATGGAGCTTCGCGACGAGATAATGCGGAAAACTAGGAACTCTGGAAAAAGAAAAGATGAAACACTTGTAAACAAGAATTTATTCATCAAGAATAATCTCCACAAAAAGAATTGAGTCACCTCGAGGAAATAAGAATAAGATTTATTATATGCTTATCCTTCATCAAATTAAATTGATGACAAGCAATGGATTTGGCATACTACTTATTCCCGTAGAAAGGATTAAAAGAGATATAGCGCGAACTTGAGAAGGTATTGATGGAACCACCGGTGGGATTGAAACAACGAAAGAATGAATGAATTGATACGATAACGAAGGAAGAGAAATCTTGAACGAACCACCGTAAGAATTGAAAATGAAAGTAGCAAAGGCACAATTCACCGGAAAGAATTTTTAAACGATTGAAGATACTTGAAGGGATTTAGATACATGAGAATGAAGAGAACATGAACTGATTAGAGGATATTTGAACGATTCACCTGTAAGATTTAGAGATCGATAGCTACACGCTGAGAATGAAGAATTATGACATGATGGCCTTCGGAGGAAAGAAATGGAAACAACTCATGAAATGCTCCGGATGGTAAGAAAAGAATTGTCACAATCAAAACAATTATGAGGATAGCATGAAGCTAGAACCATGAATATTCAAGAGAATGGACCAAGATTTAAGAGAAATCCGTCTTCGGTCTTCAAATGTTGAGAATGATGATGAGAACCACCATGAATTGTTGAGATACTCCGGGAGAATTAAAATAGGAAAGGTTGAGCCAAAGATGAAAAGAATTTGAAAACGACCTTGGAGAAGGCATGCGACTGATGAAAATTCATTCTTACGTCAAACTCCGAAAAGAACTTGAGAATGGCGTCGGAATAATTAGAAGAGTCAGGTAAGATCCTGGGAAAAGACCTGTGGGTTAGGGCCCACTCAAAAGAAAACACTGTTGAACAATTGCTTGAAATAAAGATTGCACCGGTAGAATTAAATGGCTCGAATGAGATAACAATCTCGAGATATCTTGAACGGATTGAGAATGGAAACACAAGTCTTGTGAGATATCTTCAGCACTCCAGAACAAATGAATAGGAAGAAGTGAATGATTAAGAGGTGCATCGGCATGAGAAAGCATTAGAAACGAGGAAAGGAATATGATCGAAAGCTTGAATTGGATCCACCGGAGAAGAAACAACAATGAAGGATGATGAACTTGAAACTGTTGAGCATCTTCATGGGAAATCACCGGATAAGAACATTGATTGAAAAGAGTGAAGAGACTTCACATGAATAAATGGATACTTGATTAAAATTAATGAGTCCTTGAAGAAAAAGAGTGGGAGGGTGGGGAAAAACAAAGACAACTTGGGATGAACAAAACAAACACCGTTGAGAAATCTTAGAATTGACCTTGCGGATGGGGAGAATGATGGGATCATCTCAAAGAGAAACGCACCGGTTGGAAAAGGATTGATATGACAATCTCGATGATCAAAAGGATTAGTACTCCCATAGAAATATGAGAACACCGTTTAGGAAAGGTATGGATTCAACATTTGACTTTGAAGCAACTCGAATACCACAAATAAAACAAAACAAAGGATTTGGCTTGCACAATAAGCCGGAACAAACATATGATAGAGATTTCGTCCGAAGTTTTTGTGGTGGGGCCCACACGGGCTCGATCGTACAGCACCATCATGTACAAGGCAGTGCACATGACATACGAAGTGTCCCTGAACCAGCATAGCCAAGGGTTCTTTAAGACACAACGAGACCACTGTAAAAAACGACCGTGGATAGGCGGACCACTAGACGTCGAACCCCAATCTCATATCATGCATCTGTCGAAAACATATTCTAGGAGCTACTTGAATTCCCACCTATAAAACTCCCAAAACTTTCTGGTTATGCAATCTGGTGTTAGGGATACAGGGGAAGCAATATATCTCACCCAAACTAACAATCCCTACATCCAGCTGTATCCATCCGTCAACACATAACCAAGAAAACTCCGGAAATCGTGTACCTCAACCTTCGAAAAGCACCCGTTATACGAGCTATGGCAATACTCCCGAACTCCCCAGTACTGGGTGACGTCGAGGTTATCTCACCAACAACTGCATAAAAGAGATTTTCGATGTCGGCAAAACTCAGGTATTCCAGAACTGCAACGATAAAATTATGACGACAACACCTCGGAGCTCAACTCCCCGGGACACTGCCACAACCCCTAAATGTCAGGAGGCACCAAGAACAATGTTCTTGTCATAAGAATATCAGAACGATCCCAAGATACCCGCGTGATCCTAAAATTTTTGAGAAAAAAATTGAGGAGAGAAAAGATAAAACATCTACGTCAAGAGTCCTCACCAGAGCGACGAAGGGGGCTGAGGAGTAAAAAGAATCCTACTTCCGATATATATATAATCCTAAGACTCAAAACATTTTTCTTCTAGACTCAACAACGGCCAACAATCAAGGGGGCTCCTATGGTCGGTCGAGGCTCTGATACCAACTTGTCACGCCCAAGATGCGACCCTATCCTAAAGGAACTCGAAGGTCCCACCAAGGATAGAAGCGCATCTTGAAGACACTTTTGCAAGGTGGATATCATTACTTCAACATTACATAATAGTGGGGATACATACAAGAGCCATACAATGCCACATGAATACAACAATACAACAACCAAGAACAACATCCGACTACGGATGAATCATAAACAGAAACTCAAACAATATCCACCCTGCTAGCCCAGGCTGGCGACCTGGAACCTATCCCCTGATCAAAGAAGCAGAAGAAGAAACTCCAAAACAAGCAACATCACTCTCGCGTCATGATCATCGCATAAGCTGTACCTGCAACTGTTGTTGTAGTAATCTGTGAGCCACGAGGACTCAGCAATCCCATTACCATGGGTATCAAGACTAGCAAAGCTTAATGGGAAAGGAAGGGGTAAAGTGGTGAGGTTGCAGCAGTGACTAAGCATATATGGTGGCTAACATACGCAAATGAGAAAGAGAAGAGAAACAAAGGAACGGTCGTGAAGCTAGCAATGATCAAGAGGTGATCCTAAACTCCTACTTACGTCAAGCATAACCCAAAGACCGTGTTCACTTCCCGGACTCCGCCGAGAAGAGACCATCACGGCTACACACGCGGTTGATGTGTTTTAATTCGGATCTAGTGTCAAGTTATCTACAATCGGACATTAACAAATTCCCATCTACCACATAACCGTGGGCACGGCTTTCGAAAGATAATACCCTGCAGGGGTGTCCCAACTTAGCCCATGATAAGCTCTCGCGATCGACGAAGGATATTCCTTCTCCCAGGAAGACCCGATCAGGCTCGGAATCCCGGTTTACAAGACATTTCGACAATGGTAAAACAGGACCAGCAAGACCTCCCGGCGTGCCGACATCCTGATAGTAGCCGCGCGTATCTCATCGCAGGCCACGACCGGATGAGCAGTACGTACAACTAGAACCAGTCCTCAAGTTTCCCCGAGGTGGCGCTGCAAGTGGCTCTAGTTTGGACCAACACTTAGACAAGCATTGGCCCGGGGGGGCTAAAATAAAGATGACCCTTGGGATGCACGACTCCCAAGGGAAAAAGGTAATAGGTGAGGCAAATGGTAAAACCAATGTTGGGCCTTGCTGGAGGAGTTTTATTCAAAGCGAACTGTCAGGGGGGGTCCCATAAATCACCCGACCGCGTTAGGAACGCAAAATCCGAGAACATAACACCGGTATGAAAGAAACTAGGGCGGCAAGAGTGGAACAAAACACCAGGCATAAGGCTGAGCCTTCCACCCTTTACCAAATATATAGATGCATTAATAATATAAGAGATATTGTGATATCCCAACATAACCCTGTCCACCATGGAGCAATCTTCAACTTCACCTGCAACTAACAACGCTATAAGAGGGGCTGAGCAAAGCGGTAACATAGCCAAACAACGGTTTGCTAGAAATGGTGTCAAAGGTTAGAGGTTCATGGCAATTTGGGAGGCTTGATGAGCAAAAGATAGGTAACGCAGCATAGCGATAGAACGAAGCAACTAGCATAGCATGATAGTAGTGAGATCCAGGGTAGCGGTCATCTTGCCTGAAATCCCGCTAGGAAGAAGAACGAGTCCATGAAGAAGACGAACGGGAGTAGTCGGACGATTCCTCACAATCGCAACATTACCGGAACTAAGAAGCAACACCGGAAAGAAACAAACAACATGGTAAATGCACAAGCATAAACATGGCATGATACACAAACAAGTATGATGCATGTCCGGTTTAATAAGGCATGGCATGGCAAAGTGCAACAAACAATATTACAAGTTAAGTGGAGCTCAATATGCAACGAGTTGCATATTGACAAAACACCACATGCAATTATTTAGTTTGATCTCGTTATAAGCTACTCAACAATATTAAATGTTGTTAAACATGGCAAGGGGTGAAGCATAATTAAACTAGCTATTTAGGCAAGTTTAAATGAGGCCGGAACAACAAACAACACTTCCAGAAAAGCCCCATGTTATTTAGCAATTTAATGCAACAACAATTTTAAGCATTTAAATTGTTATTATCATGATGCGGATGACAATGCAAGTTTTAAGCAGTTTTTATGAAAATATTGACATGAGCATGTTATGAAGCATTTGGTCACCATGGCGGAACAAAACGGGTGCCACGGCAATGAATCTGAAAATGATGCCACGGCAACATATCGGTTCCGGTAGCTCACGGAGATACCGGTGCAAAAGGAAGTGAGTGTGAGTGAGTCATGCAAGATGGTGGGGTGCGCCCGGTTACCGGGTTCCCACGGGACGACGGCATGGCAAACGAGGAGGAACTTGCAATGACAATTCAGACACGGTGCACACACGAGCATTCGTTCACGGGCGGTCATCTCGGGGTTATACCTTCGAAGCGTGCATTTCGGGGCGGTTCAAAAACGTCAAGGGAAGTAGTCGTTCACGGGTCATAGGGGAAGTAGTCGTTCACGGCGACGGTAGTTGTACACGTTCGTCTCGGAGAGGTACTTGACGAATCCAACATCTTCGAGGCGACGGTAGTGGTTCATGGACGTCATGGAAGTAGTCGTTCTCGTTTCGTAGTCGTACATGTAGGCGGTAGTGGAAGTAGTGGTACGCGGCGACGGTAGTTGTACACTCTCCGTAGACGTCCGGTGCGGTACTTGGTGAATCGAAGGTGTACTTGGCGGTCTTGGGGTCCCTCGATCGAGGAAATTGGCAACAACAAAAAGGGGCAGCAAGGTCTTGAAGCCGAGGCCGACAGGGACAGCTTGAGGAGTCAACACGGCGGTAGGGGCACGAGGTCTGGACGACGTCGGAAGGCGCGATGGTGGCGGTGGGCTGGCTCGATCCGGATGGATCTGGGCGCGAAGGTGGCGGGGAGGCAAACGACGAGACTGTAGGAGCTCATCTGCGTCACGAGGAGCACGCCTCCTAGTGGCTTGCGGGTGCTGCAGGAGGGAGGCCGGGGTCGCGAGGCCGAGGTAGGGGCTCGGCAGCGACGAACTTAGCGAAGCAGGGGAGGTCCGGGGCGCCGGGAACCACGGCGACAGAGAGGATCCTGCCAGAAAGAGGTCAGGGACGGCGAGATGATGGGGTCGTCGGAGCGGCGCAGCAGCTCGGGGCTGATCCTGGCGTTGGAGCAGCAGGACTTGGCCGGCAGCAAGGTGTCGCAGAGGAGCAGGAGAAGGGGAGGCGTCGCGTGGAGGGGCGTTGGGGCGGCGCTTGCCAGGGCAGCGATGGCGAGGAGGGGAAGAAGGCGCGGCGGCGGCCATGGCCTCGGCGAAGGGGTCGGGTGCGGGACTCCTGTGGGTGGCGGCGTGCGTGGGAGATCGAGAGGGAGAGAAGGCATCGAGTGGAAGGAGATGGGATCGGGCTCCTGGCAGCGATGTGTGGCGGTGGCAGAGGGAACAAGAGGGATAGGGCAAGAGGAGGGGATCGATCGGGGCTGGGGCTCTCGATCGGCTAGGGTTAGGATTAGATTGGTGGGCTGACCTGCTGGGAGGCCCAATTGGCCAGCTGGGCTTCTCTCTCTCCTTTTCTTTAGCAGAAAAGAATTATAGACAAGGTTAGGGAGTCAAAACATGAAGAAGAAAAGGCCAAGGGATTTAACATGCACGTGTGTTAGGGAAAGAATTTGAGAACAAGGACAATTTTCCTGGACTCATAAAAATGAGCTTGACCCAAGAAAAATAGAGTGGGCAAGATTGCAATAATTAAATTCAAAGTCATTTGAATTTAATTCAAATGGTTTGAACAAGGACTAGGTTCTTGAAGTGTCCAAAAATGTTGAGGATTTCGGTGGGGCTCCAGAAAATGACGAAAGAATTATAGACAAGGTTAGGGAGTCAAAACATGAAGAAGAAAAGGCCAAGGGATTTAACATGCACGTGTGTTGTGGTAAATTCCAAAGTAATGGAATATTTATAATAGCTCCATAAATATTAGGAGGATATGTTATAAAGAGAAATCACCATGTGAATTCCCTCGATTTAAATAGATCAACGATCTATGCAATTTATTTAACTGAGTTATAAAAGGGTTGCATGAAGACATGATGCAATGCAAGTGATGCAATGAGATGAAATGCAAGACATGAACAAAATACAAAACAAAAGACAAAAACCCAACCACGAAGGAAATATCATAACACATCTCCGGAAAAGGCAAGAGTTGGAGTTACGAATATGGAATGTTACATCCAGGGTATTACAATAATCACCCATTTACGTTGTCACGTTTGATAGCACACAAAGTGTTACTTCGGTATTCGAGAGTTGCATAATCTCATAGTCTGAGGAACATGTATAAGTCATGAAGAAAGCAGTAGCAATGAAACTGTAATGATCATAATGCTAAGCTAAAGAATGGGTTTCGTCCATTACATCATTCTCCTAATGATGTGATCCCGTTCGTCAAATGACAACACATGTCTATGGTTAGGAAACATAACCATCTTTGATAAACGAGCTAGTCAAGTAGAGGCATACTAGGGACACTCTGTTTTTGTCTATGTATTCACACATGTACTAAGTTTCCGGTTAATACAATTCTAGCATGAATAATAAACATTTATCATGATGTAGGGAAATAAATAATAACTTTATTATTGCCTCTAGGGCATATTTCCTTCAAAACCAAGGCTATGATCACCAAAGCTATGGAAATCAAGGAAAATGGAGACCAAGGCTCTGATACCACTTGTAGGATCAAAAGTATGCCTGGAGGGGGGTGATTGGACTACTTTACCAAATAAAAATCTAGCCTTTTCCCAGTTTTAAGTCTTGGCAGATTTTAGCAACTTAGCACAAGTCAAGCAATCAACCTACACATGCAAGTCTAAGAGTATAGCAGCAGAATGTAAAAACATTGCATATGAAGGTAAAGGGGGAGTTTAGAGGGAGCACATGCAGTGTAGACACGGAGATTTTTGGCGTGGTTATGATAGGTGGTGCTATCGTACATCCACGTTGTTGGAGACTACAACCCACGAAGGGTAACAGCTGCACGAGTCCACGGAGGGCTCCAGCCACGAAGGGTCCACGAAGAAGCAACCTTGTCTATCCCACCATGGCCATCGCCCACGAAGGACTTGCCTCACTAGGGTAGATCTTCACGAAATAGGCGATCTCCTTGCCCGTACAAACTCCTTGGTTCATGTCGGAGTAATTGGCGATGGGTACCCCGAAGACGGCAAGACGATATTTCAAGACATTGGGGCTAGCAAAGCCCCTCAGTCCGACTGTCCGGCTGCTCATGCCGGCTCCCTGTCCGACTGCTCTGCCCGGCCGACTGCTGGCTGCCGACTGCTCCACCAGGCCGACTGCTCGCTGCTCGCTGCTGACTGCTCCACCAGGCCGGCTGCTGGCTGCCAACTGCCCGGCCGCCCCTGCCGGCCGCTGGCTGCCGACTGCTCCAACCAGCCGGCTGCCGACTGCAGCCTGACCCGACACCGACAAGACACCGATGGGACGACCGTACCGCGATGTCATCTACATTGTACCGTGTCCCCTGGGTACTGATTTATAAAGTACCCCAGGGGACAAGCATGACATGCACCATGCCTAGCCCATGCCACTACATAGCTTGGTTTGTATGCTACCCAAGGTAGCTTACAACCAACGCTACCACCACCCATGCCTACCACTACATATAGCCATCCATCCATCCATCCATACAGACATGCTCACGCGCACACTCATTCGGCCAGAGGCCACGGCCATCACGCCACTAGTTAGCTAGCTCATTGCTACTATTCTCAGTCCAATACAGCTCCAGGAGCACTTTGTACTGCCCGATGTACACCCCAGATATATACTCAGACATGCAGGAGTAGGAGTATTATCTCTCCGGAGAGCCCTGAACCTGGGTAAACTAGCGCGTGCTACTCGCATACCCGTCCTAGATATTCTGGCAACAGTCTTGCCCTCACATGAAGCCACCTTGTGGCATATGTCGTATTGCACCCCCCGTGAGAATACCACGACATTTGGCACCCACCGTGGGGCGGTACTATGCTACCGCGCTGCTGCTGGTTTCGCAGTCCGGGCGGGATCATCTTCGTCTTCATCATCGCGGCGTCGCCGTCGTCTCTCCGGTCGCGCTCGGGGGCCCGACATCGACACGCCTCCGAGGCGACCGCGCAGGGCGGCGCGACCTCGTCGACGGGCTCGCCCTCCCCGTCGTCATCGCCCGGCGCCGTCGCCGTCTCTCCGGCCGCGCTCGGGGGCTCGACATCGACTCGCCTCTGGGGCGGCCATGCGGGACGGCTCGTCCTCGCCGTCGGTCTCGGCACCGTCCGCCTCGCCCTTTTCTCCATTGCGGACTCCAGGAGGCTCTGCTCTGCCCGTACGACGTCGCGCCGCTCCGGCACCCAACGCGCCTGCATGCCAATCGCGTCGCAACCATCCTCTCCGGCCGGGTCTTCGTCCCTATGCGAGCGCCCGGCCGGGAAGGGGTTCTCTTGAGAGCATGGTTAATAGCACAACCTGCTGCTGGCTATAAGCCCCTGCCACATCATCTATAAAGCCTTCCCACACAATAAGCTGGCTTTTAGGTTGGCTCTAAGACTGAACCTAATAAAGGCATGGACATTTAATATTTGCACCTGTTGTGATCCAATACATACAACATCTTTGTGGCCATTTCAATCAGCATATATCTGCCATTCATGCCAATAGGATATACCGGATATACCAAAAGAAACTGATCAATATTCAAGCAATTTTAATAATTATGTATACATATATTCCATTCATGCCAATAGAACAGACCAAGGAAAACTAATTAATAAACAAGGAAGAAACAGGTGCGCATAGCACCATGACAAAACAGTTGAACATTGCTTGAATCTTTCCAAGGAAGCATTAACCAAACATAGAACTAAATAAGATGCCCGGCAAACAAGCCGTTAGTTTTAATCTTGCGCCGACGATCAACAAACTGATGGCGCATAACACCATGACATCGACACTTAAACATTACACCAGTCTTTTTAAGAAAACATTAACCAAACAAGAGACAATGCAAATAAGCCATTAGTTTTGATCTTTGACGATGATAAGTTGGAACTTCAATAGAAAGGAGCGACGAATCCATCTGCATCAACAATCTTCAGTCACTGTATGAAAAAATGGAAACAAAGCAGATGGTAAATATTTCCGCATGAATGCAAATGGTGATGAGATGAAGATGGCATGCTCATGACAGTAAGAGTTGCATTATGATCCACTATTGGGTCAGTCATAGCTATCCATGCTCAACTTTAATTCTTATCTACTTCACAAATCCCACTTCATGTCATACACAGATGGTACCTCATATGGTTCACTAGAAATGGTAGCTGGAAGTAAGTTTCAGGTATTACTTTCTTTTACTTTGAAGCCTATTATAGGAGCAATTTTAAAACAAACAACACACTCAGATCCAACGACTACAAGGCTACAACTTCTGTAATCCAACAACTATACATGTTCAGTAAAGTCAAGTACATTGCCAATAGGAACAGGAACAAGCTATAAAAGACTAAACTGTAAGTAGAGAATGCATACCAGTAGGTTGCACATGCAGCAGTCACCACGACACGTCATAGTCCTGGAATAAAATGTATGTAAGATATAATGTTGATCCTCCATAAAATGTATGTAAGGCATAGTCCTGCACACTCGCCACCATTGGTGGCATCTCCTTTCTTGATTTGTTGCGATGAAGTCCCATTGCTCACAGCTTGGGAAAGGCTTGGCATGTTCTTAAAAAAACCAAGGAACCCACCAGGTGGGTGAGAATCCACTCCCCTGCCGAGACAATACTAGATGATCAAACAATCGACTTCATATCACAACAGGGTTTAATAAAAAAAGACATCACATTTAAGCAAAGAACATTTCATTTGTAATTTTTAAGATTGACTAGGCAGTATTCTAATCTACAGAAATATAAGGAAGGCTTTCTTATTACTAGTTAAGGAGAGACTAGACTATTACATGCTGGTTAGTTATAAGAACATTAATTAATTCATTAGGGAAAATTCTAAATGTTTAGAGTTTCAGATAAGATGGATACACTTATTTGCTTTCTATTTCTGTCATAACCATTTTTAAATTACAACAGCTGAGCATCATATCAAATACATGTGGATTCATATCATACAGAAACGCATAGCTGCATATCATGCAAATATTTGACAGTTTGACACCAACAAAGACCATCTGCATGTTCAGAGTTCAGATAAACAGAAAAACAAATGTATCACATAGCAGGCTAGCATTGCATGACAGTACTAACTAAACTAGATATGTGTAAACAGCTGAACAAATGTATCAAATAGAAGGCTATCATAGCAAGACTGTACTAGTAAACAGGGGGAGAACACATACCATGCTTCTGGATTCAGATCATCAACATTCGTGTACCACAAAGGGCCTTGCGTCTGGGGCAGCCAGCATGGTGCAGAGGCCGTTGCTGCCTTTGGTGGCCGTGGGGGGATCGAGGCACCTGGTCCGAGCTGGCGTGGTGGCGGGACGAGGTGTGGCGCCGACGGCGGCGGGACGAGGTGTGGCGCCGACGGCGGGACGAGATGCGGCATCAACGGCGGAACGAATTGAGCAGCGATGGCGGGACGACCTGAGGCTCCGGCGCACGCGTCCTTTTGGACTGCTGGCCCATCTCCTTGATGCGGCGCCGGCGGCTGTTCTAGGGTTTGGGGTGGTGGCGATTTGGGGGAAGCTGGAGACTTTAGAGCTTCCATTTGGCGCGCATCAAGCGATTTGGAGCGAGGAAAAGATGGATTTCGCACGCGGAGGCGGAAGGAGAAGCGCACGAGGCAAGGGAGACGCACGGGATCGGAAGCGGCGGCGCTAGCGCTCGCATCGGGCTGCAAGCGGGCGGAAGGCTCTCGTATTCTGTGTCTTAGCCCGGCGCTTCACGAAGAGCCGGCTCCTTCTCTCTCCTTTCTTTTTTTCTCTTCAGCTCAGATTTTTGCTGACGTGGACTCCGTTGCAGCCTCCTGAATAGGACTATTGTACATGCTCTGAGCGTACACACACTTGTGCCAAGCTAACTAGCTAGCTAGCTAGCCAGTTTGACCAATCGATTGACATGAGTGCGTGCTGGCTTGGCTAGCTAGCTTTGCTTGGGTGCGCGCGTCAGGCCAGCCGGTCGTGTGAGCCTTGCCGTCGCACCGTCCGGCGGCTTCGCCGGCTGCTCCGTCCATATGCATGCGCCCGTATCACCTTGCTGCTTGGCTCCAAGCTCCCAGCTCATTCAGCTCCAGTTCGCCATAGCCCCTGCACAAACTGTCTATAAGATACACACTACAGCACGCACATATAGCGCCCAGACTCCTCTGCAGGACGGTTCCACCAGCATCCCGCCTCGCGCCGGCTCCCCGCGTCGCATTCGCGTCGTCCCGTGCCGGCCTCCAGGCGGCCGCGCCGCCTCGCCCTGCCTGCGTTGACTTCCTGTTCGGCTTGGTGCTTCCCTCGAGCCTCCGTCCATCTCCTCCCACGCAGCGCCAGGTCCTCCTCCCGCGCAGTGCCGGGTCCGGCTGCTCCTACGCGGCTGCGACTCCGCCCTGACCGGCCCGGGTGACACGGTTGTGCTGCTCCGCCTTCTCCCGCGTCCGCCTTGTCCCGACGCACCTCCGCCCGCGCCTGGTGGCCCATCGTCCAGCTCCCGCGCCTCCGACCGTGTCGGCCCCGGGCTCCTCCAGACGCGCCCGCCCCGGCCCTCGTTTGCTGCGCCGTCCCGGCCTCCGCCTTTGTGGCCTCGCGCCTCCCGGCGTCGCGCGCCTCCTCCGCGCTTGGCCCTCGTGCCGCTATGCCGCCCCACCGTGCTCGGCCCGGTGCGCCCGTCCGTGCGCCCCGCGCCGCACCCGGCCTCCCCCGCAGCCGGCCTCCGCCCGTCGCCCGCGCCCGGCCTCCGGCGCGGCACGGCCGGCCTCGCCGCGCCCGCCTGCTCCCGCAGCCGGCTTGCCACCAGCCGGCCTCGCCGCGCCCGCCTGCTCCCGCAGCCGGCTTGCCACCAACCGGCCTCGCGCGCCACCCGCCCCCCTCAGTCGGCCTCCCCTGCGCCGGCTGCTGCTGTCGGATTCCTGAAGAAAAAAAATGTTGCCGACTGCTTGCATGGGGCCGGCTGGAAAAGTCAATGGTTGAGTGTCCAGCCGGTTGCAAAAGAAAAAGAAATTGGGCCGGGTGGAAAAGAGAAGCCGACTGCCCAAAAAGAAAAAGAAGGGTGGCCGGGTGCTAGAAAAAAAAAAGAAGAAAAAAAATATATGCGTCCGACTGCCAGATGTCCGTCCGACTGCCAGATGTGCGTCCGACCGCAGGCTCCTTGGCCGGCTGCAAAGAGCCTTACTGCTGTGTCGGGGCCCGCCCGTCCAACCGGCTGAAGAAGACAAAGAAGAAGACAAAGTAGTTGCCGGGAGATCCGGCCCGACTGCTCAGCAGTCGGCTCGAATCTCGGGGGCTACACCCAGCGGGTGCACTGACGCGCCCCCGCGAGAAAGAAGACAAAGTAGTTGCCGGGAGATCAAGCCCGACTGCACAGCAGTCGGCCCGAATCTCCGGGGCTACACCCAGCGGGTGCGCTGGCGCGCCCCCGCGAAGATTGCAAACAAGAGAAGAGTTTCGTCCGGCTGCTAGCAGCCGGCAGAAGAGAAAAAAGAAGGAAAAAAAGCGCTGCAAGACGCTTCGCCGCCTGGCTGGTCGAGCCTGACCGGCCGGGACCCCCCTTCGAGCACCCCCGGGCTAGAAGCTATACCCAGCGGGTTTGCCGACGTGCTCCGCGAGCGCCGGGCCGCGTCGGTTGTCTTCGACAACCTCTGCCGTGACTACACGAAAATTAATGTGAGCTCCTCACCATCATATTTTTGCGTCACGCAAGCACGGATAACCCCGAGCGATGCTCGGGGGCTATCTCCGCATTTTATTACAGTTGCATCACCGTTCGCCCCGGCGCCAGCCAGAGTTGGCCCGGCGGCTGGCCGCTTGGCCTGAGACGTTAGTTCCCGCAGACGACTTAGTAGTGTGCGCGGTACCAAAGGCCCACTCTCAGTCATAGACCGCAGGAGCGGCTGTCCGACTAGCAAGAGTGAAGACTGGAGGCCACCCACGTGAAAAACGTCCGCGAAGAAAAACGCTTCGGGCGACCCGACCGTTTCCTTTATGAGTATCTGCTCGGTTAAATCTACTCTCAGACTCTAAGTACTGTACACTCCACTTCACGGCCCACTCTCAGTCACAGACCGCAGAGCGGCTGTCCGGCGAGCGAGAGCACAAGCCAAAAAGCAGAGGGAACATGAAAAAGATTAAGGGGGCTCGGACGAAACCGAGTCGGCACCCTCAGCATAAAACTTGCAATGCTAAAAGCAAACATTTGATATATCTGCGTGGATTAACTTTGTCTTTTTCATGATCATTTCCATGAACACTCGCCAAAAAAACCTCCGCCCAACTTTGTCAAGTTGCCCGGAAGCTTGGGGGCTACTGTCGGAGTAATTGGCGACGGGTACCCCGAAGACGACAAGACGATATTTCAAGACATCGGGGCTAGCAAAGCCCCTCAGTCCGACTATCCGGCTGCTCATGTCGGCTCCCCGTCCGACTGCTCTGCCCGGCCGACTGCTGGCTGCCGACTGCTCCACCAGGCCGACTGCTGGCTGCTGGCTGCTGACTACTCCACTAGGCCGGCTGCTGGCTGCCGACTGCCCGGCCGCCCCTGCCGGCCACTGGCTGCCGACTGCTCCAACCAGCCGGCTGCTGATTGCAGCCTGACCCGACACCGACAAGACATCGACGGGATGACCGTACCGCGATGTCATCTACAGTGTACCGTGTCCCCTGGGTACTGATTTATAAAGTACCTCAGGGGACAAGCATGACATGCACCATGCCTAGCCCATGCCACTACATAGCTTGGTTTGTAAGCTACCCAAGGTAGCTTACAACCAACGCTACCACCACCCATGCCTACCACTACATATAGCCATCCATCCATCCATACATACAGACATTCTCACGCACACACTCATTCGGCCAGAGGCCACGGCCATCACGCCACTAGTTAGCTAGCTCATTGCTACTACTCTCAGTCCAATACAGCTCCAGGAGCACTTTGTACTGCCCGAAGTACACCCCAGATATATACTCAGACATGTAGGAGTAGGGGTATTATCTCTCCGGAGAGCCCTGAACCTGGGTAAACTAGCACGTGCTACTCGCATACCCGTCCCTGGATATTCTGGCAGCAGTCTTGCCCTCACACGAAGCCTTGTGAACATTAGGGTTTTCAGTGGGACCGACATGATCAACTTGGTGGGACCGATTTCATTAGGGTTAGGGCATAACGTAATCTCGGTGAGACCGATCACATGAACTCGGTGGAACCGATTTCTGTAATGGGCAAACAAAAAGTTGGTCAGGCAAACTCGGTGGGACCGATTCACTCATCTTAGTGAGAACAAAACATTACGAAAAGGAAACAGAGAGTTTGCATTGCGAACTTGGTGGGACCGATCGCACATTTGGTTAAACCTAAACGTTACAAAGGGAAACAGAGAGTTTGGAATCCCATCTCGGTGAGACCGAGATCCCTATCGGTGAGACCGAACTGATTAGGGTTTCTGGCTATGGCTATGTTAAATGAACTCAGTGGCGCCGGATATATCAAATCGGTGGGGCCGAGTTTGACTTTTGGTTTGGGACATATGTGGATATGAGAAAGTGGTTGAGGGCTTTTCGAGCATATCACCGAGCATTTTGAGCAAGCAAGCCATTAAGCAACACCTCATCCCCTTTTAATAGTATTGGCTTTTTCTATGGACTCAATGTGATCTTGGATCACTAAAATGAAATGTAGAGTCTTGAGCTTGAGCCAATATGTGTGATTAGCATTTTGAGGGGTCCACATTCCTAGTCCATGCCAATCATTGAACTTTCTAAAATGATTACCTTGAAAGAGTATTAGTTCAATGAGCTATATGTTGTTAAGAATTGCCAAAACCACCCAGGGATAGTTGCACTTTCAGGTTCACATTTTCTTCATGGTGCTTTCCATAAAATGCTTGCTAAATATGATGTCAACCATAGAATTGCTTCACCTTATCATCCTCAATCTATTGGTCAAGTTGAACTTAGCAATAGAGAAATAAAATTAATATTACAAAAACTGTTAATAGGCCCCGAAAGAATTGGTCCAAGAAATTAGATGATGCACTTTGGGCTTACAGAATAGCTTATAAAAATCCTATGTGTATGTCTCCTTATAAAATGGTTTTTGGAAAAACTTGTCATTTGCCTCTAGAGTTAGAACATAAAGCATATTGGGCAATTAAAGAACTCAATTATGATTTCAAACTTGCCGGTGAAAAGAGGTTATTTGATATTAGCTCACTAGATGAATGGAGAACCCAAGCTTATGA
This sequence comes from Triticum aestivum, assembly GCF_018294505.1. Classification (NCBI taxonomy): domain Eukaryota; kingdom Viridiplantae; phylum Streptophyta; class Magnoliopsida; order Poales; family Poaceae; genus Triticum; species Triticum aestivum. The sequence continues at coordinate 114,218,227 of NC_057807.1, read as the reverse complement.
AAATGCCAAACTATTTAAAGAAAAAGTTGAAAGATGGCATGACAAAAGAATCCAAAATCGGGAATTCAAACTTGGTGAACATGTTCTCTTGTATAACTCTTGTTTTAGATTCTTTGCAGGAAAACTTCTCTCCAAATGGGAAGGACCATATATTATCGAAGAGGTTTATCATTCTGGAGCCATTAAGATCAATAATGCCGAAGGTACAAACCCGGAGGTGGTCAATGGAGAAAGAATCAAACATTACATCCCAGGTACCCCTATTAATGTTGAAAGCATTATTATCCAAACCATGACACCAGAGGAACACATAAAAAAACCTTCCAGAACACTCCAGAATCCTGAAAAAGAGGAGGTACATGATACGGTAAGTAAACGGACTCCAAAAATTCCGCAATAATATTTTCTGTCAGTTTTGGAATATTATAAAATTTATAAAAATAAGAAATAACCAGGAAGGCAACCGAGGAGGGCACGATACACCAGGGCGCGCTTGCCTTGCCTAACACGCCCAGGTGGGTTGTGCCACCTCAGGAACCTTACCGACTCGGTTTTCCTTCCGTTTTGCTTGTTTCCCAAGATAAAAAACCTTTATATATATCCCTCGAACGTATTAACCACCGCATCACGAAGAAATCTTATGTTCTTGTTTCTTGTTGTTTTCTGACAGATCTAGATCACCATGGCCGCACCAAGCTCTTCCAAGGACAAGTTCTTTGAAAGGGTAATTAACCTCTACTTGTCGGAGGTGATGAAGCACCCTCAAACCATTGAGATGCATGAGGGGGTGCTCCACATCCGGGATGTTGAAGGGCCCAAGTGGACGAGAACCGTGGAGGTCAGGCTCGAAGCCATGCAGTAGGAGGTCTTCAAGTGCAAAGGGATGGTGGAGCATGGACTCAGTGCCAATCACCTCATGATTATAGATTTCACCCGTGATCACAAGGTGGATGGCCGGTCCATGAAGGACATCGTATTCACCCTGAACGAGCAAATCAACTTTCTGCAAAGCCAAATCTACGATCTCCAAAATCAAGTCTTTGAATATGAGGCAAGATTTAAAGGAATGAGTTTGGCTGCCAGTTGCAGGACTCGTGATACTCGTGATTCCTCTTATGATGGTGAGCCTCTACCATGGAAGCGGAGGATAAGTTCGCTACTACTTCATCACCACCACCACCTACTTCTTCACCAATAAAGGAGACTTGAGTACATGGGTATGGGCACTCCCCTTGGCTTTTGACAATCTTGGGGAGATGCCCTGGTATCGTATCACCATCACTTTCATTACCTTTCCCTATTTTTAGTTCGATCTTTAGTTATCTCATGAATTAGTTGAATAAAAGTTTAGCATGGTTTATTTCCGAGTCTTAGTTTCGTGATCCATCTTTCTATGTAATCGAGTGAAAGTTATATAATAAAGTTTAGTTCGAGTTTTCCTTCTTTACTTTTATGTTTCAATCAAAATAAAAGGAAATAATGAAAAAGATCATATGCTAATCTTATGTTAAGTAATGACATCACGTAAAGTACAAGTGGTAAAATTTGTTGAAAATTGACAAGCATAGCATTGGTCAATAATGCAATTCATGAAAGAATTAATAAGGGAAGAGAAGATTCACATGCAAATACACTATCTGGGACATCTTTTATGATTGTGAGCCCTCATTAAAATATTGTATACCAAAATTGTTGACGTTGGACAAGGAAGACAACGTAATGGTTTATGTTTGTTCATATTCACATAGAAATTATATTGTCATAGATCCTTCAACATGTGGTGCTTGCTCAATATCTTTGCTAGCCAAAATTCCGCACTAAGTAGAGATACTACTTGTGCATCCAAAAACCTTAAACCCAAAATCTTGTTTAAGAGTCCACCATAACTACCTATGGATTGAGTAAGATCCTTCAAGTTAGTTATCATTGGTGCAAAAAGGAAAAAAACTGCTTCTAAATGTGTTGGATCACTTAGTGTAAGAGAAAATTGAGCGTTGTACGAACTTGTGATGGTAAAGTAATAAAAGCGACAGAGTGCATAATAAAGGTTGCTATCATAAGGGGTAATATAACATGATGTTCTTTTGCACTAAGAGATTGAGAATACAATTCGATAAGCACATGATAACCTCTGTTTCCCTCTTTGAATGGCCTATCTTTTACTTTATGTATTTACTTTTCATGCAAGAGTCAAAGTATTCTCCTCTATTCCTTTTTATTTTCTCTTTTTGCAAGCATCATGTGGTGGGGAAAGATCTAGGCACATATATCCAGTTGGATATGAGTGAGCATGAGTTATTATTATTAACATCACCCTTGAGGTGAATAAGCTGGGAGGCAAAACTTTAAGCCCCTATCTTTCGATGTCTCTATTTGAAACTTTTTTCCCATGTGTAAACGGTGAGTGTTAGCAATAATAGAAGACTAAATGACAGTTGAGTATGTGGACTTGCCAAAAGGCTATGATATGAGACCCTTCCTAAAAAGATGATGAATTGTAGTTGCAAAGTTGACCGCGAACATAGTTTGTTGGTTTTCAATAGAGTTTATGCATCCGGACTTCCAGGGAGGTGTAGGGTACCGAGGAGCCGGCGGTCGAAACACCATTTTAAGCCGGTGGCGGCGACCTACGATGGCCGTATCAAGAGGAAGGAGAAGTGAGCGGCGGATGGCCGGAGAAGGAGACGGCCCGCGCGTGGCAGCGGCGGCGGCGGTGCCGTATCCGTATTATCGAGGAGAGCTTCTCCCGTGCATTTTTCTGCTCGCCCTCATTCCTTTTCCTCCCATGCATCAAGCCCAATATAGCAAGACTTAAAACAATATCGCAGGTTTATTAGCCAAAACGACAGGGGGATTTCTACAAAACAGAAACGTTTTCCCACAGTACCACTTAAAGAGGGACCGCGGTTTCAATACTACAGAAACCAAAGGCCTTTTCTGCAAAAGCGCCATGACGGTGAACCCCACAAACTCAACCCGTGCTTTATTATTAGGGAAAGACTTCGATGTTGTGATGAATTGTTACGTATTCATGAGATTTATATGATAAAGTTATGTGATAATTTTTTGTGACAAAGTTTGTTGATGTTATAATAATAAGCATGATGCTATTATGTCCTTATTTTGTTTTTATCGACACCTCTCTCTCTAAGCATGTGGGCATGTTTTTCGATATCGGTGTTTCCCTTGAGGACAAGCGAGGTCTAAGCTTGGGGGAGTTGATATGTCCATTTTGCATCATGTTTTCTTACTATCATTTGTAATGTTTTCTGCATAATAATTCTTTATGGAGTAATTCTAATGCCTTTTCTCTCATAATATGCAAGGTTTACACAAAGAGGGAGAATACCGGCAGTTGGAATTCTGGACCTGAAAAGCTACGTCAAAAATACCTATTTTGCACATCTCCAAATGAGCTGAAAATTTATGGAGAATTATTTTGGAATATATATAAAATACTGGAGTAAATAAGTACCGAAGGGGGGCCACCTGGTGACCACAAGACACCAGGGCGCCCCAGGCCCCCTAGGCGCGCCCTGGTGGGTTGTGGTCAGCCCAGCCCACCTCTAGTGCCCATCTTCTGGTATATAGGTCATTTTGACCTAGAAAAAAAATAAGAAAAGGACTTTGGGATAGAGCGCCGCCGTCTCGAGGCGGAACTTGGGCAGGAGCACTTTTGCCCTCCGGTGGAGCAATTCTGCGGGGGGAACTTCCCTCCCGGAGGGGGAAATCGAAGCCATCGTAATCACCAAAAACCCTCTCATCTTTGGGAGGCCAATCTTCATCAATATCTTCAACAACACCATCTCCTCTCAAACCCTAGTTCATCTCTTGTGTTCAATCTTTGCATCGGAACCTCAGATTGGTACATGTGGGTGACTAGTACACTACTGGAATCAGCTACTTTGCCATCTGCCATCTCTTTGCCGTCAGCTAGCGGACGGCAAAGAAGCTCTTTGCCATCAGCTACCTAAAAGCACACGGCAAAGAACTGGCTGATGGCAAAGAAAGCCTTTGCCATCATCCTATTCTTTGCCGTCTGCTAGCAGACGACAAAGAATCTTTGCCGTTCGCTAGCGGACGGCAAAGAGGGAGGGGGGCCCCACTGAGGAGCTGGTTAAAAAATACTTAATGGCCCCCCTCTTTGTCGTCCGCTAGCGGACGGCAAAGCGCACATTAGCGGACGGCAAAGGTGGCGGACGGCAAAGATTAAACGTATCTAACGGCCGGCGCGCCCCACCCCCTCTCTCTCTGTTTCCCTCCCACACACGCGCGCCGCCGCCCCCACCACCCACCGCCGCCCGGTCGCACCACCGCCCCGCCGCCCCACCGGCCCACCGCCCCGTCGCCCCACCGCCCCGTCGCCCCGGCCCCCCGCCCCGTCTCGGCGCCGCCGCGCCCAGGCCCCCCGGCGACCCGGCCCCCCCGCGCCCACCGCCCCGGGCGCCGTCGCTCCACCGGCCGCCCGCCCCGTCGCCCCTGCCGCCCTGCCGTGTCGGCGCCGCCGTGCCCCGGCCCCCCGGCGCCCCACCGCCCTGGGACCGGCGCCGCCGCCCCAGGCCGCCCCGCCCCCCTCCTCCACCGGCCACCTCCTCCACCGGCCCAGGTGAGCTCTACCTCTCCTCTGTTTTTCCTTTTTTTTCTTCTGTGTTTTTAGTTTTAGGTTTATGTTTAGTTTAGATTTAGTATTAGTTTTAGTTTTAGGTTTAGGTTTAGTTTTAGTTTAGTTTTAGGTTTAGATTTAGTTTTTTCCTTTTTTCTGTTTTTTTAGTTTTAGGTTTATGTTTGATTAGATTTAGGTTTAGTTTTAGGTTTAGTTTAGTTTTAGTAAAGAAAAAGAAGAAGAAGAAAAAAAACAGGAGAGGAGGAGAAGAAGAAGAGGAAAAAGGAAAGGAAGAAGAAGAAGAGGAGGAGGAGAAGAAAAAAGAAGAAGAGGAAGAAGAAGAAGAAAAAAACAGGAGAGGAGGAGAAGAAGAAGAGGAAAAAGGAAAGGAAGAAGAAGAAGAGGAGGAGGAGAAGAAAAAAGAAGAAGAGGAAGAAGAAGAAGAAAAAAAAACAGGAGAGGAGGAGAAGAAGAAGAGGAAAAAGGAAAGGAAGAAGAAGAGGAGGAGGAGGAGAAGAAAAAAGAAGAAGAGGAAGAAGAAGAAGAAGAAAACAGGAGAGGAGGAGAAGAAGAAGAGGAAAAAGGAAAGGAAGAAGAAGAAGAGGAGGAGGAGAAGAAAGAAGAAGAAGAAGAAAAAAACAGGAGAGGAGGAGAAGAAGAAGAGGAAAAAGGAAAGGAGGAAGAAGAAGAAGAAGAAGAAGAAGAAGAAGAAGAAGAAGAAGGAAAAAAAGGAAGAAAAGGAAGAAAAGGAAGAAGAAGAAAAGGAAAAAAGACCCCGACCCGGCACCCCGACACCCTGACCCCGACCCCGACACCGACACCGACACCCCGACCCCGAGCCTGACCCGACACCCCGACCCGACACCGACACGGCACCCCGACCCCGACCCGACACCCCGACCTGACACCCCGACCCCGAGACCCCGACCCCGACCCCGACACCCCGACCCCGACCCCAACCCCGACACCGACACCCCGACCCCGAGCCTGACTCGACATCCTGACCCCGACACCGACATGGCACCCCGACCCCGACCCGGCACCCTGACCCCGAGCTTGACCCGACACCCCGACCCCGACACCGACACGGCACCCCGACCCCGACACCAACACGACACCCCGACCCCGACCCGGCACCCCGACCCGACACCCCGACCCCGAGACCCCGAACCAGCACCCCGACCCGACACCCCGACCCTGAGACCCTGACCCCGACCCCGACACCGACACGGCACCCCGACCCGACACCCCGACCCCGACCCCGACACGGCACCCCGACACCGACACGACACCCCGACCCCCGACACCTCCCGAAAAGGTGTTCTTTGGCCTTTCAGAGGCCGACGGGGTCATATATTTGTGAATTATTAGTTAGGTCATATATTTTTCGATTTTGTTATGAAAAACATCATATATAATTGTGTTGATCGGGTAGTTTTAAATGTGCAGTTGTTTATGTTGTACTTGATGATGATACACTTCAGTGATATACATATTATTATTAATGTCGGTACTTTTTTTCATGTTGTACTAATTTCGTTTATTCTTTGTCATGGCAGGTGTTGACAGATGGTGGGCACTGGTCGGGAGCGCGCCGAGGCCCCTTCTTCATCGGCGCGTAGTGTGAGGTCTTCCATTCCACACGCACCTCTCCGCCGAGCGTTGCTGGACAGTATGGCGACACCGCCGGGCCCTTCTTCGTCGACCGCGGTGCCTAGCAGGGGACAAGGTAAGAAGAAGGGCCGAGGTGGAGCACGTGGTCGCGGGAGAGGAGGTAGGGTGGCTCTTACGGCGCCTTCCTCGCTGCCGCCCCCAGCTGTTTCACCCGAGCACGTGAGTGCTAGGGTGGACTCGTCTGAGGAGGAGGCTACACGGACTCCGGTCCACGAGCCTCCGGTCCACGGGTCTTTGGCCCACGAGCCTCGGGTCGACGGGCCTTCGGCCCACGAGAGTTGGGCCCACGAGACCCCGGAGGAGCACACGTCTGGATGGGGTACTTGGTCGGGTCAGCCTGAGGAGCCGAGTGGCCATGCTGATGATGGCGGGGAGCCGACTCGTTTTGAGGAGGAGGGGGAGGAGGGGGGCAACGTCTACCAGCATGGTGCTACACGGCTCCCATCCGTGCCGGCGACCTGCGAGCAGAGGTGGTTGATTTTCCCTGATGGGGAGAGGTAAGTGCATTTAATATTTTTGTACCTTCTGCATTCACGTTTCTTCAAATAACTAATGCGTTGACCTTGTCACGCTGCAGGGGTTGGGACCACCATGAAAGTGTCCGTCGGCCCAACTCCGTCCTTGGAGTTCTGATTCGGCAAAACTTTCTGGGGTTTGTCACGTTGCCTGGTGAGGGTCGGCTTCCAGAGGTTGGATTGAGTTGGGAGCACTACTTGGCTGCCCCGGCCCCGCCGGGTGAGATTATCGATGGTGTCTTGTGCAAGACGAGGGCAGACATGGTGATCAGAAAGTTCTGGGTAATTTCTCCTTTACACAATTAAAAATCTTCAACTAGCTAGTTATTGATTGTACTAATCAATATTGTCTCATTTGATTGCAGACATTCTACAGGTGTGAGGAGGGATACGAGGAGGCGGCGGCAGATGTTATCCACAAGGAGTGCAAGCGCCTACTTCAGAACTTACGGCATGAGGCTCGGGTGCAGTCTGTTCGAGACTACTACGCCGACCGTGGTATCAAGAAGTCCAAGCAGGAGTGCCGCGATAAGTTCTTGAGTAAGGAGCAGTACATGAAGGTAATTCTTAAGGCCTTGTACTTAATTCCTTTATTTAGTAATTCATGGCCGTAGCGCTGAAGTTTCTATTTGCTAGCTTAGGCCCCTCAGAGATGGTGTGTGGATGGGATGGATTGTTGGGAGGTGTTGGTCGATGGGTGGTGCTCAAAAGAATGGCTGGCCACCCACAACGAGGCCAAGGACAAACGTGCCCAAATGGAAGGTGTGCCACACCACCAAGGCAGCTCCAACTTATTTCAGTACGAGCGGAACTGGGTATGTGGTTTGCTTCATGATTCATGCAATTCATTCATCATGCTAGCTTTAGCCCTTTAATTACTAATTTACTTTGTTTCTCTCTTTCAGGCACGCTACAATAAGGCGGATAAGGTGCCAGAGGTGTACGACCTGTATGCCATGGCCCACACTGGCTCTTACAAGAAAGTCAAGGCATTCTCTGCGTCTGACCTCGATGATCCAAAGAACTTCACCAACATCTCCGCCCACGAAAAGCTCGTGCAATATAGAGATCAGGGGAAGGCGAGGAAAGGGGAGGACTTTAAACCGAGCTAGGGTCCCATTGATACAGAGTTGCTGATGATATCTGGTGGCGGGAGGTCCCATGGCTCCATAGCCATGGGAGATGGACTTATCCGTTGTCCTAGCACTCTCCCAGAGATCAAGGCGCGCCAGTCGAGCTCCGCTCCTGAGATAAGGCCTCGTGAACGGCCAGTCCAACTTGCCATCAAGGTTAGTTATACGTACTCAGCTATCTTTCTCCATTACATTGTGTGTGCTTCCATCAATGATTACAAATGGTCATGTGAGTGGTATTGCAGGCTGCTATACAGAGTGAGAGAGATAGAACGGAGAAACTTCTGGCGGAGGCGGCGGAGAGGCAGCGGGAGTTGGAGGAGAGGACGACAAAGATGTTGGAGGAGGAGAGGGCACGGAATGACATGCAGGCAAGGGCCATGTATGAGCTCCTTGTGGTAAGTTTCTTCTGCAGATTACTTGCTAGTCTTAACATTTGAGTCTCATTACTAACTAGTATGACTCTGTTGTGAAAACCAAATGTGCAGTCTGTGTGCGAGAAGTCCGGTCAGACCGCTCCGCTGATGCCAGTGATTGCTCCTGGGAGCACGGTGAGTTTAATTTGAATGGACATTACTTGCTAGTCTTAACATTTGAGTGTCATAATGCTAACGAGACATTGGAAATGATCTTTGGTGCAGCTTAACTCCAGAAACGCATCGCACGATCCTTCTCCAGCTACCGGCACAAGCCAGCCCGCTCCTACACCTCCCTGATCACGGTAAATTTCTCTAGACTTAGACTTAGCTTTATTTCCTCCAATATGCTTACCATAATGACCTAGAGTTAGCTTCTTTTCCTTCAAAATGACTTAATAAGCTTACTTATGTCAAAAATTGCATAATTAACTTAGTTAGCTTACAAGTGATCCAATTTATCCAAGTTAGCTCTGAAATGACCCATTTTAGTAGATTAGCTCGTAAATGATCCATTTTACCTACGTTAGCTTTAAAATGACCCATTTCACCCAGGTTAGCTCCAAAATGACCCATTTGACCTAGGTTAGCTCCAAAATGACCCATTTCACCTTGGTTAGCTCCAAAATGACCCATTTCACCTAGATTTGCTCCTAAATGATCAATTTCACCTAAGTTAGCTAAAAACGATCCATTTCACCTAAATTAGCTCTTAAATGATCCATTTCACCTAAGTTAGGTCATAAACGACCCATTTCAACTTAGTTAGCTCCTAAAAGCTCATAAATGATCCATTTCACCTAAGTTAGCTCAAAAACGATCCATTTCACCTTACTTAGCTCAAAAACGATGCCCTTCACCTTAGTTAGCTTATAAACGACCCATTTCAACTAAGTTAGCTCATAAATGATCCATTTCACCAAAGTTAGCTCATGAACAACCCATTTCAACTTAGTTAGCTCATATATGATCCATTTCACCTAAGTTAGCTCATAAATGACATATACTTCTTGTTCTAGTCTTCTTCTTGTTCTATTCACTTATTTCTAACTTTCTTATTTACCATTTTGCAGATTTCATTCACTTCATGGAAGCTAGCTTGCTATGATGGAGTGCTTGCTTTTTCTTTGCTAAAACTTTGCATTGTATCTAGCTTGCTATGATAGAACTTGCTATGTTGATGAAACTTTGCTATGTAATATGTATATGGAACAATGTGTACGGATGGAACTTGATGGAACTTGCTATGTTGATGAAACTTTGCTATGTAATATGTATATGGAATTATGTGATGGATATGTGATATGTTTGCTGTTAAATATATCTATATATGTCATATATATTTGCTGTGAAAATTGTTGGATTAAAAAAACAGAAAAAAGAGACAATATGCAGGCTCTTTGCCATCTGCCACCGATGGCAAAGGGCTCTTTGCCATCAGCAGCGGACGGCAAGGAGGCCACGTGGCAGGCAACTGTGCTTCCTGGGAGGCTGACCAATTTGGTCAGTTTGCCTACAGTGGCTGATGGCAAAGGCTTTGCCATCCGCAGCGGACGGCAAAGGCCTGCCGTTAACCACCTAACGGAGTAACACGCATTTATTGTTGTCCATCTTCTTTGCCGTCCGCTGCTGATGGCAAAGGACCCTTTGCCGTCAGCTGCCCGAAGCAGATGGCAATGCAGCTCTTAGCCGTCCCCTACTTTGCCGTCACCTTTTGCCATCCGCGGCTGACGGCAAAGGTCTTTGCCGTCCGCCATCCATGCCTTTGCCGTCCGCCGTGGCAGATGGCAAAGTAGCAGATTCCTGTAGTGGTAGTATTGATTACATCTTGTAGTTGATTACTATATGGATTATTTGGTGGAAGATTATATGTTCAGATCCATTATGCTATCTAATACCCCTCTAATATTGAGCATGATTATCATTTGTGAGTAGTTACTTTTGTTCTTGAGGTCACGGGAGAAGTCATGTTGCAAGTAAACATGTGAACTTGGTATGTGTTTGATATTTTGTTGATATGTATGTTGTGGTTCCCTTAGTGGTGTTATGTGAACGTCGACTACATGGCACTTCACCATCTTTGGGCCTAAGGGAATGCATTGTGGAGTAGTTGTTAGATGATGGGTTGCTAGAGTGACAGAATTTTAAAGCCTAGTTTATGCGCTACTTTGTAAGGGACCGATTTGGATCCAATTATGTTTAATGCTATGGTTAGATTTTATCTTAATATTTTTCTTGTAGTTGCGGATGCTTGCGAGGGGGTTAATCATAAGTGGGAGGTTTGTTAGAGTAAGAACAGCACCCAAGCACCGATCCACCCACATATCAAATTATCAAAGTAGCGAACGTGAATCAAACAAACATGATGAAAGTGACTAGATAAAATTGCCGTGTGCCCTCAAGAACGCTTTGCTTATTATAAGAGTCCGTTTTGGCCTGTCCTTTGCCACAAAAGGAATGGGCTACCTTGCTGCACTTTATTTACCGTTACCGTTACTTGTTCGTTGCAAATTATATTGCTATCAAACTACCTGTTACCGACTATTTCAGTGCTTGTAGAAATTACCTTGTTGAAAACCACTTGTCATTTCCTTCGGCTCCTCGTTGGGTTCAACACTCTTACTTATCGAAAGGACTATGATTAACCCCTATACTTTTGGGTCATCAAGACTCTTTTCTGGCACTGTTTTCCGAGTGTGAAGCATTCTTGGTAAGTGGAAATTGGTAAGGAAAAATTATTACTACGTGCTGAAAGTTATTGTCACTTCTTACTATGGAAAACCATCCTTTGAGGGGTTTGTTCGGGGTTTCTTCACCTCGACCGGAAGCACAATTAGTTGCCCCTCAACCTACTGCACCTACTGAAAATATTGGTTATGTAATTCCTTCGGGTATGACAGAACAACTGCTAGTTAATCCTTATGGAGGAGATGGAACAGAACATCCTGATATGCACTTGATCTATGTGGATGAAATTTGTGGATTATTTAAGCTTGTAGGTTTACCCGGAGATGAAGCTAAGAAGAAGGTTTTCCCTTTATTTGTGAAGGGAAAAACATTGGCATTGTATAGGCTATGCGATGATATTGGATCTTGGAAGTGGAATCAATTGAAATTGGAATTTCACCAAAAAAATTATCCTATGCATCTAGTTCATCAAGTTTATTAGACAACCTCATAATAAAGAATTGCCTAGTAAGGATAAAATAGCTGGTCTTGCTTCTATTGCTATGCCTCCTACTGATCCTTTAGAACAATATTTGCCAGACCATGAAAATGATATGCACTTGCATGAAAGAAATGAAATAGATAAAGTATTCTCTGGAAAATATTTTCCTGCTCATAAGAAACAAGGTGCCTTAAAGGAAATATTTAACTTTTGTGGAAATTGAATAAGAGAGTCTCCCACGAGCTGGGGGGAGGCTTCTCCAATTGCTTAATGCTTTGACTAATCATCCTCTTAAGAAAATGAAATACTTTGATATCTTCTATAATGGACTAACTGATACTTCTAGGGACTTCCTAGATAGTTGTGTTGGTTGTGTTTTCAGGGAACAAACTATTGAACAAGATGAGGAATTGTTTAATAATATATTGAAGAATTATGATGATTGGACTCTTCCTGAACCACCGCCTAAACCCACTCCAAAGAAGAGGGGTATCTTATTTCTCAGTCCTGAAGATGTGCAAGACGCAAAGAAATGTATGAAGGAAAAAGGTATCAAAGCTGAAGATGTTAATAATTTCCCACCTATTGATGAAATATATGGACTTGACAAACCACCACCATAGGTGGTGGAGGTAAAAAAATCGTAAAGTTGATTAAAGTGACATCCCTTACAATAAACACCCTAGTCAATGCATATATGAATTTGATAGGTACATCATCAAACAAGATCACTTTAATGCAAATGTTATGAAACAATTGAAATACAACTTTGGTATGATTGTTCACTTGAGTGACTTGTTATTTACAATCACTAATGACGTTAGAGGTGTAGGAAAACATGCCTTTATGTTTCAAACTCAGTTAGAACAAGTTGCTAAATCCCAAATTGAATTGCTTAGTGAAATGAATAATAATACGAATGACTATGTTGTTAGAGTAGTAACTAGAGGAGACAAAATGATTGAGGAACCACTTTATCCTGAGGGACACCCTAAAAGAATTGAACAAGACTCTCAAATAATTAATACTCATGCACCTAGTCCTTATAAAAAGAAGAAGAAAAAGAAAAATGATAGGACTTTCCATACCTCTAGTGAACCTGAAATAGAAAAACCTCCTGAAGATAATAATGATGTCTCTATCTCAGATGGTGAAACTCAATCTGGTAATTAACATTAACCTACTGATAATGAAAAAGATAATGGTGATGTTCATGAAGAAACCGAACCAGACAATCATAAAGAACCAGATAATGATGTTGAAATAGAACCTGCTGTTGATGTTGATAACCTACAACCTAAAAATAAAAGATATGAAAAAAGAGACTTTGTTACTAGAAAACATGGAAAATAAAGAGAACCATGGGTTAAAAAACCCATGCCCTTTCCACCTAAACCAACTAAGAAAAAAGATTATGAAGAATTTGAACGCTTTGCTGAAATGCTTAGGCCAGTCATTTTGCGCACCCGCTTGACTGATATTTTAAAGATGGCCCCTTATGCAAAATACATGAAAGACATCATCACTAATAAGAGAAAGATACCTGAAGCTGAAATCTCCAACATGCTTGATAATTATTCTTTTATCGATGGAGAACCAAAAAACTTGAAGATCCAGGAATACCAACTATACCATGCTCCATCAAGAGAAATCATGTCAAAACTGCTTTGTGTGATTTAAGAGCTAGTGTTAGTGTTATGCATTTCTTTTTATATAAAGACTTGATTTGAATAAACTCACACCTACTGAAATATCTTTGCAAATGGCTGATAAATCAACTGCCATACCTATCGGTATTTGTGAGGATGTTGTCGGGGTACACAAACAGGGGTGTTTGTTTCCCCTGACTTGTGCATGGACAAAAAGCCTCTGGCCCGATGGCCAGGGCTTGTCGGGAAAATGGCTTACCTCAATATAGCAGAACCCGTCGATACAAGCCCAAGTCGAGCCAACACAAGGCTGAGCCAGAGAAGCCGCTCTTCGTGAGATCAAGGAGTGTATCAAAAAGACCAAGCCAACATACAAGGCAAAGATTCCAAGAAAAGTGTCTTTTGCTGGCCAGGCTAGGCCGGCAAGATCGATACAACAAACAAGAGTGAACCTAACTGCGCTAGCCGCGTCTTCAGGATGACAGGAGACCGAAGCGCGCACCCCTCCAAGAAGGCCCGGCAAGCTTTGCCCCCGGCAGGCACATGCCAAATACCACTGCTCCACCGCATCATGACGCCAGTCACTTATCGATGCAGTGTCGAGCCCCCAGGCAGCAAAGTGGCGCTCACTAAGCATGTGGCGGTTTGATGGAAGATAGATCACACCCATTTGACACCCGTCCAGGAGCATGTCAAGATGATAAGCAAAAGCTGGTTAGGCGGCGATGTAAGCTTGCTGGGGATGCACCTCCGCTCGCCACCTAAGGTAGCATATATGGCATTTTGTCCTAAGTGCCAAAGTTAGGTATGATAGCACTGTCGGCTATCTAATAACAAGATAATGTCTGTTTTGCCACTATGGTTACCCCTTGGGCTATAAAAGGATGTCCAGCGCAATTAGAGAGGGAATTTGAACCCTCTGACACTTGTACTCACGTAGCAGCTCTCCCCGAGGCTACCTTGCGGGGTTTGAGTGATGTGTGTCGTCGTGTTTCTCTAACCAATCCACTAAATCAAGAGTAGGGTTTTACACTTCTCAGCAGCCCGAATCTGGGTAAAAATCACCGGAGTCTCGTCACCGTGCTTCCTCATGGCCTCCGCTCTTTGTGCAACGTGTCTCCCCCCCCCCCGCCGAACCACAAAGGGGCCCGTGGTCCCATAGGTGATTGTGTTCACCCACGACATCTTTGGCGCGCCAGGTAGGGGAAAATCGCTTCCGCGAACCCGAAGTTGTGAACAGTGCGTCGATCTTCATCGTCACCTTCTTCGTCCATGGTTTCGAAGAAGAGGAGCAATGCTGCTCCCTAGCCTCCTCCTTCCAAGACTCCATCGCACATCTTGCCGCAACAGCGGCAACGGCGAGAGCGAGGGACGTCGGCGCTATGGTTGCCGCCGCTGGCATGGATAGCATAGCCGCCATGCTGTCTGTGGTCGAAAGGAGGGACGGGCCGAGCAGCGGCACCGTCCTTCTCACCGTCCTCTATCGAGCACACCTAGTCACAAGAGGTGCCACTCGGTCTGACTGATAAGAGAATGGTGCGTACTTGGCCTCCCTCTCCTTCTTCCTCACCAATGATCGGATTGCATAGCGGTGATGCCGCCGACATCAATAAGCCCGCATGAAGCTCAGTCATGCATTTATTCCGCCAAGGGTAAATCCTGAGTTGAATACTGGGGCGAATCCGCCGGTTGGCACCCCCGGCAAGCAATCCAGGGCAAGGCCCCATGCGCCAGCGTGTCTTTCACGCCGGTTGCTGAGGGATCATTAGAAGTAAGGGAAAGGAGGGAGGGACCATTTTTTTCTCTTTTTCATGATGTTTCATTAATTGTGAATGTTAACATTGATCCCTTGGCATGTGCCGGGGTTGAGCACGTGATTAACGGACCACCTAGTTCCTCCATTTTGTTCCTCCCTGTTTTCCCCTTTTTTTCAGGGCAAAAGGGGATATATATGGTGTAGGATCGAAAGTAGGTCTAAAGGGGGGGGTGATTACACTAGTTGACCAAACAAAAATCTAACCTTTTCCCAATTTCAGTTGTGAGCAGATCTTAGCAACTTAGCACAAGTCAAGCAATGAACCTACACATGCAATTCTAAGAGTGTGGCAGCAGAAAGTAAAACATTGCATATGAAGGTAAATGGAAGGGTTTGGAGAGTGCAAACGCAATGATGACACGGAGATTTTTGGCATGGTTTCGATAGGTGGTGCTATCGTATGTCCATGTTGATGGAGACTTCAACCCACGAAGGGTAACGGTTACGCGAGTCCACGGAGGGCTCCACCCATGAAGGGTCCATGAAGAAGAAACCTTGTCTATCCCACCATGGCCATCTCCCATGAAGGACTTGCCTCACTAGGGTAGATCTTCACAAAGTAGGCGATCTCCTTGCCCTTACCAACTTCTTGGTTCAACTCCACAATCTTGTCGGAGGCTCCCAAGAGACACCTAACCAATCTTCAATGAGCTATATGTTATGAATTACCAAAACCACCCGGGGATTAGTTGCACTTTCAATCTCCCTCTTTTTGGTAATTGATGACAACATATAGATCAAAGCTTTGAAAAATGATAATATTAATGAAATACTTCGTCGCTTTGAGAAGTATGTGATAAGAAAGAGCTCCCCCTAAATTTGTGCATTATTTAAAATTTGCTTTTGAATGCAAATGCACAATCGATTAGGATCTTGGGTCACTCTTCCATGTCACATACATCTTGGTGGAGCGCTCAAAATGATAAGAGTTGAATAACATGCACTCATCACCAAGGATACAAATGATTGATCATCATACACAAATTATCATGGATATAAGCATGCAAGCAAACATTAAGCATAGTATGATCAAACACATGATCACGTAAGTATCTCACGAGCAAAGCACAAATTGTAGAATAGGAATCAAACAACCAAACGACCAAAGTAGAAAGAGTAGCAAATGAAACCAACCAACAAAAAGCAAAACACATACTCTCTCTCTCTCTCTCTTGAAGCCTATGATCTATACGCTTTATCCCCCTTTGGCAACAAGTTACCAAAAAGTTTGAAAACATATAGTGCTATACGACACTCGAGGCACGACCTCTGGGAGCTCCTGAAGGGGTCTTATGGATTTTTGCTATGGTGTGCGTAGATAACGTGGAGAGGAGGACATCTGCAAATGCCTCTGAAGGCGTCTGTGGAGCTGGAGGTGTTGACACTGGAGGTACAACTGTGGCAGTGGCTGCAGGTGCTGAAGTGGCAGTCCTGGAGTCTCTAGCATCTAGCATAGCAGATGATCTTTGTGCCCTTGGCACTCTCTGAAATGTGTTTGTCGTGGGTCTATCATCGCGATCCTCCGCATCCTATTGTAACTTCTCCACAATGGTTTGTATCGCAGTGACCTTCACATCTAGATCATGGAATTTAGTCTCAATGATACTCTGAAGACTTTCCTAATTTTGAGTCAAGGTGGCCAAGCTCTTCTCAATTCTCATGGTGGCCTTTGATGTCTACTACACAACCTTCTTATTGTAGATGTTGTTGGGCCTGCAAGTGCACAGGTTTGTAGGACAGTAGCAAATTTCCCTCAAGTGGATGACCTAAGGTTTATCAATTCGTAGGAGGCGCAGGATGAAGATGGTCTCCCTCAAACAACCCTGCAACCAAATAACAAAGAGTCTCTTGTGTCCCCAACACACCCAATACAATGGTAAATTGTATAGGTGCACTAGTTCGGCGAAGAGATGGTGATACAAGTGCAATATGGATGGTAGATATAGGTTTTTATAATCTGAAAATATAAAAACAGCAAGGTAACTAATGATAAAAGTGAGCGTAAACGGTATTGCAATGATAGGAAACAAGGCCTAGGGTTCATACTTTCACTAGTGCAAGTTCTCACAAAAATAATAACATAGATAGATCATATAAAAATCCCTCAACATGCAACAAAGAGTCACTCCAAAGCCACTAATAGCGGAGAACAAATGAAGAGATTATGGTAGGGCATGAAGCCACCTCAAAGTTATTCTTTTGGATCGATCTATTGAAGAGTTCGTACTAGAATAACACCTTAAGACACAAATCAACCAAAACCCTAATGTCACCTAGATACTCCATTGTCTCCTCAAGTATCCGTGGGCATGATTATATGATATGCATCACACAATCTCAGATTCATATATTCAACCAACACAAAGTACTACAAAGAGTGCCCCAAAGTTTCTACCAGAGAGTCAAGACGAAAATGTGTGCAAACCCCTATGCATAGGTTCATGGGCGGAACCCGCAAGTTGATCACCAAAACATACATCAAGTGGATCACACGATATCCCATTGTCACCACAGATATGCACGACAAGACATACATCTAGTGTTCTCAAATCATTAAAGACTCAATCCGATAAGATAACTTCAAGAGGAAAACTCAATTCATCACAAGAGTGTAGAGGGGGAGAAACATCATAAGATCCAACAATATTAGCAAAGCTCACGATACATCAAGATCGTGCCATAGAGAGAACACGAGAGAGAGAGATAAATATCAAACACATAGCTACTGGTACATACCCTCAGCCCTAAGGGTGACCTACTCCCTCCTCATCATGAAGAGCGCCAGGATGATGAAGATGGCCACCGGTGATGGGTTCCCCCTCAGGCAGGGTGCCGGAATGGGCTCTCGAGAGGTTTTTGGTGGTTACAGAGGGTTGCGGCGGCGGAACTCCCGATCTATTTTCTTTGTCGATGTTTTTAGGGTACGTAGTCTTATATAGGCGAAAGAAGTCGGTCGGGGGAGCCTTGAGGGGCTCACAAGAGTGGAGGGCGCGCCCAGGGGGGTGGGCGCGCCCCCCTATCTTGTGGCTTCCTCGATGCTCCCCTGGCTTGCACTCCAAGTTTCCTGGGTCACGTTCGTTCCAAAAATCATGCTGCCGAAGTTTTCATTCCGTTTGGACTCCGTTTGATATTCCTTTTCTTCGAAATACTGAAACAGGCAATAAAACAACAATATGGGCTGGGCCTCCAGTTAATAGGTTAGTCCCAAAAGTAATATAAAATTGTGTAATAAAGCCC
This sequence comes from Triticum aestivum, assembly GCF_018294505.1. Taxonomy (NCBI): domain Eukaryota; kingdom Viridiplantae; phylum Streptophyta; class Magnoliopsida; order Poales; family Poaceae; genus Triticum; species Triticum aestivum. The sequence goes on along the minus strand of NC_057807.1, from coordinate 114,200,015 downwards.
ATAATCATTAAAAACAGATAATAAAATAGTATGAATGCTTTATAAATTATAGATACGTTGGAGACGTATCAGCATCCCCAAGCTTAATTCCAGCTCATCCTCGAGTAGGTAAATGATAAAATAAAGAATTTATGTAGTGTGGATGCTAGAAGGTGCACAAGTTTGATCAATGATAATTTCAACCACCTTTGCTAGCATGATTATAAGTCATAACAGTAGTTCATCTCATAAAACTTCTCACGAACAAGTAACAAGCAATTCACATGTTAAAGCATAGACCATAAACTTTCTTGAAAACTAGCAAACTTCATACTCAGTCATCAAACAATTACAATTCATCTTATTTTCAGGAATAGCAAACTCCACATACTCAACTATCATATAGTCTTCTACGATTGCTAACACTCACGCAATACTAATGGTTATGGTGTTTCAATCGGACACTGAGAAAGATAGGGGCTTATAGTGTTGCCTCCCAACGTATTCACCTTTGGGTGATGTCAACAATAATAGTTCATGCTAACTTACATCCAATTGGATATATATATCAGGATATTTCCAACACGAGGTACTTGCCAAAGGATAAAATGAAAAAGGGAGAGGTGAAGATCACCTTGACTTTTGCATAAAGTAAAAGACATAAAGTAAAAGATAGGCCCTTCGCAAAGGGAAGCAGAGGTTGTCATGCGCTTTTAGGGTTGGATGCACAAAATCTTAATGTGAAAGAACATCACTTTATATTGCCACTTGTATATGGACCTTTATTATGCAGTCCTTCACTTTTATTGCCTCCATAACAAGATCGTATAAAGCTATTTTCTTCACACCAAAAGATCATACATATTTAGAGAGCAATTTTTATTGCTTGCACGGATGACAACTTACTTGAAGGATCTTACTCAATCCATAGGTAGGTATGGTGGACTCTCATGGCAAAACTGGGTTTAAGGATATTTGGAAGCACTAGTAGTATCTCTATTTGGTGCAAGGAATTTTGGCTAGCATGAGGGGGAAAAGCAAGATCAACATGTTTGAATGATCCATAACAATATACTTTAACTGAGATGTGCGAAAACATAACCCATTACGTTGTCTTCCTTGTCCAACATCAACTCTTTAGCATGTCATACTTAATGAGTGCTCACAATTATAAAAGATGTCTAGGATAGTATATTTATATGTGAAATCTCTTTTCCTTCAATATTCTTTCATGAATTGTTCAAATGACCAATACAATGCTTGCTAACCTTCAATAAATTTACAACCTCTACTTCTTAGATGTGACGTCATTACTCCCCATGGGATAAGCAAATGAAACATATATAATTTCAGATTTATGACAATTAACTCATTCAACAATTTACTCATAGGAAATAACTGAAGCACACGAGTGAATGAAAAACTACTCCAAAAAAATATAAGTGAAGATCAATGAGTAGCTAAATAATTATGTAACTATGTGAAGACTCTCTCTCATTAAAGAATTTCAGATCTTGGTATTGTATTCAAACGACAAGCAAAACAAAATAAAATGACATTGCAAGGATAGCACAACTCATGTGAAGAAGCAAAAACTTAGGCTCAACCGATACTAACCGATAGTTGTTGAAGAAGAAAGGTGGGATGCCTAACGGGGCATCCCCAAGCTTAGAGCTTGAGACTCCTTGAAATATTATCTTGGGGTGCCTTGGGCATCCCGAAGATTGAACTTTTGTGTCTCCTTAATTCCTCTTATATCATGGTTTCTCTTTTTATCAAAAAGCTTCATCCACACCAAACTCAACAAGAACTCGTGAGATAGGTTAGTATAAACCAATGCAAAACCTTATCATTTTCTACTGTAACAAATCACAAAAATTATTATTCAACATTGCATACTAAATACCTCTGCATATTTAATACTCCTATCGTCAAATAGAATCATTAAACAAGCAAACATATGCAAACAATGTAAACATAACAGCAATCTGCCAAAACAGTACAGTCTGTAAAGAATGCAAGAGTATCAATACTTCCATAACTCCAAAAATTATGAGAAAAATACTACGCTGTAGAATATTTATCAGAGCTCATTATGCAAAAAGTTTCAACACTATAGCATTCTCTAAATTTTCTAGGGAATTTTTCCAACAACGGTAAACTTTCTGTTTTCAAACAGCAACATGTGTACTAGCAAAATAAGCATGATATAGGCTATCCTTGACATTCTTATTGAAACTATAGATGCAAAACATTATTATAAATAACAGCAAGAAAAACTAACAAAATAAAATGACGCTCCAAGCAAAACACATATCATGTGGTGAATAAAAATATAGCTCCAAGTAAAGCTACCGATGAACGAAGACGAAAGAGGGGATGCCATCTGGGGCATCCCCAAGCTTAGGCTTTTGGCTATTCCTGAATATTATCTTGGGGTGGCTTGGGCATCCCCAAGCTTAGGCTCTTGCCACTCCTTATTCCATATTCCATCGAATCTTTACCCAAAACTTGGAAACTTCACAACACAAAACTCAACCGAAAACTCGTAAGCTCCGTTAGTATAAGAAAATAAAACCACCACTTAGGTACTGTAATGAACTCATTCTAAATTCATATTTTTGTAATATCTACTTTATTACAACTTATCTATGGTTCATACCACTTAATACTAGCCATAGAAGCATCAAAATAAGCAAACAACACACAGAAAACAGAATCTGTCAGAAACAGAACAGTCTGTAGTAATCTGTATCAAACGTATACTTATGGAACTCCAAAACTTGTACAAAATTAGGAAGTCCTAAGAAATTTGTGTACCAATCCATATCAGAAAGAATCAAATCAGCAGCACGTTTCTGTGAATTAATAGAACTAATTTACTGGGTGCAAAAGTTTCTGATTCTCAGCAGGATCAACACAACTATCACTGTAAGCTATCCTAAAGGTCTCACTTGGTACTTTACTGAAACAAAAGCTATAAAACATGATTACTACAGTAGCATAATCATGTGAACACACAAAAACAGTAAGGGTAAATATTGGGTTGTCTCCCAACAAGCGCTTTTCTTTAATGCCTTTCTAGCTAGGCATGATGATGGCAATGATGCTCACATAAAAGATAAGAATTGAAACATAACGGGAGCATCATGAAGCATATGAATAACACATTTAAGCCTAACCCACTTCCTATGCATTGGGATTTTGTGAGCAAACAACTTATGGGAGCAATAATCAACTAGCATAGGAAGGCAAAACAAGCATAGTTTCAAGATTTTCAACACATAGAGAGGAAACTTGGCATTATTGCAATTCCTACAAGCATATATTCCTCCCTCATAATTTTTCAGTAGCATCATGAATGAATTTAACAATATAACCAGCACCTAAAGCATTCTTTTCATGATCTACAAGCATAGAAAATTTACTACTCTCCACATAAGCAAATTTCTTCTCATGAATAGTGGAAATATCATAAAGACTTGAACACTAAAAATTGTTTCCACATTAAAAGAGTAATGTTCAGAAAAAGGGTAATCATAATCATGGCAAGTTTTATAAATATAATCATCACTACTTTTTATAGCATAAGTTTCATCACAATAATCATCATAGATAGCAACTTCGTTCTCATAATCAATTGGAACCTCTTCCGAAGTAGTGTAATCATCACTAAATAAAGTTGACACTCTTCCAAATCCACTTTCATCAATATAAGCATCATAAATAGGAGGCATGCTATCATCATAATAAATTTTCTCATCAAAACTTGGGGGACAAAAAATATCATCTAAATCAAATATAGCTTCCCCAAGCTTGTGGCTTTGCATATCATTAGCATCATGGATATTCAAGGAATTCATACTAACAACATTGCAATCATGCTCATCATACAAAGATCTAGTACCAAACATTGTAATGCATTCTTCTTCTAGGAATTGAGCACAATTTTCCTTTTCATCATACTCACGAAAGATATTAAAAAGATGAAGAGTATGAGACAAACTTAACTCCATTCTTTTTGTAGTTTTCTTTTATAAACTAAACTAGTGATAAAACAAGAAACAAAAAGATTTGATTGCAAGATCTAAAGATATACCTTCAAGCACTCACCTCCCCAGCAACGGCGTCAGAAAAGAGCTTGATGTCTACTACACAACCTTCTTCTTGTAGACGTTGTTGGGCCTGCAAGTGCACAGGTTTGTAGGACAGTAGCAAATTTCCCTCAAGTGGATGGCCTAAGGTTTATCAATCCGTAGGAGACATAGGATGAAGATGGTATCTCTCAAACAACCCTGCAACCAAATAACAAAGAGTCTCTTGTGTCCCCAACACATCCAATACAATGGTAAATTGTACAGGTGCACTAGTTCGGCGAAGAGATGGTGATACAAGTGCAATATGGATGGTAGATATAGGTTTTTGTAATCTGAAAATATAAAAACAGCAAGGTAACTAATGATAAAAGTGAGCGTAAACGGTATTGCAATGATAGGAAACAAGGCCTAGGGTTCATACTTTCACTAGTGCAAGTTCTCTCAACAATAATAACATAGATAGGTCATATAACAATCCCTTAACATGCAACAAAGAGTCACTCCAAAGCCACTAATAGCGGAGAACAAACGAAGAGATTATGGTAGGGTATGAAACCACCTCAAAGTTATTCTTTCAGATCGATCTATTCAAGAGTTCGTACTATAATAACACCTTAAGACACAAATAAACCAAAACCCTAATGTCACCTAGATACTCCATTGTCACCTCAAGTATCCGTGGGCAGGATTATACGATATGTTACACACAATCTTAGATTCATCTATCCAACCAACACAAAGTACTTCAAAGAGTGCCCCAAAGTTTCTACCGGAGAGTCAAGACGAAAACGTGTGCCAACCCCTATGCATAGGTTCATGGGCGGAATCCCCAAGTTGATCACCAAAACATACATCAAGTGGATCACGTGATATCCCATTGTCACCACAGATACGCACGGCAAGACATACATCAAGTGTTCGCAATTCATTAAAGACTCAATCCGATAAGATAACTTCAAGAGGAAAACTCAATTCATCACAAGAGAGTAGAGGGGGAGAAACATCATAAGATCCAACTATAGTAGCAAAGCTCGCGATACATCAAGATCGTGCCATAGAGAGAACACGACAGAGAGATCAAACACATAGCTACTGGTACATACCCTCAGCCCCGAGGGTGAACTACTCCTTCCTCGTCATGGAGAGCGCCGGGATGATGAAGATGGCCACCAGTGATGGGTTCCCCCTCCGACAGGGTGCTGGAACGGGCTCCCGAGAGGTTTTTGGTGGCTACAGAGGCTTGCGGTGGCGGAACTCCTGATCTATTTTCGTTGTCGATGTTTTTAGGGTACGTAGGCTTATATAAGCGAAAGAAGTCGGTCGCGGGAGCCTCGAGGGGCCCACAAGAGTGGAGGGCGCGCCTAGGGGGTGGGCGTGCCCCCCTATCTTGTGGCTTCCTCGATGCTCCCCTGGCTTGCACACCAAGTTTCCTGGGTCACGCTCGTTCCAAAAATCACGCTGCGAAAGGTTTCATTCTGTTTGGAGTCCGTTTGATATTCCTTTTCTTCGAAATACTGAAACAGGCAATAAAACAGCAATATGGGCTGGGCCTCCGGTTAATAGGTTAGTCCCAAAAGTAATATAAAAGTGTATAATAAAGCCCATAATCATTCAAAACAGATAATAAAATAGCATGAATGCTTCATAAATTATAGATATGTTGGATACGTATCAGCCTCAAGCAGATAACTGAGTTGATCTTGCTTGGTCTTGAGATTTGCAACTGAAGCATCTGGGGCACTTGCTGCCTTTGCTGACTTTCCTGATTTTGAGTCATGGTGGCCAAGCTCTTCTCAATTCTCACGGTGGCCTCAAGAAGATAACTAAGTTGATCTTGCTTGGTCTTGAGATTTTCAACTGAAGCATCTAGGGCACTTGCTGCCTTTGCTGCTTTTGCAGCCTTTGCTCTCTTTATCTTCTCCTGGGCATCTGCACAAGTAGGATGTGAAGCATCCATTACAACCTCGTTGTCCTCAAAGTATGGCCTAAGGGGAAGGTGCTCTCTGTCCAGTATATATGTCCCAGTTCCCATCTTGGAGTTGATCAAAGTCTGAATGTGAGGGGGATATCCACAAGACCTCTTTTGGTCTGTAGATGTTCTCTTCACAGTCTTTACTATCAAGCTCATCACCTTGAATTTCTGTGGAACATCAAACAAGTGTAGCAAGTTGATGGAGTGACGACGAATCATCCTATGATCTCCTGACTTGGGCAATAAGTTGTGCCTCAAGATGGTATTCACGGTGGTCAAACCAGCAAGCAAATAATATATAGAGCCAAACTTGTGTGTGTCCAATGCTACATTTGGGATTGGCTTGTACATGTTAGCCATGGAGTTGTGATTCTTTCTTGGATTACTGTACGCATCAAGATCATCTTCAGCTTCCTCGGGGGCATTGATCAACTTCCCATCCTGAGATAGTTGACTGATATTTGGTTCCTTCTGTCATCCATACTAACTTTCCATCATGGTAGAAGTGAGCTGTGGAGTAGAATTGCATTATCATCTCATCATTCCACTTTGTCAACTTCTGTCCCACAAATGCATCAACACCATTCATTCTGAAGCTTTCATGCACATGAGGAAAGTAGTCTTCATTGGTGTCAATGTACTTCTAGTCCACCCATTTCATGCCACACACAATGGGTTTCTTGTCCAATAGGACAGTCTCATAGAAGTCTTGTTGTTCCTTGGTGTGAAAGCAGCAGTCCACAACAGTCCTCCTTCTAGTGGCATAAGAATCAGTCTTCCTCCATAGTCTTAGATCTGCATCCTTTCTTAACTTCATATTCTCTACCACAGGATGTGGTATGGAATCTTGGGCTTGAGCTTTTTGAGCACTAGTGGCTCTTCCTCTTCTTGAGCTTCAGGCACTTGGGCCTTGTTCTTTTCAGTAGCTGAGATGTTCCTTGTTGATCTCTTGGGAGCTTCAGCTGGAGCTTTGGGCTTGGGGGCAGACTTGGGCTTAGAAGGAGTAGCCCCAGTCCTGATGGCATCCCCCATCGGCTTCTGAGTCTTGGCAGGAGGTGCAACAAGCTCTTCCTCCTCCTCCTCATCATCATCTTCCATCATGGAAGGTCTTCCAAGCACCTTAGCAGTAGTAGTTCTGGCCCTCTTCTTCTTCTTACCATCAGCTGCCTCATCATTAGACTGTTCCAAGGTGATCTTCATTGTTTCTTGACTTGGCACTTTTCTGGGTTTGGACATAGGATTCCTCTTCACAGGAGCCTTCTTGGGAAGGCCTGGCTTTATGGCAACAACAGCATACTCCTTCTTGAGTACTTTCTTCTTGGAAGTCACTTCCTCCTCAATCACAAAATCTTCATCCTCATATTCAAATGTCCTTTTCTTCCTTTGCCTAGTAGCTACCTTAGGCAAGTTGATGGGAGTGCTCCTACTCCCCTCATCATAGCTGCTAGAAGGACTAGTGCCGTCACTAAGGTTGAGCTGCTCTTCAGACCTGTTCTGACTATCACTCCTATGACATATCTGCAATAGACCTTGTGAATGGTTGGGTGATAGAGTAGATGAGCATCAGAAAGTACAACTTGTTTTGCAAAAATATTTAGATAAAAACTAAGTTTTAGTTTTTTGCAAAAAGCATTTCGGAGCTACCGATTTGACAAACTCGGTGGCATCGAAGCACTAACAGAGTCTAAACATACAGTTTTGGTCAGACCGAAATGCAGATCGGTGACTTCGAGATGCTAGGGTTTCACAGAGAAAGTGATTTTGGCCTCACCGATCAATACACTTCGGTCAAACCGAGATGTACTTGTGCAATCGCCAGGGCCAATCGGTGTGACCGAGATCCTCAGATTGATCGGTCCAATATGGGTTCAGCAGAAACCTAACCGTAAGTTTTTTCATAAAATATATTCTAAGGACTTCGTTTGGTGGATAGATTAATCTCATACGTGGGGGGAACAATGGCAATATTCTTTGTGCAAGAATCAGAGAAATGGAAAGCACAAGTCAAATCCGTACCCTAACTTAGCGACAGATTCGCTACGGCGGCAATGGCGGAAACCAGCAGTGGAGGGTCACTGGAGATGACGGTGATGATCCGGAGACCAAGGGCGGCACTGCTGGGGCGCGAGCTCGTGCGGTTTGAAGTGATTTTCAACCGTACGAGTACGCAAGGAATATATACCCATGCACTATCGGTGGTGCCGAGTGGAACTACTCGGTGGCACCAAGATGCAAAACTGCTGACAGTTGCTGCAACACAGTTCTAATCGGTGGCACCGAGGTGAAAACCTAGATCAACTTACTGATCTCGGTGAGACCGAATTGGAAAGGTCGGTCTGACCAAAAATCATTAAGAGGTTTTGGAAGTTAATCCCTTGACGGATCGGTGGCTCCGAGTTCTCCTCACCCGGAGGGTCCGAAAGAGACTTGTTCAGACTTTGTGATGTAGCATGAATAGAGTTTGAGACGAGAAAAAGCATAGGTAGCTAGAGGAAGTACTTAGGCATTCTTGTCCATCCATTTGGCAAAAGAAGACCAAACAATCAAAACAACAAATGGATGTCCTCGAATGGAGAAAATTATGCAACCAACATGCTCACACAATAAGATAGCAAATAAACCATGTGCATACACTAGCATCTATCAAGCAATTGGCGATGACTAGGTCATCTATATATGAGTATATTGACTGAGGAATCAAATGAGAGAACATTTGATCGTAGGTCATACTCATCGTTTAAGCACGAGTGGGCTTACCACTTTTACATAAAGCATTGTTGTGTTCGCATCATTAGAGTTGCTTTGGATCAATTCTTAGAGTAAAGCTCCGCCTAGATGTGATATCCCTCCTTACAGGGATGAACTAACCCTGAGTTTTGTTGATGACGACTTCATGTAGGTGTTGAAGATGTCGATGCTCAATGTTGATGCAGATCATTTGGAGCAATCCATTGGAGTGTTACACTTTCAATACCTACACAGGCTAGTCCCACAAGGAACATGCAAGGATATCCATAGACATAGAGTGAAACACACATGTGATGATGTCCATGAAAGCATTAGGTTACCCAGTCCCTTCTCTTACTAACAAGAGGGTTTGTTGTCGGTGTCAAAACCGGTGGATCTCGGGTAGGGGGTCCCGATCTGTGTGTCTTAGGCCAATGGTAACAGGAGGCAAGGGACACAATGTTTACCTAGGTTCGGGCCCTCTCGATGGAGGTAAAACCCTACTTCCTGCTTGATTGATATTGATGATATGAGTAGTACAAGAGTTGATCTACCACAAGATCGTAGAGGCTAAACCCTAGAAGCTAGCCTATGATGATTATGATTGTGATCGTCCCTCTAAGGACCAAACTCTTCGGTTTATATAGACACCAGAGAGGGCTAGGGTTTACATGGAGTCGGTTACAAAGAAGGAAATATAATATCTGGATTGCCAAGCTTGTCTTCCACGCAAAGGAGAGTCCCATCCGGACACGGGACGGAGTCTTGAGTCTTGTATCATCGCGCTCCAACAGTCCGGACGAAGCATATAGTCCGGCTGTCCGGATACCCCCTAATCCAGGACTCCCTCAGTAGCCCCTGAACCAGGCTTCAATGACGATGAGTCCGGCACGCAGTCTTGTCTTCGGAATTGCAAGGCGGGTTCCATCTTCAAATACTCCAAAGTAATCATCGAACACTTGAACCGTGTCCGGATCTGCAAGATGATCTTCACATACCACCGTAGGGGGCATAGCATAAATCTGATCTGCTAGCAATCTTTGTGCGTCGTGCCCTTGTATCGTGGCCCGGCCCAACACAAACCGGTTTTTCTTAGCCCACCTTGATACACGTTGCAGGGTGGTTTTATTGGCATGCCCTACCAAAGCAGAGATCGTGTTCCCCTTATTACGGGATCTTCCATCAATGCGGGCGTGCGCCACCCCACGACGACTGTTGGTATGACTCCGTGTTTTTAGATAAGTCTCAAGCGGTCACGCCGGGGACTCTTGATATTCACCCCATTTATAAAGGGGCCGAGGCCTATACCTCTTTTCCACCACCCTTGCTCCCTTTTGCATCTCGAGCTCCAACACCCAAGACCCAAACTCAAACACCCCAGATTCTCCAATGTGTCCGGATCCAACCTTCAAGGCCGGTGGGTGGCTTCCTCGATCAAACAGGAGGACATTGCGAGGCTTAGGGAGGTCGGATATCTGACTGCCGACATCCAGCACAGGCTTCCTGCTCCAGGGCAGGTCATCCCTACTCCCGAACCTAATGAGAGCGTCGTATTTTTTCCTCACTTCCTCCGCGGCTTGGGCCTCACCCTCGATCCCTTTGTGTGGGGGCTCATGTTATATTACAGGTTAGATTTTCACGATCTAGCCCCGGACGCTATCCTCCATATCTCGTCGTTCATCATTGTGTGCGAGGCTTTTCTCCACGTCACTCCACACTTCGGCTTATGGCTCAAGACCTTCAATGTGAAGCCGAAGATGATCGGGGGCGACATGTAGAGTGCGGAGGTGCCATAATTAGCAGGAACGCTGATGCCCCGTGGCCAGAGGTCTCTTTCCCAGAGGTATCCGATTTATGGCGGCGGAGGTGGTTTTACGTCATGGCTACCCGAGGCACAAAGTGGGTGGCTGCCCCCGACTTCCGCTCGGGCCCTCCGTCACAACTGGCGTCATGGACCAACATAGGACGAGATTGGGGGTCTGCTAGTGATGTACCAACACTGCAGAGCCGTATCCGGGAGCTTCTTGAAAGGGGCATTAACCTTGTCAGCATAATTTAGGTAATGCTAATCCGACGGATGTTGCCGTGCAAACGCCGGCCTCTCCGGATGTGGGAGTTCAATCCAGAGGGTCCACGGACTATTCAACACTTCTTCGGCCTGAAGCTCGAAGGGATGTGTAAATTATTTTTCGGACCACAAGTAAAGTGTCCGGACACCACCAAGGATGCGGGCCTAAGTCGCAATCGCCTAGATACCCAAGTAAGTAACCCTGAAACCGGACACTTCATTTATATTTATCATAATCATCATTCTAAAAATCCTCCGTGGCCAGGAATGGCTCAGCAAAGCGGAGAGAATCAGGTGTCCGGCGCCACTTCCCGAAGGCTCGCCTAGTCCTACCATAGCCAAGATGCTTGGCCAGGTGCTTAGCAAAATGCCCTCAGGGAAAGACAAAGTGAAGAACAGAGAAGCCGAACTTCACACACTGCGCATCCGAACCGGGGAAATTGCTACCTCCCCTAAGGAGGATAGTCGGGGAGGGGAGTCTGAAGCCTCCTCCCCGCGCCAGAAGAAGAGGGCCGCCTCCAAAGACTTGGAGACGGAGGTGCCCAAGCAGGGGAAGAAAACGTCACCAGGGGGCCCTGCCCCGAAGGGCGCCCTTACCGTGTCATGCCCGCCAATAGGCCAGCCCTCAAGCGAGTGGTGAGTTAATCGTTAATTCGTAGGTACTGCATTTCTCCGAGAACAATAGCCATGATTCATTTTTTGCAGTCTGGCTAGCAGCTCTTCTCGACAGAGTTTGTCTTCGGGGGATCTCCCTTCGGAGATGATGGAGAGTGATACCCCACCAACCTCTCCACCTCATGAGGCGGGTGACCCTGAGGTGTCATCACAGAGGAGTCTGGATCTGCCGAAGCCAGAAGCTAATCCTTCAGCCGCCCTGAGCCCGGAGCATTCGGCTCCCAGGGGGGGTGATGAGAAGGGTCTGGCACAGTTTGGTGTCCGGCCAGATATACTGACGGGCCTTCTGGAATGAGCCGCACTCTCGGGGGAGCACCGCTCATTAATGAGCACGGTGCTCAAGAAGATTTCATCTGCCACAAGCGGTTTGAATGAAGCATTTACGAGCCTGCTAAGAGGCTTTGAGGTATGTAATGAAAAATACATAATTTTGGCCGTGAGGCACGCTCTAGGTGTGCTCCATATGGATAGTAGCCCCTGAGACTCTGGTTGCCCGCCCTAGGCGGCAAACGGAGGATCATGTTGTGTAAGTAATGGTTGCGCTGTATATATGCGCAGGTGTGTAAGGATCCAGCAGTCGACTAGTCCGTTCAAGTTGCCGAACTAAGGAGGCAGATTGGAGCTATTGATGCTGATATCACGCTGGTGAACGAGCGGCTGAACGAGTCACAAGGTATGTGCTTTGCTTTCCTTATTATGTTGTATAGGAAAACATTGAGAGGGGCATAATATTAATGCGTTTTCGTGGACTACAGACAGTGCTGCTGCCGTGGAAGCCCTAAGGGCGGAACTTGCCTAGGCCAAGGAACAATCTCGGGCTAGCAATGCAGCTGCCCTGAAGGCGGCCGAAGATTTGAGGGCCGAATGGGCTGCTCATCGCCGAAGAGAAGACAAGATAGCCGAAATGGCCGTGGAGCTGAAAAATGCTGCCGACTGGTATGAGCTACTGAAAAAAGAGAATCAGGTTAATTCGGCTGACCTGAACAAGGCACTTAACGCGGACAAGGAGATGCGGACCGAAATTAGGGATGTGCGGGAGGAGCTTCGACAGGCCAGAAAAATCGCGGCTGGAAACCCCTACCTATTGCGGATGAAGTTTTTGGATCTGAAGTATGCTCCCCTAGATCGACGCTGGAGTCCTGCAGACGCGTATGCGGACTTGGCGAAGAGTACGGCTGATGCGGCCAAGTTTTTTGAGGATCAAGGTGATAAAGAAGTGGAGAAGTTGTTCTGGTCGCAATTCAATGCTCCCGCGCGCCCGTTGCCTTTGAGTGAGAAGATGGCTGCTGTGGCGGAGCTTCATAGGCTGTCCGGGCTTGCAATGCGGTTGGTAATAGACCATCTTTAGCCGAAGGGGCCTAAGCCGGATAGTTACTTTGGTTTGGTGCAAGAATTCCTCGGTGCCGTATCTTAGATCGATGCTATGAGGAGGTCGGCGTGTATAGAGTGTGCACGGATGGCACTTGCCCGTGTTAAAGCATATTGGACGGATATGGAGGCCACCATCATTGCGACCCAGAATCCGGCGGGAGGCCAGGATCCGGCCGAGCACTACTTGGAGCAGGTAACAGAAGGTGCCCGCTTAATAGAGGCGCAATGCTCGAAGAATGTCTTGTTCGAGTGAAAAATCGTGTCATTGTAAAAACAATGTTATTTTGATTACAAGGCCATATTTATACTTTTTGCCTGAAAGTATTATTGTGTCTCCTATACGCCGTTTTTATGTATATGTGTAATCTGAAAGTTAGCAGCCGTTGGCTTCAGCCCCGACGCATACAATGCGGGGGTGTTAGCGAAAAATATGTGTAATCACACTTGATCCAACGTCTTGGTCCATTAAGGAGGTGATCACATGTCGAACTAGGCAACCGGACTATATAGCTGTAACACTTTCACTTAGCCATGGGGTTTAATGGTGGGGCTACTATGTAGCCCCTGGTACCTTCGCGTGCATCCGAATACGGGCGCGTGTGTACATGACCGGGAAACGGTCCTTCATTAATGCGGAGGAATCCTAAAGATTTTGATAAGTCTTCGAGTGGTTGAACAGTCTCTCGCTGTATCATGACAGTCAGTTTTTGGCTTTCTCTACTGAGGTGCTTGTCCGGAATAACCAGGGCACAATCACAGTAGTTCTCCTTTGGTCGCCTTAGCTGATAAGAACGGAACGTTAGGTGGCAAACCCAGGAGCCGGGCAAACCCACCATTTGACCAAAGACATGATTCGGAGCTGATGCATATAAGGCCAAACTCGTGACGCCGAATACTCCCCAAGGTATTCGGACTTTGCAACATAAAATGGGCTGAAGAGTTCCCTTTCTTTATGAGCCCTGTAGTCCCAGGTACGTGCATTAATCTGTCGTGGTGAAATGCCAATAACGGCAGTAACCTCTATGGGTATAGTACCCATGGGATGTGAAAACAACTAGAGACAATAAAAAGGTTTACACAGGGGCTTAATCTAAAGATAAACCTATGAGCGGGGCCCTGCTGCACGTCTACGCCTTTGTCTCTGTTGTGCCGTTTCCTGGAAGGGTATCGCACGAATTGTGTCTATAAAAAAGAAAAACTCGTGTAGAAGAGTATAACGTAAGCATGCGGTGGATAGTAAAAGTGTAAGACATTGGCCTGCTAATAAGGTAAAGCCAAGAGTGGGGTTGTATTAAATACCTAAAGCCCCTGGTATCCTCTATGGGATTACATACATGGCGCTCTGGACCAATTTTATCCGGGCTGCCGGACTTGTCTAACCGTGTCCGTGGTCTTAACAACCAGTCATGCTTTCTGGTATTGGAGGCCGCTTAGAATCCGGCCGATGGAGTCGTCATGTATTCCACCATGCGTGAAGAGCGCTCTATGTTTCCGTTAACGGTGATGACGCCTCATGGACCGGGCATCTTGAGTGTGAGGTAGGCGTAATGCGGTACTGCGTTGAAGCGGGCGAAGGCCATTCTCCCAAGTAATGCGTGATAGCCGCTCTAGAAGGGTGCGATGGTGAAGAGTAGTTCTTCGCTTCTGGAGTTGCCTGGGGAGCCGAATGTTACCTCCAGTACGACAGAGCCCCTGCCGTAGGTTTCAATGCCTGGTATCACCCCTTTAAAGGTCGTGTTACTTTGGTTGATTCTGGATGAGTCTATCCCCATCCTGTAGACAGTGTCCTGGTATATTAAATTGAGACTACTGCCGCCGTCCATGAGGATGCGAGTAAGATGGTATCCGTCGATTATTGGCTCGAGGACCAAGGCATCTGATCCTCCGCGCCGAATAATAGTCAGGCAGTCCCATGTGATCAAAGGTGATCGGACAAGCCGACCAGTGGTTAGGTGTGGGTACGACGGGCTCTATGTCTCTGAGCGCGCATCCGTGCCTTCTCATGGATGTGTGGGTCGCGTGGATCATGTTTACTATTTTTACCTCTAGTGGGAATTTTTTCCTGTCCCCCAGTGTTTAGCTGGCGAGGCTCATCCTCGTCTTACTTGGTGTTTCCGTTCCCTTATGTTCGGCGTTTAATTTGCCGGCATGCTTGAAGACCCAGCATTCTCTGTGAGTGTGGTTCGCAGGTTTGTCGGGGGTGCCATGAATTTGGCACAGTCTATCCAGGACTCTGCTCAGACTAGACGGTCCCTCTTTGTTGCCTTTAAATGGCTTCTTTTGCTGACCGGGTCGAGAGCCCCTGAACCCGGCGTTGACCGTTGTGTTGTCCGGGCTCTCTTCCTTGTTTTGATGTTTGTTTTTATTGCGTCGTGGCTTCCCGTTGCCATCCCTTATTTCTGATGTGCTTGGGTCGCTGGTGCCTTTACGGGCCAACCAACTATCTTCGCCTGCACAAAAGCGGGTCATAAGACTTGTTAAGGCTGCCATTGTCCTCGGCTTTTCTTGGCTGAGGTGTCTGGCGAGCCACTCGTCGCGGATGCTGTGTTTGAAGGCCGCTAAGGCTTCGTCATCCGGACAATCGACAATTTGATTCTTCTTAGTGAGGAAACTGTTCCAAACCATGCGGGCGGACTCTCCGGGCTGTTGGATTATGTGACTTAAATCGTCCGCATCCGGAGGCCGGACATAAGTCCCTTGAAAATTGGCCCTGAAAGTGTCCTCGAGTTCCTCCCAACTTCCAATGGAATTTTCGGGGAGGCTTTTCAACCAGTGTCGAGCTGGCCCCTTCAACTTGAGGGGAAGGTATTTGATGGCGTGGAGGTCGTCCCCATGAGCCATGTGTATATGCAGGATAAAATCCTCGATCCAGACCCCTGGGTCTGTTGTTCCGTCGTATGCCTATATTCACAGGTTTAAAACCCGGTGGAAATTCATGGTCCAGTACCTCTTCGGTGAAGCATAGGGGGTGAGCAACCCCTCTGTATCTGGACGCGCTATGGCATGCCGTCTATTGTTGTTGTGTCCGGTGCTGATTTCGAACAGGTATCCGATCAATATGATCGTTTTGGTTACCACAGTCTAGCGCCGGGGTGTGTCTTTTAGATCCATAGATGGACCTAGCCACGCCGGCTTTTTTATCCAGGAGCTCGCGTAGATCGTGTGCGTCGTCGGTAGCTGCTCTATTGCGGTTATGAAGTGGTTTATCTCGCCTCCTGGACGTGTTGTTCTTTGGTGGAACGGCCTCGTCGTCGAATTCTGGCAGCAGCTTGCGTTTTGGGTAGCTCTTTGTGTGGCAATCATCACCGTACTTTTCTTCATTGTCTAGCACTTTATTCCATCTGCGATTGAGCGTTTCCTGTGTGGCCTTTAGCCGTTGCTTCTGGTCTTTAGACTCCTCGCAGTGGCCATAAGCCTTCTGTGGAGGTTATCTCATTCCAAGCGTGTTTCCGGAATGATGAATGCATTGTCATCCAGACTGTGTTCTTGTCCCGGGGCGGTTTGATTAATTCGTCCCTCAGGATCATTGTGATCGGGCGTCTGCTCTGATCTGTGTTCGGCGTGACCTGGCTCATCCTGCTCCATTGCTGGATCCATATGGTCGTTGTTGCCTTCGGAGTTGACTGGGGTGTCGATCTTTCTGGCGCTCTTGTCGCTATTTTTATTGTTGCTGGACTTGGAGCGGCGTCTGCGCCGTCGTTTTGGCTTTAGCCCGGGGGTTTTATCTTCCGGATTGTCGCCGTCGTCCTCCTTGGGCGTATCCACCACGTATATATATCGTATGACGAGGTGGTAGTCCAGCGCCCCAGTGATTCTGAATCTTCTCCTGCATCGTCGTCCATACTGTCGATGTCTTCGGAGTCGAAGTCAAGCACGTCTGATACATCGTCGACAGTGGCAATGAAGTGGGTGGTGGGTGGGCAATGAATTCCTTCGTCGCCTGCTTCCCACTCGAGCCGGACATAGTTCGGCCAAGAGTCCCCTAACAGAGAGAGAGAGAGAGAGATTTTAATGAGTTCAGCACGTCGCCAAAGGGCGAGTGCTGGAAGATATCCGCAGCTGTGAACTCCATTACGGGAGCCCATCTAGGTTCGGCGGGTTCGGGAGCGCGCGGACTGGAACCTACAGCCGGATGTGAGTCCGGGGGTCCAGTGTCACAGGCTTCTTTAGGGGTGAGGCCTGTGTTCAGCTCTAATGCCGATGAGTGTGTGGCCCGTAGGACAGGGTCCATCCACCCGTCCTTGGGCAACGCAATCTGCTCCGGGTTTAGGTCCGGGGCTACTGCGGGGGTGATATCCCGAGCATTGTCCGACAATAGGTCTAAGCCGTGCTCATCGTGACTGTCCGGCGTTCCTGGCACAGGCCCGAATCCGTTGAAGATCAAGTCTCCGCAGATATCCGCCGTGTAGTTCAGGTTTCTGAACCTGACCTGGTGGCCAGGGGCGTAGCTGTCGATCTGCTCCAGTTGGCCAAGCGAATTGGCCCGCAACGCGAAGCCGCCGAACACGAAGATCTGTCCGGGGAGAAAAGTCTCACCCTGGACCGTGTTGTTGACGATTGTAGGAGCCATCAAGCCTTGCAGCGACGACACAGAGGAACTCTCAATGAAAGCACCAATGTCGGTGTCAAAACCGGCGGATCTCGGGTAGGGGGTCCCGATCTGTGCGTCTTAGGCTAATGGTAACAAGAGGCAAGGGACACAATGTTTACCCAGGTTCGGGCCCTCTCGATGGAGGTAAAACCCTACTTCCTGCTTGATTGATATTGATGATATGAGTAGTACAAGAGTTGATATACCATGAGATCGTAGAGGCTAAACCCTAGAAGCTAGCCTATGATGATTATGATTGTGATCGTCCCTCTAAGGCCCAAACTCTCCGGTTTATATAGACACCGGAGAGGGCTAGGGTTTACATGGAGTCGGTTACAAACAAGGAAATATAATATCCGGATCGCCAAGCTTGTCTTCCACGCAAAGGAGAGTCCCATCTGGACACGGGACGGAGTGTTGAGTCTTGTATCTTCGCGCTCCAACAGTCCGGACGAAGCATATAGTCCGGCTGTCTGGATACCCCCTAATCCAGGACTCCCTCATTTGTGACTGCATGAACTACTGCAAGATATGGAAGTTGATTGCACTTGTCCCTGCCAAAAGAAATGTGAGTGAAGTACGTTGGCAGAGTCACCCTCAAGAACTTTTTAGTTGTTCTTCTTTGGGATCCACATAACCTTGATGGGAATCCTTGGAGTTGTATTCGTACTTGATGAAGTAGAACTTGATGTAGTCTTGGGAACCCACTTGACCATGACCTTAGGAACTTCTTCAAATGAGTCAAACTCTTCTTGAAGCTTGTCCTTGCCTTTTAGCATGTGGTCTTGTGGTGGAAGATCATCTTGAGCTTGTGTTTCCTTGAAAGAAGTGGGGTCATACTTCTCTTGTTGAGGAACAAACTTTGTCTTGGGATATTGATCTTCTTCCCACTCAACTCCATTGGCATTGTACTTTCGTTCAATACCAACACCTTGATTCTTATGGTGCCTTCCTTGCTTGCGTACAATTTCCTCAAATTGCTTACTTCCAGCAAGGCTATTGAAACACCTTTCTCTACAATTCCCTACAATAAGCTATTTTCTTGCTCAAGTGTAACTTGGCTAAGAGAATCATTAGTGGAATCAATAGAACTACTAGAAGCAACAGTATTGGATTTAACATGATTATTGTTAATACTAGAGGAAGAATCCTTCTTGTTCTTATTGCTAGATTTTACTTGTGTCTTATAAGTAGACAAGAGTAAATGCTTGGCAATGTAATAAGAACTCTTCTTCGAAGACCATCATTGATTGATTTTAGGAACCCATGTTCTTGCTCTAAATTTAGCTTATCGAAGCGTAGCTTCTCATGAGTTCTTAAAAGCTCTCGATGATCCTCTAGAGTTGTTTCATGAGCTAACTTAAGAGTGTTTAGTTCTTTAGTTAGACTCTCAGTCTCCTTCTTATCATTGTCAATCATTTCATCTTGATTAGCATGATTAATAGCAAGTTCATTATAGTTTTCATCACTAGTGTTGTCAACAAGTAAATCATCATCACCTAGCAAATCATCTTCATCACTATTGAAATCAACATATTCGGGGTGTGATACCTTAGGGCCTTTAGCCATGAAGCATCTTCCAATTCCTTCATTTGGTGAGTCAAATATGTCGTAGGAGTTGGATGACACAAGTGCAAGACCAGCAACACCTTCATCTTGAGTATATTTGGAGTCGGAGTGATAGCTTCTCTCGGAGTAGTTGTCGGAGTCAGAATCGGATACCCATTCACCCATGTGAGTTGATGTCTTCGTCTTGTGTAGCTCTTTGATGACTTGTCCTTCCTTTACGAATCCTTGCTTCTACAAGAGGGTCTTCGATCAAAACGATCATCTCTACTACTCCTCTCTCTCGGAGGTGATTCATATCTTTTACTTCTTTTATTGTAGGAAGCCGTACACTCATTGGAGTAGTGTCCGGGTCTTCCACGATTGTAGTAATTACGATCATGACTAGAAGATCTTTTGTCATGTTAGGATTTTGACTTGGATCTTTTGTCTTTGCTTCTATTCTTGTAGAATTTGTTGAATTTCTTCACCATTAAGCTCAATTCTTCATTGAGGACTTGTTTCTCACTTGATGTTGTAGGAGCATCACTTGAAGCTTTGTAAGCACCACTAGACTTGTTGTGGAGCTCCTCCTTATCCTTGAGTGACATCTCATGAGCAACAACTCTAGAAATGACTTCCGTGGGCTTGAGATCTTTGTAATTGGGCATAATTTGGATCAAGGTGCCCACGGTATCATACTTTCCATCCAAGGCTCTTAGGATCTTCTTGATGCTGAATTTGTTAGTCATCTCTTCGCTTCCCAAGCCGGCAATCTCATTTGTGATGAGAGCAAGCCTAGAGTACATCTCAACGACTCCTTCATCGTCCTTCATTTTAAACTTGTCAAGTTGACTTTGAAGCACATCCAATTTGGATTCCTTGACAGATTCATTACCTTCGTGCATATTAAGAGAAGTATCCCAAATTTGCTTCGCATTCTCAAGGCGGCTGATTTTGTTGAATTCTTCGGGGCACAATCCGTTGAAGATAATATCACAAGCTTGAGAATTGTATTGCAACATCTTCATATCTTCCGCGGACGCTTCACGATTTGGTTCTTTTCCATCCTCGCAGAAATCACCTTGCAAGTCAATGCGCACAATAGCCCAAATGGCGAGGTTAATAATGACCAAGAATATGCATTTTTCATCTTATGCTTCCAACTAGAAAAATTTGTACCATCAAATTAAGGACCTCTACGGTGATAATTTCCCTCGCTAGACGCCGTACTCTCCTAGGTTGTGAGACCAAGGCTACGATCACCAAAGCTATGGAAATCAAGGCAAATGGAGACCATAGCTCTAATACCACTTGTAGGATCGAAAATAGGTCTAGAGGGGGGTGATTAGACTACTTGACCAAAAAAATAACATTTTCCCAATTTTAGTTGTGGGCAGATTTTAGCAACTTAGGACAAGTCAAGCAATCAACCTTCACATGCAATTCTAAGAGTGTGGCAGCGGAAAGTAAAACATTGCATATGAAGGTAGAGGGAAGGGTTTGGAGAGCGCAAACGCAATGATGACACAGAGATTTTTGGCATGGTTCCGATAGGTGGTGCTATCGTACGTCCATGTTGATGGAGATTTCAACCCACGAAGGGTAACGGTGGTGCGAGTACATGGAGGGTCCACCCATGAAGGGTCCACAAAGAATCAACCTTGTCTATTCCACCATGGCCATCTCCCACGAAGGACTTGCCTCACTTGGGTCGATCTTCACGAAGTAGGCGATCTCCTTGCCCTTACAAACTCCTTGATTCAACTCCACAATCTTGACGGAGGATCCCAAGTGACACATAACCAATCTAGGAGACACCACTCTCCAAAAGGTAATAGATGGTGTGTTGATGATGAACTCCTTGCTCTTGTGCTTCAAATGATAGTCTCCCCAACACTCAACTCTCTCTCACAGATTTGGATATGGTGGAAATATGATTTGACTGGAAAACAACTTCGGGAAGGCTAGAAATCAAGATTATTGTGGTTGGATTGGAATGTATTGATCTCAACACATGAGTAGGTGGTTCTCTCTCAGAAAATGTAGGCTGGAAGTGTAGGCACATTGTAGTCGCTCTCCAACTAATGGAGAAGGGGGTGGAGGGGTATATATATCCTCCACACAAAATCCAACCGTTACACACATTTGACCCAACTCGGTCATACCGAATAGAAAACTCAGTGAGACCGATTTAGTTCAAAATGTGAACGTTAGGAATCTCAGTGGGACCGACTGGAACAACTCGGTGGGACCGATGTGCTAGGGCTTTGGGACAACATCAGCTCGGTGGCACCGATTGCATCAACTCGGTTAGACCGAAGTGAAGCAATAAGGCAACAGAGAGGATGCCAAGCAAACTCGATGGGACCGATTGCACATTTTGGTGAGATCGAAATACTGCAAGAGGCAATAAAGAGTTTGCAAGGCCATCTCGGTGACACCGAGATCCATATCGGTGTGACCGAGGAGTTAGGGTTTTTGGAAGTGGCTATGTCAAGTGAACTCGGTGGCGCCGGATAGATCATTTCGGTGGGGCCAAGTTTGACTTTGAGTTTTGGACATATTTGGAAATGAGAAAGTGGTTGAGGGCTTTGGAGCAATATCACTAAGCATTTTGAGCAAGTAGACCATTAAGCAACACCACATGCCCTTTAATAGTATTGGCTTTCTTATGGACTCAATGTGATCTTGGATCACTAAAATATAAATGAAGAGTCTTGATCTTTTTCCAATATGTGTCCTTAGCATTTTGAGGGGTCCAAATCTCTAGTCCATGCCATGGCATTCATTGAACTTTCTGAAATATCTAACTTGAAAGGATATTACTTAGCTATTTGTTGTTATGAATTTCCAAAACCACCCGGGTATTAGTTGCACTTTCACATGCGTAATTTTGCCAGGAGACACAAAGAAGAGGGACGACTCTCGGTGTCAAAACCGGCGGATCTCGGGTAGGGGGTCCCGAACTGTGTGTCTAAGGATCGAAGGTAACAAGAGGCAGGGACACGATGTTTACCCAGGTTCGGGCCCTCTAGATGGAGGTAATACCCTACTTCCTGCTTGATTGACTTTGATGAGTATAGGGGTTACAAGAGTTGATCTACCTCGAGATCATGATGGCTAAACCCTAGATGTCTAGCATGTATGATTATGATTGCCCTTACGGACTAAACCCTCCAGTTTATATAGAAAGTGGAGGGGGCTAGGGTTGTACAGAGTCGGTTTACAGAGAAAGGAATCTTCATATCCGAGCACCAAGCTTGCCTTCCACGCCAAGGGGAGTCCCATCCGGACACGGGGGAACGCCTTCCATCTTTTATCTTCACGGCCCATGAGTCCGGCCCATGTCACATAGCCCGGACGCCCGAGGACCCCCTAATCCAGGACTCCCTCAGTAGCCCCCGAACCAGTCTTCAATGACAACGTGTCCGAAGTGCACATTGTCTTCGGCATTGCAAGGCGGGTTCCTCCTC
Organism: Triticum aestivum; assembly: GCF_018294505.1. Classification (NCBI taxonomy): domain Eukaryota; kingdom Viridiplantae; phylum Streptophyta; class Magnoliopsida; order Poales; family Poaceae; genus Triticum; species Triticum aestivum. Next base: position 114,177,514 of record NC_057807.1, on the reverse strand, counting down.
CGAGTACTTCAAAGCATCTGAACCAAAGGACTGTATTCGGCTTTTACATCTTCGGTCTTGGTAAGGTGAATTCTTTGAATAGATCGGCTTCACATTAAATGTTATACCATTTGGCTTCTGCGCCATCGTCGCCCCATTTTTACACATAACACCCGGGCCATGTAGGGAAGGCATCTATTTAAGGAGATTGAATCTCAGATGCCATTCTACACCAGGTGGAAAATCCTTAGAGCTTGCCACAAGAAACCGCGCAAACATGGCTAGCGTTGCCAGTTCTTCCTCCCGCCCCCACGGCCCTGAAAAAGGCGATTGGGAGAGCTGCTCAATATCCCACGCCCAGCTGACCAAGCTCCAAATGCAGGGATATCTCCCTCTCGCGGATCTAGTCCCTGTTCGGGCAGGATTAACTTCCATCAACGGCGAAGCCCTGGCGGAAATCTTCCCCAATCCTCCCGAGGGGGAGTGAGTGTGCTTCATTTTCTTCCTATTAAGAGGCATTGGACTTCCTATCCATCCTTTCCTCCGAGGTCTCCTAGAGTACTATGGCCTCCAACTGCGCAATCTCATGTCGGGCTCCATTCTTCACATCGCGGGCTTCATCGCTCTTTGCGAGCTGCTCCTAGGCTGCGAGGCCCATTTTGAGTTATGGAGGAAACTTTTCTGCCTCGTCCCTCACTCCCAAAAGGGATCCATATTCAAGGTGGGCGGCGCCGAAGTGTGGCGCATAGCTGGGACAGGATACCTGTCCGACACTCCGAAGAAGGCATCCGAAGAGTGGCCCTCAGAGTGGTTTTATATTGAAGACGTCATTCTCTCAGACCCAATCCGACGAGGCCTACCCGAATTTTCCAACATTCCGTTAAAGAAACGCCACAGCTGGCGCTCCCGGAGCCACGAGGAGGAAGATAGTGCGGAGGTTAAGAAGTTAATGGACAAGATAAACATACTCACCCAATCCGGACTGCCCATAATTGAGGTCATGGAAATTTCCATAACGTGAGGTGTTCAGCCAGTCCAATCAAGAGGACTCCCCATGTGGAACTACAACAGGGAGGATGACACATCTCGCTACGGGCGCAAGGGTCCGGACAACTTCGCCGCCCTGGCTGCCATGTTGGCTGATATTTATAAAGGGGGGAAAGAAGAGTTCACTCGCCTTAAATGCCGAGAAGGCTTTTCCATGTACAATCCTCCCAACTGGGTGAGCCTTTGCTTCGTAACTTTACTCGATCTCCTTCCTGAGTCGTACTTATTCGAACTTTAATCCGACTATCTTTAACAGGAATGGAGGAAAGCAGTCGCGGGGATTTATAGCCCTGCTTTGCAGCCAGAGGATCATATTCAGGGCCTGGATCCCGGATTTGAGGAGGATCGAGATATATTTGTAGAGCTCAAGGAGGGGGTCTTCTATTAGGCGAGCTACGACGGCACGAAAGTGGCCATTACCATTGATTAGGCCTTCTCCCTTCCTCTCACGTAAGTACCCTTAAGACGTCTCCTCCAAAAGAGTTTTCTCACTGCGCTTCACCCACCACACTGTCTCGTGCTTTTAAAGGGGTGGCGCTCGTCTCTCCACTCCGCACCAGAGGCATCCCTTAAACGGGCGGAGCCTGCGAGGTGGGTCTTTGAAGAGAAAGAGGGATGGTGACACTACCAAGCCTTCATTGAAGAGGTATGGTTTTTAATATGCCCCATGGCAATCATACCGTTCCTTACCTCGGACCCTGCCTCCAGGGCTAGAGTTGATATGGGTGCAATGCCGGATTGTCCTCTCTCCGAATATTTGAATAATATATCCGTCACCAACTCCAAAGTGGAGAGTGCAATGAACCATCGGCGCTGGAGGGTCACTATGCACGACCCCAACTTTACTAAAGAGGCATTTAATGCCTTCGGCTCGGTGGATCCATACATCCAAGCTGCTCGAGATGGGCTTGCTGGAGCCACTTACCAGCTTTCAAAGGATATGTGGGTAAGATCGTACTATGTAGATTTAATAATCATATACCAGTAGCCCCCGAGACTTGAAACATTTGAAGTAACTGATTTTAAGGATCGTTGTATAATCACGTACTCACAGAGAAGAACAATATGTTGTCTCAGGAGCTGGAAAAGTGTCGGACCCAGCTAACTGCTGTCATCGCCGAACTGGAGAAGTCCAAGGAGGCACCGACTGGTAAGGTCCCCTTCTGTCCCGAAAACATAATCATGTGCCAGTAATGTTTATTCAAATAAACACTATTGTATCTATGATGGCAGGATCATCGGATCAGCTGGAAGAGAAACGAAAGGCCGCGCAGGCGGATAAACAACATGCCGAAAGGCAAGAGGCCACTGGTCAACGTATACTGACACGGACCAGGGATGAGAAGAACAAGCTACAGGATGCCAACACCCAGCTAGGCGAAGAGCTGAAAGATGTGCGAGCCCAACTAGCGGAGCCTTGAAGGAGAACAGAAAGCCGAGAGGCAGCATATTCAGTATGCTTTTCCACTTACTTTTGTACGGTTTGATAAAGTGAATCGTAACAAGTTTATTTCTGTAGGTGTGCTGACTGGGCGGCCCGAAGAAGAGGTATCCGTATTTCAAGGTAACCTGCTACAAGAGTTGTCCAAGATGCATGACCGAGCTCGGAAGGCCAGGAGAAACATCGTTAAGGCTTTATGGCCAGCCGATTCTCCTCCAGGAAGTATGGAGGAACTCGTGAATTTATTCAAGGCAGCTCAGTGCCGTTTTGTGCTATGGAAGATATCAGCATGCCGAGAAGGTGCTCGGGAAGCCTGGGCCATGGTGAAAACACGGTACACCCGACTTGATCCAAATCATATGGCGTGGGTTGGACCTCGAGGATCCGATGGACAGGAAATTCCGGTCAGCCTGGTGTACGACCAAGTGAAGATGGACGCCAAGTATTCACAACAGGATTGTGAACTAGTCAACCTATTAGAGGGTCTAGAGGAAGAAGAAGTTTTTGAGTCCAAGTAGCAACGTACTTTTATCGACAAACTTGTCTCCAGCCGAAGTTGTAAAACCATTGTCATGGCAGACTTTCTGCTTCTACCTCCGAAAACCCGAGGTTTGGAGTGTTTCCGAATACTATACCATAGGTAAACACCAAATTATGCTCGAAAACCAGGCAGTCCGGTCATAGTTCCTTGAACATACAAGTTGTATTCGGGGAGGTATGTTGTATTACATTTAATTGTAAGAAACATCTTCCAGAGAGAATAGTTCGTTAAGGGTTCCTTTCCCTAGGCCAACATGCATTTTTTGCATGCCGAAGCTGTGATGCTAAAAATCATAGTACACATTATTGTCTGGGGGTTGTGTATTGCAACAAGGGCAATTCATCTTTTGTCTGCCGACCATTTATTCCCTTAAGAACGCTAGCTTTCGGCTTCACCCAGTCGGAGGTACATGTTCGGATAACCCGGTTGTAACAATCGCAGAGGTGCTCCCTTTATGCCCTAGCCAAACAAGTGGGAATGTAGGGCATAAGCACAGGAGCCAGGCAACCCAGCTTGACAAAATTTTAAGTCATAAAAGGTGCATATAATGGCGAAGGAAAGAAATATATGAGTGGACAACACATATATACGGTGAGCTTGATGCTCAAAAAGTAATAATGAAAATAATCTTCTCTGAAAAGAAGCCCCCACGTATTGTGGGGTATGTACATTTAAAGATGTATAACCCTCAAGTGTGTGGTTTATCCGATCACAAGCTAGAAGTCGTACAAAAACGAAGAAAAGAGGAAAAAAAGTGAAAGGGGGAAAAGGTACATGTGCAGACTTAGGCGTAGAATCTTCGGAGCCGGGAAGCGTTCCATGGGTTTGGTTCCGAGTGATTATCCGAGGCATTGCGAATGTGATAGGCTCCCATTTGGGTTTGAGCTTGTCCTTTTTCTTCTCTGGTAGGAGTAGAACGAGTTCACCGACATTATAAGTCTTTGCACGTACTTCCGTGCTTTGGTATCGTCGAGCCTACTATTGATAGAATGCGAAATGGGCCTTCGTGACATCGCGCTCCTCTTCCAGGCCGTCCAGATCGTCCTGCCGATCGAGCTTGGCTTCTCTCTCTTCATACTTGCGCACTCAAGGTGAGTCATGAATAGTGTTGCAAGGCAAGACTGCCTCTGCGCCATACACCATGAAGAAAGGTATATATCCAGTCGTGCGATTGGGCGTGGTCCACAGCCCCCAAAGTACAAAATCGAGTTCCTCAACCTAGTGCTTGTCTAATTCTTTCAGAGATCACACTAGTCTGGGTTTAATGCCGCTCATTATTAGGCCGTTAGCCCGCTTGACCTGAATGTTTGTCTGAGGGTGGTATACGTAGGCTTAATCGAGCTTAATGCCCAAATTAGCGCACCAAGTTTTCACCTCATCGGCCGTAAATTTAGAGCCGTTGCCAGTAATAATATTGTGCGGGTCACCATAACGGTGTACGACACCGGATATAAAGTCTATTACCGGTCCGGCCTTGGCCGTTTTGACTGGTTTGGCTTCTATCCATTTAGTGAACTTGTCGACCATAACCAGTAAAAATTTCTTCTTATGGATTCCCCCTTTAAGGGGTCCGACCATGTCTAGCCCCCAGACCGCAAAAGGCCAAGTAATGGGGATTGTTCGTAGGGCAGTGGGCGGCATATGGCTTTGATTGGCAAAAATCTGGCATCCAACGCAGCTCTTTACGAGGTCCTAAGCATCTGCTCAGGCCGTGGGCCAATAAAACCCATACGGAAGGCTTTACTTACAAGGGCCCGAGCTATGGCATGATGGCCACCAAGACCGGCTTGTTTTTCAGCCAAGAGCTATCGTCCCTCCTCTTTGGAGATACATCTTTGAAGGACTCCGGTAGTACTTTTCTTGTCTAGTTCTCCTTCATGGACTTTGTAGGCCTTCGAGCATCGAACGATACGACGAGCCTCAGCACTACAAAAAAATACATTTCTGTGATGATACGTGTTTGTCACAGTAGGTCGCGTTTTTGTCATGCATGTACATCCATGACGATTTTATGATAGAATCAAGATAGTCATACTTGTGCTGTCGTAGAAGTGTTCCATGACATTACCAAAATTATCATCACGGAAGTGTCCACTTCCATGACGATAAATCGCGCGTCACATAAGTGCTTTCGTCAAGGGTGACTGACACGTGGCATCCACCGTAACGGAACGTCGTTAAGCTATCAGGTCGGGTTTTGGATCCGATAACCCGTTAACAGCCCCGACCAATGGGGATTTTCCACGTGTAAAATCATCATTGGCTGGAGGAAACATGTGTCGGCTCATCATTGGGACAGATGTCATCCACTCATTGGACAGAAGGCGCCTATGATATGATGACACGTGGCACGGCCCAACAGAGGCCCATTCCTATGAAAAGGCCAGCCTATTTGACATGGTCAAAAGGTGGCGGGCCGGCCCATGGAAAGCCTGTTAACGGCATGTTCGCATATAGCCCATTTACAACCAGCTAACCCAATGCCCGTTACGCCTTATCCGAATTAGGCCCAGTAGCGTCATCTGGGCCATCCAATATGATTCTAGCCCGTTTTCACTTCTGGCCCATGTATGGCCCATGACGTCTTTCGACCCATATGAGGCCCTTTGTAACTCTTGGCCTATTAACGGCCCGTGATGAAACTGGCCCGTAATGAACAGTGTATCACTTTACACCCATTAACGGCCCGTGGCGAAACTGGCCCGTAATGAACAGTGTATCACCTTATACCCATTAACGGCCCGTTATTCCGTTGGGCCGTTTCCGACCAATGTTATCTTTAGGCCTTCTCAGAGCCCATTTATTCTTGGGCTCATTTCCAGCATTCGTTTACTTACGGTCCGTTACTGTCATTTTCTGCTTGTGGGCCAAATTCAGCCCGTGGTTACAGTCGGCCCGTTTGTGGTCCGTTAATACGTTGGGCCGTTTTCATAGCGTCATCAAATACGTCCTATTACAGATGGCCCGTGAGGGAGTCCTGGACTAGGGGGTGTCCGGATAGCCGAACTATCATCACCGGCCGGACTCCAAGACTATGAAGATACAAGATTGAAGACTTCGTCCCGTGTCCGGATGGGACTTTCCTTGGCATGGAAGGCAAGCTTGGCAATACGGATGTGTAGATCTCCTACCATTGTAACCGACTCAGTGTAACCCTAGCCCTCTCCGGTGTCTATATAAGCCGGAGGGTTTTAGTCCATAGGACGAACAACAATCATACCATAGGCTAGCTTCTATGGTTTAGCCTCCTTGATCGCATGGTAGATCCACTCTTGTACTACCCATATCATCAATATCAATCTAGTAGGAGTAGGTTTTTACCTCCATCGAGAGGGACCGAACCTGGGTAAAAACATCGTGTCCCTTGTCTCCTGTTACCATCCGCCTAGACGCACAGTTCGGGACCCCCTACCCGAGATCCGTCTGTTTTGACACCGACATTGATGCTTTCATTGAGAGTTCCTCTGTGCCATCACGATCAGGAAGGATGCCTCTTCCCGTCTTTAAAGACGGTACCATTGCCAAAGGAGCTTTGGCCGCCGGCCAAACTATCCGGCTAGGTGGTTTTCTTATGACCGCCTGTTCGGCCGCCGCTTCGACGATGACCTCTCGGGTGATCAAAAGCGATCTTCGCGTCAGCTCGGAATTCACCAAGAAGCTGGATCCGATTGAGCTCTCTTCTGTAAACAAGCTCTTGGATCGCATCGCCGCCCTGGGGGTCTCTACAGACTACGATCAGATTGGGCTTAAAACCGATCTGAGAGAGATTAACTCCCCCCAGGTTACCCACCACGTTGCGGTGGTAGAGGAACAACGCGGCGACTCTCTTCTGTATTAAAGACCAGTTATGTCCGGACTCCTGATCCCTCCATGCCGGATTCCCGCGGAGGGACGGACGTCGATCAAGTACTGAACCTAAAGTTAGGTAGCGGACCAGACTCTTTGGACAACGTCCAGCAATCCAAGCTTCCAAATTCGGAAACTTTTCGGCCCTTGAGCCTCAAGTTGGGCAGGGTTCCAGACTCAATTCCACCCACCCACCCAAACATATGCAATCTATCTCAAATCCGGCAAGAGCCCGCTGAAACAGTACATCATTACTGGGCCAGATTCCTCCTCGTTATGGACAGGATAAAGGAATGCCGTGAGGAAAACGCAATTTCAATTTTCTGCAACAATTGCACGGACAAGGGAATCTTGAACGCCGTAAGTCGTCGCGAAATTACACGCTTCGCCGACCTGGCATCCATAGTATGAAAGTACTATGCGATGGAGAGTGTCTGGAAAACCGAAGCTAAGTTTTGGGACAATCCAGCTCTGAACACAACCCTAGTCCGAAACAAAAGGGTGCATCATGCTCAGGCACCCGGGACAAAAACCAAAAAGCGAAAACCCCATAAAGGGCACGGAACCGTACTGGAGGGATGGCTCAGTGGACCCTGTAAAGTTCATAGTACAGAGGGCGCCACTCCAACACATAGCCTTCGAGCATGTTGGATACTGCGGCAGGTGGCCAAAAGTGGCGAAGAGCTTCTAGCCCCGGAGAACCACCCCAATAGTACCAGTATGGTATTAACAGTCTTCGAGACTTTCGCATCAAATAATATGCGGAAACAAACAATCCGCAGCCTCGCCGAAGTCTACCAAGTAGCAACAACAAATCCATGGAGCGACACGGCTATCACCTTCAATGCCAGCGACGAACCTAAATTCCGAACAGCCCGAGCACCAGCCGCATTGGTCCTCAGTCCAATAGTGGACGGCTTTCGTCTTACCAAGGTACTCATGGATGGCGGCAGCGGATTAAACCTCATCTGCGAGGAAACCCTTCGAAAAATGGAAATAGACTGGAGCCGCATTGAGCGAAGCAGCACAACCTTTAGAGGAATAATCCCCAGTCGGGAAGCACGCTGCACATGAAAAATTACACTTGATGTAGTGTTCGGCTCGCCGGTCAATTACAGGTCCGAGGAAGTCACGTTCCATGTGGCCCCGTTCAGCAGCGGATATCACGCTTTATTAGGGCGAGAGGCATTCACAATTTTCCAAGCCATACCCCACTACGGGTACATGAAGCTTAAAATGCCCGGGCCCAGTGGAACCATCACTCTCGACAGTGATCCGGACATAGCACTCCGCGCCGAAAACAAGACAGCCGCACTAGCCCTAGAGGCACTATCCGAAGCCCTAGCGGCAGAGGAACTCACTGCATTGCGCTCTACGGTGAACAGGGACGATGTGATACTCGATAAGAGATCCAAGTCCACCTCTTTTAAACCAGCGGACGAAACAGTCAAATTCCAGGTCCATCTAACGGACCCCACAAAGACGGCCTCCATTGGGGCACAGTTAAACCCTGATGTAGACGCCGCACTCCGAGAATTCCTTCGGGAGAATTGGGACATCTTTGCCTGGCACCCTTCAGATATGCCAGGAATCCCACGCAGATTGGTAGAACACAGCCTAAACATCCTAAAAGGATTCAAGCCAGTCAAACAGGATCTTCGGCGATTTTTCGAACCCAAAAGACAGGCAATGGGAGAGGAGCTAGCCAAACTATTAGAAGCAAGATTCATCAGAGACATCAAACATCCGGACTGGCTAGTGAACCTGGTAAGGGTACCAAAAAAGGACAAATCCTGGCGTGTGTGTGTCGATTTTAAAGACCTTAACAAGGCTTGTCCAAAGGATCCTTTCCCCCTTCCCCGCATCGATCAAATCATCGATGCTACCGCAGGACACTATTCACTGTGCTTCCTCGACGCATACTCCGGCTACCATCAAATCAAGATGGCGGAGGCAGACCAAGCCGCAACGACATTCATTACTCCATATGGACCATTCTGCTTCAACACAATGCCCTTCGGACTAAAAAACACCGGCGCAACATATCAGCGCATGATTCAGACATGTCTGGCTACCCAGATCGGCAAAACAGTGGAGGCATACGTGGACGATGTGGTCGTCGAGACCAAACACGTCGAAACTCTAGTAAACGACTTGAAGCTCACATTCGACAACCTCCGAGCATATGACATTAAGCTCAACCCGGAAAAATGCGTTTTCGGCGTACCAGCCGGAAAGCTCCTAGGCTTCATTGTATCCGGTAGAGGAATTGAAGCAAACCCAGCCAAGATCCGAGCTCTGTCACAGTTGGATATCCCAAAAGACCTCAAACAAATACAAAAATTAACTGGATGCGTGGCGGCTCTAAGCCGCTTCATCTCCCGTTTGGGAGAAAAGGCATTGCCCCTCTATCGCCTCCTCAGGCGCACCGAACACTTCAAGTGGACGGATGCTGCCTCGGCCGGACACGAAGAAATAAAGGCCATATTGGCAACAAATCCGGTCCTGGCCGCGCCCAACTTGGGCGAACCAATGTTGTTATATATCACGGCAACACATCAAGTTGTAAGCGCGGTGCTCATCGTCGAACGAGAAACAGAAGGGCATAAATTCCCTCTTCAAAAACCAGTGTACTACGTATCCACTGTCTTAACTCCATGCAAGTCCCGGTACCCGCATTATCAAAAGATAGCGTACGCGGTGTTCATGGCATCCCGGAAGCTGTGACACTACTTTCAAGAGTGTTCGATAACAGTGGCCTCCGAAGTACCCCTCAACGACATTATAAACAACCGTGACGCGACGGGCAGGATTGCGAAATGGGCCATCGAGCTCCTACCATTCGACATAACCTATAAACCACGACGAGCTATAAAGTCGCAAGTCTTGGCTGACTTCATCGCTGAATGGACCGAAGCCGAACTCCCTAAAGAGTACAACGCATACTCCAATTGGATCATGCATTTCGACGGCTCCAAAATGTTGGCCGGCTTGGGGGTTGGCGTCGTATTGACGTCCCCAACCGGAGACACAGTCCAATACGTATTTCAGATAATGTACACGGACTCCAACAATGCAGCCGAATATGAGGCCCTCCTACATGGTCTCCGGATGGCAATCTCCATGGGTATTCCACGCCTAGAGGTGTGCGGGGATTCAAACCTTGAAATATCCCAAGTAAATGGAGACTTTGACGCCAAGGATCCGAAAATGACAGCCTATCGTAACGCTGTCTTAAAAATGTCAGCTCGGTTCGAAGGACTCGAATTCCACCATGTGGCCCGAGATAATAACCAGGCAGCCAACGTGTGGGCATGCATCGGCGCAAAATGCGACACCGTCCCTCCAAACATCTTCCTGGAGCGGCTCTTTAAGCCATCCATATTATGGGAAGAGGATTCCAAAAATAACAACCCGGAAGCAACCGCACCACCCAACACAGTACAATCTGACACAATCGGCGGCTCAGTCAATGAAATAACACCGTCGGCCCACGAAATAATGGCAGTAATTGCCCCGTGGACAGAACCATTCCTAGCCTACTTAATTAGGCAGGAACGTCCCGAAGACCAAAATGAGGCCCGCTGCATAGTTCGGCGATCTAAAGCCTACAAGGTCCATGAGGGAGAACTTTATAAGAAAAGCACAACCGGAGTCCTTCAAAGGTGCATCTCCGAAGAGGAAGGGCAAAATATGATGGCTGAAATTCACGCTGGACTCTGCGGGCACCACGTCGCAGCCCGGGCCCTTGTAGGCAAGGCCTTCCGTACAGGATTTTATTGGCCGACGGCCCGGGCAGATGCTCAGGACTTAGTCCAGCGATGTGTCGGGTGCCAGCTTTTTGCTAATCAAAGCCACATGCCGCCCACCGCCCTCAAAACTATACCCATCACCTGGCCGTTCCCGGTCTGGGGGCTTGACATGGTTGGACCCCTTAAAGGGGGAACCCATAAGCAAAAATACCTATTGGTAATGGTGGACAAATTCACCCAATGGATAGAGGCCAAGCTAGTTAAAACGGCCGAATCTGGACCAGTGATAGACTTCATATCCGGGGTAGTACACCGTTATGGAGTCCCCCACAGCATCATCACCGATAATGGCACGAACTTCACAGCCGACGAGGTTAAACTCTGGTGCAAAAATATGGGCATCAAGCTCGACTACGCTTCAGTCTATCACCCTCAAACCAACGGTCAAGTTGAATGAGCAAATGGTCTAATCATGAGCGGCATCAAACCCATATTAGTGCGGTCCCTTGTGGAATCAAACACGCACTGGGTAGAGGAGCTCGACTCCGTACTCTGGGGGCTGCGGACCACGCCTAACCGTACTACCGAATTCACACCATTCTTTATGGTATACGACGCAGAGGCAGTTTTGCCCTGCGATATAATTCATGACTCACCTCGAGTGCGCATGTACGAAGAAAGAGAAGCCGAGTTGGATCGGCAGGACAGCTTGGACGCATTGGAGGAGGAGCGCGACATGGCAAAGGCTCGTTCCGCATTCTATCAGCAGCAGGCTCGTAGATATCAAAGCAGAGAAGTACGGGCTAAAACTTACAATGTTGGCGAACTAGTTCTACGCCTGCCGGACAAGAAAAAGGACAAACTCAAGCCCAAATGGGAAGGTCCCTTCATCATCGACCAAGTCCTGACCGGCGGAGCATACCGTCTGCGAAACGCATCGGACAACCGACTCGAGCCGAACCCATGGAACGCAGCCCGCCTCCGAAGATTCTACGCCTAGCGCCGGACTGAGAGTTCGTCTCCTTCCTCCGTCCACATTTTACACTTTAGTTGTCTTTTGTTTCTCTCTTTTCTCCCATCTTTTTTCATAAAGCCCTTGAGGGCTGATTTGCGCATTGTTCGCACACACTTGACGTGCTACTCGCACTCATTATACCTGGGGGCTTCTTTAACAAAAGCTTACGTATACGGGCTTTATGCCCAACACATGCGTCAAACTTCCGCATGTACCTTTTATTCACCATTATATGCATCGATATGACTTAAGTTTTGGCCAAGCTGGGTTGCCTGGCTCATGTGCTTACCCCTACATTCCCGATTGTTCGGCTAGGAGGTAAAGGGAGCACCTCTGCGATTGTTACTGCCGGGTCAGCCGAATGTGTACCTCAGACTGGGTGAAGCCGAAAGCTAGCGTTCTTAAGGGAATATTCGGTCGGTGACTTAAAAGATGATTTCTTATTTACTTATTTATCTTCCCCCAGATGCTTTTCTGCTTTTTTTGCAGTCCGGACATGCACTTTAGGGCATGCCTCCCAGGGAAAGGAACCCCTAACGGAACTATTCTCCCTGGAAGATGTTTCTTACTAACCATGTAATATAACATAACTAGTTGGGCACTTGTCTTATAAAGCACTAATGACCCCTACGCCTGGTCTCCATGCATGCCCCGGTTTTTTGCATAACCGCGAGGGTATTCGGACACACTCTGGACTGTTGGGTCCCGAGGTTGAAGCGAAAAGGTCCGCAATGACAAACGATCTACAATCCGGCTAGAAGGCATTATACATGTCATTTTGAAAATACATCGTCACACTGACTGATTGTACTCCTCTTCAATCCCATCTAACAGGCTGTCTAATTTACAGTCCCGTTGGGAATACTTAGCGGCCAACTCTACTTGGCCGTACACTAAGCTCACAGGGATCTCCTTCCCATCGGGCCCCACAGGTCCGACCTCGGCCATGTGGTTCGGATCCGCCTTCTTGTACCGCGTCTTCACCATGGCCCAGGCCTCCCTGGCGCCTTGACGACATGCCGATATCTTCCATAGACGGAAGCGCTGCCGTGCTCCCTGAAGCTTCTCCGCAAGCCCTCCAAGACCTTCGGGTAGGGAGACGGACGGCCATAGGGCCTGGGCGACGCCACTCATCGCCTGTCGAACACGTTCGTGCAGTTGCTGCAGCTCGGGAAGTTGGTCACCCGTTGAACCGGGCATTTCCTCCGCAGGGCGACCTGTGAGCACACCTACAGACATATTTCTGTCAATCAACTTCCTTGCCGAACTCTTCTTTTCAAAAGAGTTTGCTCAAGCACTTACTATAAATGCCGCGACGAAGCCGCTGATTCTCCTTCACGGAGCCAGACAGCTGGGCCTGAACACGCTTTAGCTCTTCTCCCAGCTGGGTGTGGGCATCTTGGAGTTTATTCCTCTCCTACTGCACCTTCATAAGCACCCTCTCGCCGGCCTTCAGCTGGCGCAGTAGCTGTTGCTTGTCTGGATCAAGCCCGGCAACTTCTGCAATATTATCGTCAGATTTATATGCACGCTGCACACCGTTTATCTTTTTGAAATATGTGTTACCGGAGGGGGTCTCTGTGTCTCCTCCTGCGGCGGCTAGTGCGGCATCAAGTTGGGCCTTGCACTCTTGAAGCTCCTGAGACAATTGGGTATTCTTCTCCGTAAGATCCTGCATATCAAATGATCCTTAAATCAGTTATTTTAACTACTTTATGTCTCGGGGGCTACAGGCATATATAACTATTAAAATTCCTTACCCGTATGTCTTTCACATACTGCTCCGTGGCTCTGGTTAAACCATCTTGAGCGGCACGGAGGTGCGCGTCTCACGCGTTAAAGGCATTCAACGCCTCCGGGGAGAAACACGCGTCACGAAGAACTATCCGGCGGCGCCTGTGATTCATGGCTCTCTCCACCTCAGACCTGGTGGCGGACAGCCTGTCGGCATCCTCCGTTGGAGGAGCATCCGGCTCGTGCCTCGCGCTCGCCTCCCCCTTTGGACCAGGCGTTGGAGCCCGGCTGGCGGAGGCCTGGTTGGCAACCTCTCCGTACATAGTCCGACGAGCGCTCTTTCTCCTGGAAAAGTTATGAGCATCAATATACTTCACAGGGGTCTTTTTTCTTACAAACGGTGGCGTGCCATACCGTTGCGGCGACGTTTCAATTCGCACCGCACCCCTCTTCTGCCTGCTGGGCCGAACTGACCCTAGTTGGTCAGCTGCCGCGGGATCAGCTTCCCGCCTTGAAGGCACCTCCTGCGAGACACCGTTGGTATGCGGTGGTTAGAAATAAGCACAGGCGAAGTAATGGTGCCAGGGATCCGGTCATAGTTACCTGGGAAGCCGGAGATAAACCGGGGTAGTCAGCCGTAATCGCGACTAGAGCATTGTCCATGCTAAGTTGGTGGAACACCCCGTCAATCAGCTCCACCTTTATGTCCGGATCCTCTTCGGAGGCCGGATCGAGGGATCCTCCCAGATCCTCGGGTTGTGGAGCCGGACTGTGTATGCCCTCCACATCCCGGCGCAGTTCCTGCGTCGAAATCATAAAGTAAGACACTTAACTTTGAAAGCACGGATCGGATGAATAAACGTCCGCTTACCCAGCTCCGAGGGTTATTCATGGAGAATCCGTGCAATGGGCTCGTTTGGAGGAAGTCCTCCTTCTCCCCCTTGTACAAGTCGGACAGGATCATCACCAGATCTGCGGCCGATCTCGGCCCCTTGCGGCCATGACGGGTGGCGTCATTCTCCCCGTTGAAATCCCACATGGGGTGGCTCCTATATTGGAGCGGCTGCACCCCTCGCATAATGCACGTGGCCATGACTCCAATCATGGTCAATCCGGAATGAGCCAGCAACCTTATCTGGCCCATCAGTTAATGGACGCTCCTGTCATCCTCCTGTTGAGGGCTCCGCGGGCGCCAACTCAGATGTTTCTTCAGAGGAGCATTGCTGAACTTCGGGAGGCCGATCCGCACTAGGTCCGACAGTGGGGCATCTTCCACATAAAACCATTCCGAAGGCCAGTCTTCGGACGCCTTCTTTGGGGTTCCGGATAGATATCCGGTCGCGGCGATGCGCCATATTTCGGCTCCGCCCACTTGATATATCGACCCCTCGTCAGAGCGGGGTACAAGGCAAAACAATCTCTTCCACAGCGCAAAAAGGGGCTCGATGCCCAGGAACAGCTCGCAAAGAGCTACGAAGCCCACAATGTGCAGAATAGAGGCGGGCGTAAGGTGATGAAGCTGGAGTCCATAGAACTCCAGAAGCCCCCGGAGAAACGGATGTATGGGATATCCGAGCCCCCTTATTAGATAAGGGACGAAACACACCCGCTCTCCTTTAGAGGGACTGGGGGTGTTCTCCGCCTGCTTTCCACCTTTGTAGGTGGCCAGCCCGGCTCGAACCGGGACCATGAAAGCCGGAGGAAGGTATCCCTCCGCTTGGAGCGTCACCAGCTCGCTGTGCGGGACTGAACATCTCCTCCAATCTCCTGGCTGAGGGCTGGGAGCACGAGAGGAGGAGCCGCGTCGACGGTCCATGATGGAGTGTATTTTTGTCAGAAGCGCTCCGGTGAGTACTCGCGGAAGGAGGATGGTGTGATTTGGATCTGGATTCTTGCCTTTCGTATAGGCAGCTTATTCGCGCAACTAGGGGGTAAAATGTAAAAATACCCTGGCCTTTTGCATTCATACGACATGTGGAAGAGGGCCATTATTGGGCGTGGAAGCCAAGGAGCGCAACATTCATAAGGAAGCCGGACACTATTCGGCAAGCACATGGAATTTGGAGAACCCGCCTTGCAATGCCGAAAACAATGTATGCGCTGGACTCGTCGTCATTGAAGCCTGGTTCGGGGGCTACTGAGGGGGTCCTGGACTAGGGGGTGTCCGGATAGCCGAACTATCATCACCGGCCGGACTCCAAGACTATGAAGATACAAGATTGAAGACTTCGTCCCGTGTCCGGATGGGACTTTCCTTGGCGTGGAAGGCAAGCTTGGCAATACGGATGTGTAGATCTCCTACCATTGTAACCGACTCTGTGTAACCCTAGCCCTCTCCGGTGTTTATATAAGCCGGAGGGTTTTAGTCCATAGGACGAACAACAATCATACCATAGGCTAGCTTCTAGGGTTTAGCCTCCTTGATCTCGTGGTATATCCACTCTTGTACTACCCATATCATCAATATCAATCTAGCAGGAGTAGGGTTTTACCTCCATCGAGAGGGCCCGAACCTGGGTAAAAACATCGTGTCCCTTGTCTCCTGTTACCATCCGCCTAGACGCATAGTTCGGGACCCCCTACCCGAGATCCGCCGGTTTTGACACCGACAGCCCGTTATAGTCGGCCCATGAACGGACGATTCCAACTCTAGCCTGTTTACGGCCATAATGCGGTCTGTTTGGCCCATGTTTGGCCAATCGATCATACGGCCCGTATAAGGCCCATTGATGATACGGCCCACAGAAGGCCCATTGTTTCTACGGCCCATAGAAGGCCCACTGTTTCTACGGCCCGTAGGAGGCCCAGTGTCACTAAAGTAAATATTAGCCCATGGTTATTGTGGCCTAGTTTTAAAAAATAGGTTATTGCAGCCACTAGCAAACCGCAGAAAAAGAACTGCAATGACTACAAGCTACAAATAAACAAGAAAACAAGGAAATAAATAACCAAGACAACAAGGAAATAAATAACCAAGCAACTAACGCTAGGCTATCATGGCTATTACACATATTACATCCACTATGCATCAAAGTTCACCACCAGTGCAAATATAGGGAACAAAGCAGCATATCATATACACTGGTTGTCAAAGTTGGCGACCAGCGCAAATAAACGCCGCAGCAAAACAAATCCAGAACTGAAACCACTTCAGAAGATCTAAAGAAACAATATCTTGGGTACCCATAATGCTGGCAAGATGCTTAGTAAGCTTATTAACTTTCTCTTGTTTGGCGCTTAAATCCTCCAGCGCTTGCTGTTGCACCAGGAAATATGCATCTGAATTCTACAGGGACTTCCTCAATCCTTCAGCTTTCCTGTCGCAGCACATCTGATCGATGTCTTTCAACTTGAAGGATAGACTCAAGAAGATGAACTGATTCATGCAGCGAGTTCGAAGAGCTTGTGCCAGCAGAAGCGGTCAGTAACTCGAACACTACATCAAGACAGGACTTTTGGGTTCTCTCACTATCGTCAAGATAGTTTTTATTAGCTTCCTTGGAGACCAACATGGATGACTCACTATCTTGAACCTTATCTGCATTACTTCCTTTACCATTGGATAATGTGGT
This sequence comes from Triticum aestivum, assembly GCF_018294505.1. Lineage (NCBI taxonomy): Eukaryota > Viridiplantae > Streptophyta > Magnoliopsida > Poales > Poaceae > Triticum > Triticum aestivum. The sequence goes on along the minus strand of NC_057807.1, from coordinate 114,160,587 downwards.
ACTGTTCTCCAATATTTTGTCCGCATTCTAAAAGAGAAACAAGCAGACACATCACATGTTTACCATGTTGTATATGGAACTCATTTTGGTAAATGAGTTCAGTAGTAAAGTGGACAGGATAACAGCATGAAACAAACATATATCTATGTACCATGGTCACTTTATGGTCTATATCATTCTAGTTTTTGTTGCCAAATCAAGATAGAGACACAGTTCAAATAATATTTGTTCAAGAAAAAGCAGAATAGACAGAATATAAGTGTGGGAAACTATAGAGCAATAACAACACTGGTAATGTGCATGACATGAGAACATAACTGTTTATTCAATTGAAACTGAAATCAACATAGAGCAGGTTACAACAGCAAACCAGTTAAAGAAACAGGTTTAAAACATACCTGTTGCGCCATTGGAGTTTCAGTTCCATCCTTCAAATTTGAAAATAGTTGGTATGAGTAAATACAGTAATGCCAGAGCAAAGGAGTATGAACCATAGCTACAGAACCTGACCTGAGAACAAATCTTCTTCTCCTTTAAGCGTTGAGTTGGGATTCGGAGTGGTGGTCCTTGTGCTTTGGGCACTGTAGTTCCCTTACTAACTGCTCGTGTTATGGTGCTCTATGGTGGAGATGGTGCTGTGTCAACTGGAACTGGGTTACTATCTGCCGGGGTTGGGGTTAGAAGGGGTATAGATGGTTCTCTGTCCAACTGGGTAGGGGTACAATCTGCGAGAGTCTGGGTTATGTGTGGTGGATCTGGTCCTTGGGCAAGTACAACCGTGGTTCTATTTGCATCAACTGGTCGCACTATCTTTTCTGAAGACCGTGTCGTTACTCCCTTAGATACTGCCATCACCCTCTCCAATTCAAATGGCTGATAAACAAGAAAAGTAATTGAAAGTATAGATATTGTATGATAGACAGGTGTAATGGATAGTGGGGAATAAAAGAGGGCATGAAATAATTCCTATTTATGTTGTCTAACCAAACAGGATAGCATGACACAATTTCACATATATGATGGCTAACTAAATAGGATAGCGTGACACAATTTCACATTATGATGGCTAACTAAAAAAGATGGAAACACATAGTTCAAAATATGAGACTATGTAAACAGGATGACATGATATAACTATATAATGTGTTTATTAAATAGGTTGGCATGCCATAATTCACATACATTCACGGATAGAATGCCATAAATCAAAATATGATGACTGTAAACACTAAATAGGATGAGATGATATAACTATATGATGTCTTTATTAAATGGGTTGCCATGCCATAATTTAGATAGATGATGTGTATGTACTATGTAAACATGATGGAATGATATAATTCAAATATATGATTTATATAGTAAGCAAGTAAGCAGATGGCAATCCATATATGATGTAAAAACTAAGCAATGCAAGACAACATGCATGACATGGGTAATATAACCCTGCCAAGTTTGAGCATAGACCTCAGGGGGGAAATAGGACTGGTCATCAGTCTCTGAATCCTCCTCTAAGGAGCTCTTTGTAACCAGCAAGGTGTCTGCTTCAGCAGGTAGCATTGTCTGCTCTGAATACCTTGTTTTCACTCCAGATAATTCCATCACCGCTTCAAATGGCTGATGCACAGGAAGAGTAGTTGAATATACAAACACTGTCGACAAATGGAACACGTAATACAAAAAAATGATAGCATGATATAATTCACATACATCATGATTGGCTAAACAGCATGGCATTGCATAATTCACATATGTAATGCCTTTTCAACAAGATAGCATTGTATAATTCACATATATAATGTCTTGCAACAAGATGGCAATGCATAATTCACATATATGGTAATTAGACACTGAACAGGTGGCATTCACACAAAGCATGTCTAAACTAATCAAATGACATAGCAATGCGAGACACCATACGCACGATCTGAGCAACATAACGCTGCCAAGTTAGAGCATACACCTCGAGGGGGAATAAGACTGGTCATCTATCTCAGAATCCTCCTCTGAGGAGCTATCCGTAACCAGTGAGATATGCGTTTCGTCACATAACATAGTCTGCTCTGAAGACCTTATTTTCACTCCAGAATTTGCCATTACCGTGTCAAATGGCTGATGCACATGAAGAGAAGTTGAATATACTAACATTGTTGACAAATGTAATATGTAACAGAAAAAAAGGATGGCCTGATATAATTTACATATAAGATGACTGGCTAAGCAGGATGTCATTGCAAAATTCACATATATGATGCCTGGCTAAACAAGATGGCGTTGCATAATTCACATAAACGATGAATAAACTAAACAGATGGCATTCGCACAATGGATGTCTAACCTAAGCATATGACATATTTGATGTATAAAGTAAGCAATGCAAGACACCATAGGCATGATAGAACAACCATCAGCATGCCAAGTTAGAGCGAAAACCTCAGGGGGTAAATAAGAGTTGTATTCTCCTTCTGAATCCCCCTCAAAACAGGTATCTTCCTCTCAATTACAATCCGAAATGCATGGAGGGGGGCTGCCTTTGCGACTACCATGGAGCGACGTCTGCATGAAATTTTATTGCCACACAAGGCTCGTCTCTTTTGCTCTACATGTTCAGTTCCATTGTTTATAATAACTGTCATGCATAGAAATAAAACATAGTGAGATTATGTAAGGAGTGCATGCAGAAATCCAGAGTGATGGTAGCAACTTGTGGATAGACCCAAAACCAATAACAGCAGGCAGATAATGGCTTCAGTTAAAAAATACAGAAAATGGCTTCTTTACTGTTTGTTTCCCACCCAACATGAAACTCATAGTAGACACCGGAGATTAACCAGATAGTAGATAGATACTATTGATTGCGGCCCCAATATGTACCCCACAGCCATTTAAAAACTCAAGTTTGGCCATTAGTTTCAAGCTGACCCAGAGTCTAATCGATGAACAGGACGATAAAGTAGCAGGTAATATTAAGCGATGCATAACGTAAGCAGACACGAAAGAGTGCGACCTCTCTTGCAGACCCGTGTAGTCCTCGAGGTCATCTGCTCGGTTGATGATGGTAATGCAGTTTTCATGGCTGCCGGCGGCGGGGAAGCAGATCTGAGGCGGCGAAAGACAGTCTGGAGGCCGGATCCCTGCTGTGCTGGACCCTTCTATCATTGGAGCAGCTGAGCTGGGGTGGACGACGGCGCAGCAGGAGCGGGACAAACCACGCAAGGTTTTCTTTGACAACTATCTGTAAGAGAAGTAATTCTGTAAGGGCTCGTTTGAATTGGAGGGTTCCAACAATGCAGGGATAGGAAATAGACAGGAATAGGATAGGAATGCACGTGCAAAGCAGAGAATTTAAAAACACAGGATTTCTGCCAATCTGGGTGTTTGATTCACAACAATTGGAAGATCACAGGATGCAAAGAAGCATGGTGAGATTAAGTCAAACCACAAGAAAATGTACGGTTATAATGCTATTATGCTACTATCTCTTAGTCTTGTGCTTCATGAATAGGAATTTGAAAAGGTGGACAAGTGAAAATTAAAATTCCTACATTTTTTCTTTCAAGGAGACACTAAAGGAACAAATCCGTGTGCTTAGTGGACAATATATATAACATGTAGAGTAAAAAAGAGATGCAACAAGTGTACAACCTCTTTGGCGAAGCCATGTCGATCTCAGCGTGATTGGGTTGGCCGGTGAGGATGCCCCGGCTGACTTGGCTGTCGGAGGAGGGGAAGAAGATCTTAGGTGTCTAGAGATGGAGCCCGAGGTACTGCTCCACTGTGATGGAGGGTTTTGACGTTGTAGCAGCTCCCGTGAGTTGTAGGATGCCGAGCTGAAGCGGGACAAGAGAGACAACGAACAACGTTAACCTGAGTGGAATTCTAATAGCATCTCCAATACATGACGTAAAATACATAACCACAAAGTGCTAGATGTAAAATACATCAGCCGCTCATCTATGAACTTAACTGCCGAAACTGAATTTAACTGTCGAAACTGAACTTAACTGTCGAAACTGAACTTAACTGTCGAAACTGAATTTTGCTGTCGAAACTGAATTTTGCTGTCGAAACTGAACGCACTAGCAAGGTGAGGCTACACGTCGGTCGACTGACTTTCTCATCTCTCGTTAGTCGATTTTGCAGCCGTTGGATACGAAATCAAGGGCCTGCGGTTCATCTTCAACCTCCACCCCCCTGAGCCGCCAGCCACCACCGGCCAAACAGCAGCGCCCCGCCGCTCGCGGCCGGCGGTGCGCCGCCCCGCCCGCCCCAGAAACACTCCCCACCGCCGGTCCGCCGCCACCCCGGCCATCCCTCTAGGCCTGCCCGTGCCGATCTTTTTCTCCGGCGATCCCCACGCCACCGCCCCGCCAACGCCCGGCCACCGGTGGCGACCACCGTCCCCACCCTGAACCCTAAGATAGATAGTGGGGTACCTCTCCGGTGAGCCCCCCTCCCCGCTGCAGCTGGTTCTTCCTTCACCCTGGCGAGCCCCCCCCCTAAAAACCGACTGACCCAAAAGTCGATTTAGTCGACTGAAGTGTAGCTAAATCGGAGCAACATCGCAAGCAAGAGCAAGAGCGAGAGCAGTAGCACGAGCAAGAGCAATAGCCAGAGCAGACCTGGCAGGGGATCGAGAGCAAGAGCAGATCAGCAGCGCAAGCGAGAGCTAAAGCAACAGCAGGTCCTACTGATGTGGACGTTGCCGCCGAGGGAGTGACACCGTGGAGGAAGTGGCCGGCGACGCCGTCGTGGATGGAGCCGGGCCGTGTCGGCTCAGGACAGAGCACCAGCAGCACTGTGAGATCGAATCAAGAAGAAAATGCAGCGATTAGTGTACAACCTCTTTGGTGGTGCCAATTAGGTTGCAGCTTTAGCCGAGGAAACGGTGATGATGATGCTCTTCCGGTGGTGCAGGTGAAGACGGCGGTGTGGGAATGGAGGTGGCGTGAAAGACGAGGGGAACATCGGGGCAGCTCCTTGGAGGTGGAGGACGTGGTGGCTGAACCGGCAGGACGACGAGATCGACGACGGATCCTCATCCGGGACGGTGGATGAGGGACGTCAAGGTGTTGCTGTGGACGACATTGTTAGGGAAGAGGCACCGGCTGGGTGGCGGACGGAGCAGGGTGTCGGGTTTCATTGCGGGTTTTCGCGGCCTCGGTGTATGAATGGGTGGGCGGATGGGATGGCAGTGGGGAACCATGGCTTGGGGACGCGCTTGTCCGAAATGTGGGGTAAGTTACGAAAGTACCCCCACCAATTTGAGGCGGTTCTTTCGGTTCAAGGGTACCACGGGCATTTTGCGAGTCGGGATTTCACAGGATGTGCGAGTTTTCGCGCGCGTTGTAATTTCGGAATAGCAAGGTGCGGGTTGAGATGGAGGGAGTTGTCGGAGCATGATGAGACAAAGATATATCTTAAATATTTCGGGCTAACAAGGCGCGGGTTGAAATTTCTGGACAAGCCTAATGTGTATTGTACCAAATCAATGCGCACTACTAATGTCATTCAAAACTTTGAATTCATGTTATGTTCAATTAAAATATTTTGCTACGTGTATAATGCATGCAACCTACTACTCAAATGAACGTTTTAGTGCATTCCAAACGTATATACTACCGCTTCAATATGAACTAAATTTGAATTCGTTTCACTATTTGAATAAGATCTACAGTAATGATTGTTGTGAAGTCAAAGCATTTGAATTCGTTTCTCTATTTTAATAAGATCTACAATCATCATTATTGTCAAGTTAAACCATCGTTTGTGTATTATCTTCACAGCACACCACATGATTAGTCTCGAGTTACATATGAACTATGTGTACTATATGAACTCGAACTCGATTTTTTGAATCCACTTTATGTTGATTTCAAATCACATTACATTTCTAGCTCTAGCTAGATGTTCATAATCTAAACCATGTCTCATATGTATAATGTGTTTATCACATTATGTATGGTGCCCCGCCCCCTACACCTACAAGTATTTAGATGTGAGTTGCAAACACCACACATTACCACAAATTCAAATAAAATGTGAGAATGTTCGATATATAGTATTGTTTAGATTCTTCGATATTTAGTTGTAAGCTGCAAACGCCACACATTATCACAAATTCAAATAAAATGTGAGATTGTTTGATGTATAGTATGGTTTAAATTGTTCGGCATTTAGCCGTGAGTTGCAAACGCCGTGCATTATCACATTATGGTATAACATGTGCACATCACGTGTATCACCGCTATATTCATGCATGCAATGTTTAAAACACTATGATCTCTTATTCAAATATATGAATCTACTTTCACATCAAATTATGATCTTTGTTAGTCTCTTACACCCACACAATCCTCTAACCTTTGTAGCTACCACTAACTTTCTCTCGTGCATGCACACGCCCTCCTCGCCCTCCCCCTCCCTCGGCATTCTATCCACCAGGCACATTCATTTTTTTCTTTAGATCGTTCTCCCAGAGTCTCCACAACTCCTTTCCGACACACACCGATCGATAAACCTCTCCAGCGATGCCTGCCTACAACATACACACACACCTTCAATCTCCTCCTTTATGTGTCCTTGCCTCGTGTCTCTCATACGGTCACACACACGTGTAAACTCTCGCCCCTCTTTCCATCGATCTCACAACCGCACACTCCTCCCCTATCTAGCTAGTAGCTGGGCCTCTCGCACCACCTCCTAGCTCCATTCTCTCTGTCTATCCATCTCACAGGGCCTTATTTGCCTCTAAAAAATGGACCTACACCAACCGATCTCTCGCTATACATATAGCTAACTAGGTCCTTATAACTCGTTTTTACCCACGCGTCGATCGATCTACCTCATTAGTTGTGTCTCTCCCTTCCTCCGACAAACAACAATTGATCTACCGATATAGTTAGGTTTTCTTACCAAACACATGCATGGTTCCCCTTCATCATCCATGGATGCATCCTGACATATCTATCATGCACAGGCACAGACAGAAACACATCCCCACTCTTATTGACAACATTGCAGTTCCACCCTCAGTTTGTCTAGTAGGCCTCTCCCACCATCTTCGAGAAGCAACTCCATCGCCCATCTAGCACTCTACCCCTCTCCCTTCCTCTCTCTCTCCTCTCTCTCTCTCTCTCTCTCTCTCTCTCTCTGTGTCCCATCATATTTCCCGTCCTTCAGTTATGTATGAATGTCGACCGATCTCCCTCAAGACATAGCTGGGTCTCTCCTTCTCAACACATATACGAGTCGTTCTACCTCTATAG